>NC_140932.1:178163859-178547688 GCF_014529385.1 Adiantum capillus-veneris | reverse complement strand
AGTTTACAAAGGTAAGAAAAACTCTCTTCTAAAGAGCTTGAGCGTTATCGCAAGGATAACCGGTGTTTCAAGTGCGGCGAACAAGGGCATGCGTACCGCGCTTGTCCCCAAAAGAACAACCGCCAAGATCCTCCTAGAGCTTCCTTGGTTGAAACCAAGAGGAGGAGACTCACCAAACTCAACTCACAAAGGATCTCCTCTATGCCATGCTTGGGGAAAGGTAAGAGAACATGATGCTTTTATTCTCTTTGACCCTGGTTCTACTCACAATTTTATATCTATAGAGTTGGCCACCAAGCTAGGCATACAATCCTACGAGATGGGAGATATCCTACCCGCAGACAGTGCCTTCAAGGGGCAAGAAGCTTCAGTCACTCCCTTAATCGGGAAATTGAGGCTTCATGTCCAAGGCTATGTGGACAAAGAGGACTTCTTTATCTCTCCTCTCAAGCATGAGGATGTAATCCTAGGGGCACCATGGTTTGACCGCCTTGTTGTCGATGTTAAATTTCCTGAAAGGAGAATCTCCTTTAAGTTCAGGGAAAAAGACATTTATATAGATGCTAAGGAAATGGGTAACACCATCCCCATTGTACATACACCAGCTTTCAACAAGTCAATAAAGATCTCTATTTCCGTGTACATGATTTTTGTTAAAGATTCTAAAAATGAACCTAATGCTTTAGCAAAAGAAAATAAAAGCAACCAAAAGGAATTAGAGTTATCCAATTTTCTCAAGGGATTTCAAAGATGTTTTATTGACGACATCCCTTGTGAGCTACCTCCTAAACGAGGTAATGATGACCATGCAATTGAACTTCTTCCAGGAAGTTCACCGCCTAACAAACCTCCTTATAGAGTTTCTCAAGCTCAACAAGAGGAGATTATGCGGCAAGTGCATGAGTTAGTTGAGAAGGGCATGGTTAGGCCTAGCTCATCTCCATTTTGCTCACCTGTGCTATTAGTGCAAAAGAAAGACGGCACATATCGTATGTGTGTCGACTATAGAGCACTAAATAGGATCACTATCAAGAATAGGTTTCCCGTTCCACGGGTAGAAGACCTATTTGATAAGCTACAAGGATCGACCTACTTCAGTAGGATTGACCTAAAAAGTGGCTATCATCAAATAAGGATAGTTGATCAAGACATTGTAAAGACCGCATTTCGTACTACATTTGGTCTTTAGAATACATTGTCATGCCTTTTGGCTTGACCAATGCACCAGCCACATTCAACCGCTTGATGGAGAAGCTGTTCAGGCCTCATCGAACCTTCACTGGAGTGTTCTTTGATGATATTATCATCTACTCTAATTCATTGGAGGAACACAAGCAACATCTCCAGGTAATATTTCAAGTTTTAAGAGAGAATAAACTTTATGTTAATCGAAAGAAAAGTGAATTTTTCTTGCAAGAGATTCAGTATTTAGGTCACATTATCTCTCAAGATGGCATCCAAATGGATCCATCCATGTTAGAGGTAATAAAAGGATGGCTTAAACCAAGGAATCTTCATGAACTAAGAAGCTTTATAGGTATGTGTGCATACTATAGACGGTTCATAGAAAAGTTCTCACAAATTGCGGGACCATTACATGACCTAACAAAGAAAAGCATTAGGTAAACATGGTCTGCTAAGGAGAACAATGCTTTCGAAAAGCTTAAAGAAAATCTTATCTCTCAACCTGTGCTTACACTACCGGATCTCTCAAAACCATTTGAGGTCCAATGTGATGCTTGTGGTGATTGCCTTGGAGCTGTTTTTCTCCAAGAAGGGCACGCCATAGGCTATGAGAGTCGAAGGCTCGACCCTGTTGAGCAAGCTCTAGGCATATACAAAAAGGAACTCCTTGCAGTTCTACATGCCTTAGACTCATGGAAGCACTATTTATTGGGGACTCCTTTCATTGTGCAAACGGATCACCAAAGTCTTAAGTACTTCATGACGCAGACCAAGCTCTCCGACAAACAAATGAGGTGGGAAAATTTCCTTTCACAATTTCATTTTCATATTTCTCACATTGCTGGCAAGCACAATCAAGTAGCAGATACACTCTCAAGACGGCCGAGAGTGAATGCGGTTTCCATAGCAACTCACAATGATCTATCTTCAATGATAGATGAGTATGCTATTGATCCCGATTTTAGAGATGTGATTTCAGCCCTGCATTAGGGAAGAAAGAAGAACCATTTACTTTACAAGATGGTTATCTTCTCTATGGCAATAGACTATGCGTTACTAACTCACTACGTGAGAAAGTAATGTATGAATCTCATGCTCCACCTTCTGCGGGGCATAGAGGCATTCAGTCTACCTTAAAGGGAATAGAAACATATTTCTATTGGCCTACCATGAAAGTGAACAAACAAGAGTATGTTTCCAAATGTGTGGTATGCCAGAAGACAAAATTTGATAGAGGGAAGCAACTTGGATTGCTTCAACCCTTGCCAATCCCTAATTCACCATGGGAGAGCATATCCATGGATTTTATCTTTGGATTGCCTAAGTCTATCCATGGGAATATGGGAATATGGACAATAATAGATAGGTTCAGTAAACAAGCTCATTTTATACCTGTCAAAAATACTATCAAAGCCCATCAAATGGCAACCCTCTTCATTTCACAAATTTTCAAGTACCATGGCTTGCCAATGTCCATAGTGTCGGATAGAGATCCTAGAATGACCAGTAATTTCTGGAAGGGTCTCTTTGAGAATTTAGGTACAAGGCTAAACTTCTCTTCGGCCTATCATCCACAAACGGATGGCCAAAGTGAAATAGATAACCTAACAATTCTCGATCTACTAAAAGCCTATGTAACGGAAGTAGATCAAAGATCCCAATGGGAGAAGTACTTACCCTTAGTGGAGTATTCTTACAATAACACTATACATACTTCCACGGGAAAAGCACCTTTCGAGGTAATTGAGGGAGAATCAAAAAGTCCCTTGCTACTTAAGGTACATGGGAAGATCTCCGCTGCAGATGAGTATAGCCGAGACCTACAAGAATCTTTTCAAAAGATTAAGGATGCTATCTCTATCTCACAGCAAAGGCAAAAGGCTGCTGCTGACAAGCACAGTAGAGCCAAAGCCTTTAAAGAAAACGATTGGGTCTTGTTAAAGTTTCCAAAGGCTCGATTAAGGCACACGACGGGCAAGAATCCTACGGGCCACCAAAAGTACTATGCTAAACTAGCAAAAAGGTACTATGGTCCCTTTCAGATTCTTAGGCCAATCAATGAGATGACCTATCAACTCAAGTTGCCCAATCATTGGCTCATACACAATGCTTTCCATGTGAGCCTATTAAAGCCTTACAAAGGAGAGCCACCTCAAGAACCAACTATTGAAGACCCACCAGAGATCGAGGACCAAGAGGAGGTGCTGCAACCCGAGTCCATTCTTCGACATGAAGACAAGGTACTAAGAGGCGGTAAGACTATCCGACGATATCTTATTAAGTTTAAGAATTATCCTTTTGAAGATGCTAGATGGATGCAAGGCATACAATTAAAGGATAACCTAAACCTTGTCAATGCTTACAATGCTTCCGAAGAGTAAGCAAATGTACAAAATGTTAAAAAATGAACAAAGTTTTTGTCTTATAAGACTCTCCTTTTCTTTATTTGTGCACAAAAATGAAGTAGTATGCATGCTTAGATCAAGTTTGTGGAGACGACGTCTCCCAAACACCAAGTAGATCTTGTCACTCTACTATGAAAGACTGATAGAACTGATGTGCAGACATGCTTGCGGCAGCCTCAGGCTCTCAAGCGCCAAATGGACTAGTCATCCATTATGGAATGATGTCGTAGGGTAACATAGGGATCCTCTACCCGCTAAGAAAAGGACTCATGAATATGCTTTATCTTCTCTACACCATAGTCGAGGACGACTATGATTTCAAGAGAGAGGTAATGTCATAATAATCAATATCTAATACTCCTAAATGATTTTCTTATATTAAACTGATCATTTAATGTGGGGAAGTGCCAGGGGAGAAAAAGCTAGAATATTGGTTAAGCTAGCAGACCGGCCATAGTAGGGATCCAAAGGAGGGAAAATAGGGATCCAAAGGGGGGCCCATCTGCAAAAGATCCATGTGCAACAATGGGCTAAAAAGACCCTAAGGTTCAGCCCATTAAGACTTCCAAAATGCTAAGGTTCCAAAATTCAAAGGTTGTGTCCAAAGGGTTAAAGCTTAGGGGGAATTGGATGCTTTGTGTGCTCTCCAAAGTCAATGCACATCCCTACATGGGAGGGGGCGAGCCCTTCTTCTAGGGGATGAGAGAGAACGCCACACACACACACACACACAAGCCCCTTTACACAAAGGGAATTAGGGACACATGTCAGCTCCCTAGCCCAGATGCCCACAAGGTGTGCCCAATTCCTATTGGATGACCCTTGAAGTGGACCAATGAGAATTAAGCTAGAGTAAATCTAGTTTAATTAATTTAAAAACATTTAATAAAAGAAACCAATAAGAATTAAGTCTCCTAGAAGACTATTGGGCAGTCTCCCAAAGGGTCCAATGAGCATTTAGGAGCCCCATGGCTTGCCTAATTCCTATTGGCTAGGAGGCAAAGGGGTCCAATGAGAGTTTAGTTTAATTATTTAATTACCTCAAGCTCTCAAAAGGGGAAAGGGGGACACATGTCAGAAGGCTATCACTTATGTTGCTTAATTGTAATTGGCTTGACTTGGGGAGGGCCAATGAGGCTGTAGGAAGATCAAATAGCAAGGGGGCTCGCCCAAGAGGGACAGGGGGCTGATTTTTGCTTGGCATTATCACACACACGCTCACACAATCTCATGTGTGAAGAAAGAGAAGACTATCTCTTCCCAAGCTTTAATGGAGAACTCATCACCTACTCCAAGCTTGTGAGATAGAAGCCTACCTCAACACTCTCTTGGCATGTGGATGCAAATACAACCAAGAGCCAAGCTTCAATGCATGCTCATCTCCTCTACCAAGCTAATTACTAAGCTAAGCTATGCTAATATGAGTGATTATGTGAGGAGATGTACATCTTTCTCGTAAGATACTCCTTCTTCCTCTTGTTCTACTCTCATACCCTGCTAGCTCTCACCATCTTCGAAGGTGTGTGAGGTCTTGGGTCTGAGAACGGGGATAATTCAAGTTCTCTTTGTTAAGTGTTTTGCTTAGTGCATGAATCTTCCATCTTCATTGCACTAGCTAGTCTTTAAGGAACACAAAGAATTGTATTGTACAATGTCTCTCTTGATGGGAGAAACCATAATACAAAGCCTTTTGGAGGGGGGACCGGCTCCATGAAAATCCGGTCCTCAACTGTTGTCAATAGCTTAATTTCTCTCTCTTTTGAAAGTATTGTTGATGCTATCTAACTATGTGTTATGCTTTTTGTTGCTCTCTCCACCCAAGCACTCTTGTAATTCTCATTAGGAATCTATTCTAATGAAATGCCCACTATGTTCATGCTAATTTCCGCTACACATAAGTTATTAGGCCATTAAATGTTACATTCGGAGTCCGAGTGTTGGGGTCTTCTTGTAATTCAACTTCCACATCTATCACCAGATGATCTTTTATTTTGTCTATAATTCATTGAGATATACCAACATTGAACTCTTCTTCATCTCTGTTTTGACAATCATACATCCAGACTGACATTTCCTCCTCGTAGCTAGCACTTTCGATGTGATGCAATATCTTTTTGTTGCAAAACATATATACTAATTTTTCTACTCTATTTGTTGCAAATAGTGCTATGAACATACTTGCACATACTCCAAGTTCTCTCCAAACTTAAGTTTGCTGCACATTGTGCTAGTACTTTCATTGCAAGGGGACATAAGGTCAAGTAATTCTTTCCACCATTCCTTATCCACCACTTTCATTCAGATCTGTCTTTTGTCATTGACTGTACAAAATCAATCTCAAAAGGATCTTCTTTTAGTCTAAATGCACTCATTTCTTTGATACAATCAATTTGGTCCTGAACATTGGAGTAGAGCGTGTTGACCACATGACAGAAAGTGCTGACCACCTATGTATTGGACATCACATCTAAATTCCAATGCTCCAGATCGAACATATAAGCCACACTATGGAGTGGACTATGAGTGCTCTTCCATCTTGCATGAAAATACTTGACCAAAATTATTTGTTTCTTGACAGAGAATGGTAATCACCACTCCTTCTCTACTATAGACTCTTTTAGCTCCTCAGGATTTTCAAGACTTTGTTGGACTGACCACCATGTCATCCACACTTCGTCCATATTTGGCACCTTTTGATCAAGGTTGCAAATAGTGAACATAAGGGGCATCATTACATGGTATGCATCCATTACACTCTTCCACCAAGCAACCTTGTTTATGGATGCACGTAGACATGTAATTTTCTATTTCACTTTTTCTTTCTGATTAAGTTGGTGCCATTTATCAAAGGCCGTGCAATTGAAAGTGTTAATCACAATGCACTTATTATGAATTAGTAATTCCAATGTATAAAAGTGCATGAAAACCCGAGTTTCAGCAGGAAGTTTCAACATGAGTGACATGCTCGTTCTGTACAAATCGAGCACTCTTTGTCAGTTCAAGATAATTTTCACAACTTGTCATGCTGTATTAATTGTTTTGGTGAACCATGTGGTTTCTTCACTAGTGTACCAATCCTTCAGCACCAAGTTTAAACTATATGTATTACAACCATTGGCAAAAATGGATGGAAAGAACTTTTTTTAATTAATTTTCTAGCATTTTTATAGTTCTTTGCATTGTCCATGACTAATTGAATGACATGTTCAACTCCAATTTCTTTAATTACATTAATCAAGACCGAAAAAATATAGTTCACTTTCAATTGCACCAAAATTGTCAATCGCCTTTATGAACGTTTCTCACCTTAGACAAACCAACAATACATTGATCAGTGGTCTTTTTTGAACATTAGACCTACCATCACTTACAATTGTGCATCCTGAAAGTGAAAGACTCCAAAGTATTAATTTGGAAACACTCTCTTTGAGTTCGATGTAACATTTGTCCAAGAGATCATTTCGTATCGTGTGATACGAAGGGGCTGAAAATCCTCGGCCAAACTCACCGATTTTCTTCCAAGCGGCCTTCCAATGATTTTTGTCTACCATAATTAGAGCACTTCCACTGAAAAAACATTCTTTAGCAAGTGCATTTTCTGCTTTGTCTAGAGACTGCAATGATTTTTGACGCATTTACCCAAGTTCACCTTCATTGTGATGCTTAAATGGAATGCTTCTTGACATTTCCTCTCCCTACACAGGCTGTTATGTAGGGTTAGTTGGTGTCACCACAGAATCAACAGAGTTAATATCTGGCTAAAGGGAGGTGGGCCAAAGAATGTGACTACAATTGTCATAGATAATGCATCCAATTACAAGGCTGCAAGGAGGTCTATCCAAGATAAGTACCCAGAGATTACTTGGGTACCATGTGCAATGCGTACTCTTAATTAAAAGACATTGGTAAAATGGCCGTCATAAAACAAATGCTACTAGATGCAAATCATGTGGTGAGATTTATTAGAGAGCATCAATTTTTGTATGCTCTTTTTTTAACAAAATCACCCAATAAAACTTTACAAATATTTTGTGCGACAAGGTTTGCAACCACATACTATGTTCTTGCCACCTTGCAAGAAGTGAAGCCTGCTTTGATTAAAAGAATAGCTGATAGACAATGGGATGCTTGGATCAGCAAGTATCCTAGGTACCAAGAGGAAAATACAAGATGTGCACAGCTTGTGAGCTTGCTAGCTTTTTGGTGCAATGTAGAGAGAATTGTTACCCTGACCAAACCATTTGCAGATCTTTTGTGAATCGTTGACAAAGACTCTTTCATCTTTGGTCGAGTTTATTGGTATATGTCAGAGTCATTACACAAAGTACGAGAGCATGTTGTCTTTGGTGCAAAGGACAAAGATTCCATAACCACAGCTGCCAACAAGCGATGGGTGCATTTGCATATGCTGTTGCATGGTGTTGCATTTGTGTTGGATTTCCAAATTCCAAATGCATCAACAATCAGAGAATAAAGAATTCATGACCAGCTTCAAAACAATGTGCTCTCAACCATTGGATGGGAGAACTACTTTTCATCAACGAGTTGATTATGCTAATAGAACTAGCATGTTCTGGGATCCATGGCATATAGATGCCATTGCACACACAAGTGCTCCTCTATGGTGGAAGGAGTATGGTAGGGAGAAACTGGAGCTTCAACACATTGCAATTAGGGTTCTATCTGTTGTAGAACTAAGTGGAAATTGTGAGAGAAATTGGTTGGCATTTGACTTTATGCATACCAAGAAACGAATTCGTCTTCACCCTAAACGGGCTGTTGATTTGGTCTATGTTTTTTGCAACATGAGACTTATCCATAAGCCAATGAACGTTGCAACAAGAGAAACACAAAAGCACTACGGTGTTATTCAAATCCATGAAGGTATCGATATGTAAGTTGACGAGGCCAATGATATGGAATGGAAGAGAGCTTCAGAATTCTTTGATATGGATGAAGTAGACAATATGGTTGGTGTGTTTGATGGAGACAAGGATGTGTGACTAAAGTCCTATAAGTTTTTCCCGGTGTGATTACATGAAAATTATGAAAGATTGCCATGCTACAATACTTGATGTTCACCTCTCTCTCTCTCTCTCTCTCTCTCTCTCTCTCTCTCTCTCTCTCTCTCTCTCTCTCTCTCTCTCTCTCTCTCAAGTTACATTTGTAATAAGAGTCATAATTACAATTAGACAAAAAGGACAATTGAGGGGGTAAATGACCTACTGTTATTACAAAATTTGTAGCAGTTCGCATTTTCTTCTTAAGAAATTAGATAGGGGTGAAGTGAGCAAAGTTCTTAGGCCAAAGATTTAATCAGCTCAGTGAGTAGTTCATTTGTGTTGAGCTCAGTACTTTCACTTGTGGGAGATAGGTCTACAAGTCCTTGTTGCAAAGGACCAGCCTGTTCTATCAATGGTCAGTACAGTGATGCATACTGTTGCTGCTTGGCTTGGGCCTCTGATAGCTTTATCTCAAGCTCAAGTATTTTTTCATGAAAAATGTCAAGTGTCTCTCCTTGTCTTGCAAGATCTTGCCCTTGGCTCGCTAATGCAACGAGCGTCTTTGATTCTTTGAGAAGTAGAACTATGGGATATTTGTGTGCAGGCATTGAGTTATTGGTGTTACTTGCTGTCACTTTCTCTGCAATCCGACCATGCCCAACACCAGAATTCTTTGGGCTCTCTAACCAACCTACACGCCTCCCAAAGATTTTGTAAACATAGCACTAATGTATAAAGTAGTGTGCCATGTGGTTATTTTCTGGCATAACTCTCTTGTTGTATGAATCTTCGTACCAATACTCGTGCGAGCCTTGTGCTACAAATTTGATAGATTTATGGGAGCTGATTTCTTTGCATTTCAACTAATTCAAAATAGTTGCCAGTGCACAAAGTGGTTTGGACAAAGCTTCCTGCAATCTTTGAGACTAAGAGGCTTGCCTTGCAACCTGAACTCATCCTCTTTGATTCTAAAAATAGCTTCAAGGTCTTTCTCTTGTACATAGTGATCTCTCTCTCTCTCTCTCTCTCTCTCTCTCTCTCTCTCTCTCTCTCTCTCTCTCTCTCTCTCTCTCTCTCTCTCTCTCTCTCTCTCTCTCTCTCTCTCTCTCTCTCTCTCTCTCTCTCTCTACTAGCCATAGGGGGGGTTTGCGGGGGACTAATAATTGACGGTGTCATTTAACCGATGACGAATGCATCACATAGACGAGGTTTCAGTCGTATAAGCAAGGATATATTTTTTTAAAAAAAATCAGCCGTTGTATAAACAACCACTGCCGTTGCATAATCAAAGACTTGAATTTATAGCCGTGGCATAATCGACGCTTCAAATTGGCCTTGCTTAAACGACGCTGTGAAACGAGGCTCCTAGCGATGCCTACACACTACCCTACTCTCATGCGACGAGTCACTTTTATAATATTGTTGCAATCCTTTGAAATGTAACTCGCGGGAAATTACACAGTAGCGAACTCCACGACAGCTCTCCAGGGCAGCAATACAAGAGCAGAACGAGAGCATGTACCCCTCCCCCCCCCCCCCCCCCCCCCCCCTTATTCATCACTTGCCTGTTTGGGTGTGAGAGCAGTGAAAAATGCAATACCGCAAGTTTACTGTAATCCAAAGGTGTGACCAAACTTAGGGGTAGGGGATCCGAGCAGGGCAAACTTTCTACAACATCCAAACCAAATTCCATACCCAACCTCAGAATGTCTTCAGATGAAAGTGCCTGCAAAATAGGTTCAGATCTATGCTTCAAAAAAACAGTTCAATGTGTGAGAGTGCATGTGTGTAGGCGTGCAGGTTGTGTGTGAAGGCGACCTTAATAGTGTGTGCATGTACAAGAGTGTGTGTATGTGTGTGTGTGCACACGAGCGCGCACACGTGTATGCAATGACAACTCAAAAGCAAACCTCTATCATCACACAGCTTCACCAGCATATAAGTAAGAGTGCGCATTGATACAGACAGAAGAAGTAGAGCGCAATATATAAAGGGGCCAGAGCTAGCTTCAAGCAGTGTATGTGTATACACCTGCGTGCAGATTGGCAACAACTAAGCTGCAGGTGTTGTTGTGGTGGAAGGATACACCCACATCTTGAGCTTGAGGCGATTGGTTTCCCTCTGTTTTGGTAGGGAAGACCTCCTTCTTATCTTTAACAGGCTCCTTTGAAGCCTCCGTTTTTGGCACATGGTAGAGGCTTGTCTTTCTATCAAAGCGAAGAACGTATGCCTAATTACATCCCTCCCCCAGTGTGTCAATAATGTAGTAAGCTTCTTTGCATACCTTCAATAGGAAAAAATGATCATTCCAGCTCAGAATGTAGAGCTGAAATCCCCCATTAGGCTGCAAGCCTACACTCTGCTGATCTATTGCTGCCCAAATCTCTTCAAAAGACTTTGCGCCTTGCAAGAAATTGTTGTAGGTGTCATCTAGCCCCTCAAGTTGGAAAAAGCCAATGAAGGAACGCTCATGATCCACTGCTAGTGGTCATATTCTTGCGTTTATGACAATTTCAAGTTCAAAGTGGCCATCCACAAACTTGCTTTTGTAGGCCTCAACATCAAATAGCTTCCACCACTGTGCAGATCCTTCTCGGATGAGGGTATCATATTCGGCCTTGATGGGCATACAATTTGGGTTCTTGTGTAGCCAATCAGCGACGATCACTGCAACAAGGGCCGTGCACGCACTCTCGCCGGCTGCTCTTTCGCTCCTCTGATCAATAGAGGCAAAAAATACAGATGTAGAGAACTTCATTTTACCATCCCTACTCACCAAATCTTTATGTTCCCAGCTTCCTATAGTGAAAAGCTCTTCTCCAAAGTCCAAGCATTCAGATATTGCTGAAGAAAGCATTGCTTTCTCTTCATTTTGACAAACACAAAAAAACTTATTTCCATATACAAGAGCTTTTGGAAAAATTCCTAAGAATTCTCACATTGTGACCTACCATAACATCATGGGCTTCTATTAGCAAGGGCGCCGCATACCTAGTTAGGTGCAGTTGGGGGCGGGGGATCGTTGGCATAGTGGGCAGGCCGGTGGTCCCCAAGCGCACTAGCTAGGTCTGTGGTGCCTCCCGAGTGGAAGCTCGTGATGTTAAACAGTACATGCAAACAATGTGAAAGAGCCCATTTTCCTACATAAGAAAATGTCAAAACCTTCTTATGATAAATTAGGTTAAGTTAGCAAAGATTTTGTGCATTTTTTACATTAGACTAGCCTTGGCTTTGCATTATTCAAGGTACCTCATCCATCAAAACAGATATAATCGATCCAGGCATATTACGTACCGGAGAACAGCATGGCTCAATGGGGCAGCCTGACAAGCGCCTATCGTGATCAATGTCATCACCACCATCCTCTCCATATGCCTTGATCATCAATGGCTCTCCACGTGCTGACGTCCGCGATTGGAAATTCAGCTTTCTCCTTTTCCAGGAGAGGAGACTCCGCATTGTGGTACTTTGATCCAAATCTGATGTAGATGTCTCGCTTGCGCCAGCGTCACTAGAGGCTTTGCTGCTTGTTGATAGTGAACGTTCTCTTCGACATGTCTATTATTTGTCAATTGAGGAAGTGCCCCTTTAACAAAGAGATTGACACCTACAAGGGTCCCATGATAGCTTTGTAAGATCATCTTGTCTTCTCCAACTAAGACTTTATCCTCCTCGTGATCATCAAGTGAGTCAGAGTCATAAAGATCACCGATGTCACTTGATCTTTCTTCGCTTGTGGCAGAGAGTTTACCATTGTACATTATGTTATCTATTTCCCCTGATGTCTTCTTCCAATTGAGAGAAACTGGTCTCTTCATGTCCTTGACTTTCTTCTCATACATGACGCGTATTTGGTGGTCACATAATAAAGGCCCACTAAGGCAATGTAGAGAAGGTGAGCTGAACCTTTCCATGCTAGGACTCTCATGGAATTGGAGGAGTTAACGTTGAAGGCGGGAGAGCTGAGGAATGGCAAGAACACACCGCCCTCGAGACTGTGCGTGTACATCCCAAGATTCACCTGGCCGTTGCTGAGGTTGAATCCAACAGGGAGATGCATGAAGGAGCTGCTCGACAAGCTGTCATTATAATGTGAGTGTTGGTGTGTTGCTGCTGCTTCGGTGCTTATAAGATCGTCCAGTAGTATAGTAGGAGTCAACAGTAATAATAATATTCTTAAGCACAAGCTCATCAAATTAGCCATTCCCTCAATACATCAAGCTTCTTAAGAACTAAGATGCAGGCTTGGAAGGCGATTAGTTACACTTCAATTTACCCTAGCGTTTAATAATTATTGATGGGGAACCTTGCTAGAGCCGATTTTTACACATGAAAATGACCTATACAACATTACTCATTACAAGCACAGTTCAATTCGGAAGATGCTCACACTCTTCCGTTTTGGTAAAGTTAATTTACATTAGCAACAATACGAGGGAGGGACCACATGGCACTAAGTGAAACGAGTCCTCACGTGGGGTGGAGTAAGGTGATCCCTTTCCACCCAGATCATCAATACCGCAAAATACAACTCCTCCAAAGAAAGGCATAAAAAATGGTGCTACCTCTACATTGTGCTCTGCCCCTTCAAGCTCATCATTAACACCCGCAGAGCTTGCCAAGAGCTCCAACAAGAATCATTATCGAGGAGTACGGCATCGGCCTTGGGGTAAATATGCAGCCGAGATCCGAGACTCTGCAAGGCAAGGGGCCTGTGTTTGGCTAGGGACCTTTGACACGCCTGAGGAGGCAGCTTTGGCATATGATCGAGCGGCATTGAAGATGTGCGGGGTGCGCACATTGCTGAACTTTTCCATCAATGTCGTGGCTCCAATGCTAGAGAAAGAGGTGGAGACAAAGAGAAGAAGAGAGTGAAACGAGAAGCACCAATTGAAGATGGAGTTGTAGGCATTGAGCAACAACGTCAACAACGCAAGCGCATGCAAGAGCCATCATCATCTTCACCACCATCAAGTCTGGTAGTGAGCTTTGAAGGAAAAGGGGTGAAGATAGAAGAGCTAGATGATGTTTTTTCTTTGCATGAGCTACGCGAGCGTTTCTTGCCTTTCATCGCCTCCTCATTTGCTAGCGCCATGGCTACCCTGGCCAACTGCACTGCAGCCTCTCATTTGGCAGTCTCTCATGTGATAGCAGAGTGCTTGTGCTTGTGTGTGTGTGTGTGTGTGTGTGTGTGTGAGAGAGAGAGAGAGAGAGAGAGAGAGAGAGAGAAAGAGAGAGAGAGAGAGAGAGAGACAGAGAGAGAGAGATATCAGTACGTGTTGTTGAGCGAGAGTTTGACCATCATCAAGGACATGGTGGAAGTCCATGAGAATTAGGCGTTGGTTACTCGTGGGGGAGTCAGTGAGAGCTTGCAGCCTCTCATTTGGCTGACAAAGAATTGAAACTCATCGGCGAGCTCATCTACAGAGTTGACCTTGAAGGCATATAGTATTGCACAAGATGCTGATATGGACAAAATAATTCACTTGATATTGTTAGTCAATGGTTGTGCTTGGAACCACCTTGATCGTTATGTATGCCTAATGTGGTGCACTTCATCGATCACAAAAAGTACTTTAAGAGCTTCCTGTCGTGGATGTCGCCTGCTTGCAGGATATGCCTAACTTGGACAGGGCTCAGGAGCTCTAGGCTGTTTTCAATGGAATGGGATGTCGTGCTTGCCACTTCCTTGGTCAACATGGATGCCATATGTAGTGCACTTCATGAAGCACACGAAGTGCTTGAGGAGCTTTCTGTCTGAAATGGCGTCTCTTGAGATGCACTGATTGGGGGATATGCCCAACTTGGGCAGGGCCAAGGAGCTCTGGTCGTTTTTTAGTGGATGAAGTGAGGGTGTCTCTCTAGACGCAATCACATACTCTCTATCCTATTTTCAGCTAATGCGAAGTGAGGGTCTCTCTCTAGATGTAATGTTATTTCAAGAAGTGCATTGATTGCTACAAGGTTAGGTCGGGAAAAGAGAGAGAGAGAGAGAGATTTTTTAAGCAGATGCAGAGAGACTGCATCTCTCCAAATGCAATCATGTACAGTGGCACCTTGAGGGCATGTGGTAGTACACAAGATGTTGATATGGGCAAAAGAAGTTAAGATGATATTGTTAGTGAGTGGTTGTTGAAAGAAAATGTTGTGCTTGGCACTACCTTGGTTGACATGTATGCCAAATGTGGTGCACTTCATAAAGAGGAAAAAGTGCTTGATGAGCTTCCTGTCCAGGATGTCATCTTTTGAAACGCACGGCTGCCACGCACAAACCCTCTCGATCTGAGTCTCTAGAAGAACCTCTTGGATGCTAAGGAGCCAATCCCATCTTCAAACCACAACATGGATCTGAGAGTGCCACTCGAATGGGGCTCGCCTGCCACTGGAGCCACACCCCCTCCCAAACCCAATAGAATGCCAGGAATCGAGGCTTACATGGTAATCTCCGAAGGAGAAAGGAGCGCAAGCCAACTCCTGCTGTCAAAAAATGAAGAGCCAGGGCAGTCGAAGAGGATTCTGCAGCTAGGTGCCTCCACCCAGGGCGGTCCTCCGCATCGTCCTCATCCCACAATCCACCCTGCCTCCACTGCAAGCCCACGTGTCGTCCGTCAACCCACCCCAGCAAGCCTTCCCTGCTCTTAGTGGTGGGCGAAACGAGTAGAATGAGCCTGTAGGTGAAGGCTCTTGAACCCTTGTCTTGACCTCAGTCCACAATCCAGGCTACCTCCACTGCAAGAACATGTGCCATCCATCAACCCACCCTAGCAAGCCTTCCCAACTCTTAGTGGGTGAAACGAGTAAAATGAGCCTGTAGGCGAAGTCTCTTGAACCCTTGTCTTGACCTCTTACTTTAAGTATACTTTTTGTGATCTATGGACTGTACCACATTCGGCATACATGTTGACCAAGGTAGTTCCAAGCACAACTAGTGAATAACAATATCAAAATGAAGTCTTTTCTCCATATCAGCATCTTGTGCAATCCTTCAAGGTGCAAGTGTACTTGATTGCATTTAGAGAAGAAGAAAAAGAAGAAGAGGATTTTAACGTCGTAGGAAACTATCCCAAGAGATCTCAAAGATCTATCCGATGAGAGTTATCTGTTATTGAAGAGAGATGGCCTCTCTCTACATCTGTTGAAAACAAATCTCTCCCTTCCTTACCTGACTGCAATCAATGCACTCCTTGAGAAACATTGCATTTCGAGAGATGCCCTCTCTCTGCATCAGCTGAAAACATTCTAGAGCATATGTGATTGCATCTAGAAGAGAGCAAGAGTGTAGGCTATCATCAGCTGGCAATTGTAGGTGAGGCATTGAGGGAGACGGCCTAGCCACTTGTCCTAAAAGCTTGAGTCGATCTGCTCGATGGCCTTTGATTATTGTTGCTCATATGTGACTGCGTCTACAGAGATATCCTCGCTTCGTCCAGTGAAAAATGACCAGAGCTCCTTGGCCCTGCCCACGTTGGGCATATCGTGCAGTCACTGCATTTCAAGTGACATCTCGTACATAAAGCTCCTGTTAGGTGCAGCGGAATGATTGTTTGCGCTTTGCTCAAGATGAGTGCTCCGAACTGTGCTCAATATTCCTTTTGTTTTTATGGAAGGTAGAGTCTTCCGTTCTTAATGAGAAAATGCTATGATCACAAACAATGTGAATGGACACTGTGCGTGCAAGTGAATGAGACTAAGAGATAGAGAGAAGAGCGATACGACACCAAAGACGTTGTAAAACCCTCCTCCGAAGGCCCCACTCTCGTCGACAAGAGTGGTCTACTTTTTGATTTCACAAAGTAGTACAATGCGTATGCAATGGATTGATGCAACCTGGGACCTGCCGATGACGACGACGGTGATGACAATGACGACTTTAGGGCTGAAATCTGTGGTCTTCTAACTGCTGAAATTCTGCAAATCTTTGGGCTGTTTTTGGTGGCTGAAAATGACTTTTTGGCTGCGTTTTATGGCTGAAAATGGGGGTTCTCTACAATGCTTCAAGGGGTTGATCTGCTACTGTGTCTAATGCTGAAAACGCTGCTGCAAGTGCTTCATCAACGGCTGATCTGGGGTAATCCCTTTAGGGGTGAGAGAGAAGGGAGTAGCGATGTGGCTGGGGTAATCCCTTCAGGGCTGAGAGAGAAGGGAGTAGCGATGGCTGATCTGGCTCCATAGCACAGAAAACACAGCCTGAGAGGTAAAAACGCTGTTGTTTGTAGAAAACACAGCCACCAAGGGGGAGCGATCTCAGTTTTGAGGGGGTTTTTCGTGACGGAAGCAATCAGTAGGGGATCGTCGGCTTAGGAGAAGAACCTCATCGTCTGATACCATGTGAGAGTAGGCAGTGAAAGCAAAAGCAGAAGCGCTGCCAACAACAACATATAGCTCAGGTTGAGTCCTTTCCAGGAATACATCTAGGTCTGCTTCATTTTGTCCACATCTGCCATATGGTTATAAGCTCGTGCTGCATTCGACCACAAACCATCAAATCTCTCATGTAGCTTACTCTTGCATTGAATTTGTTACTGAGTGTGTTTCTCTTTTAGTTTTTCTACTTGATCTTGCATTTGATTCATAACCTTTTGAAGCATCTGTAGCATTTTTGTTTGATCTATTTTGTTGTAGTCCACTCCATTCATGGCTGCTTCGACCTCATCTGTAGATTCTTAATCTATTAATATTTTTACTTGCATTGATGTTACATGCAGATACGATGTTTGTGTTAGTTTGACATATGGTTTGTTTTAAATATACAGATACGATGAGTGACCAGGGTCATAGAGTGAAGTTGAAGTTCATCAAGACTTTGCTACGTACCACTGGACTATCAGGAGAGGCTTTGACAGAGGCTATGTCAGATTATATGGAGATGGATGATCCCAGTTTAGACAGCTCCATCGAGTTTCTTGGGCAATTCAGTTTGCCGGTACGTCCTGGAGAGGGTACATCCTCCCAGCCACACACAAGAGTGGAGACTTCCTCTCATGCAGATCAGACCATAGCACATCGGTAATCTTCTCGATTGATAAAGTAGTATTGTCATTCTTTTTTTAATATAGAAATCTTAATATATGTATTCCCTTGATGTCTTTGTTTGCTTAGGACTCCTATTCCAGGTACATCACATCATGAGAGTCAACGGCTTACTCCTAATGTACCTCCTAGTACTCAGTTGTTTGACACCTGTTTCACAGGCTAGTGGCCGTTAGTCTCGGAGGTATATCTATTATGGTGATTATGAATTAAATATCAAGTAGTTTTTAAGAACTCTCATCTCATATGCCGTATGTTTATATTGCATGTAGGCATCACCGGCAAAGTAGCACGCCACCGGGCCGATCGACTCGTGAGACACCGCCTCAGCCGCATGCTAGAGATTATTAGCATGCCTACGGACGTGGGGTCCCCAAGTAAGTAGTGGGGGCACACTAATGACGATTATGCTACTTGTATGGTTGGCACTTCATGGAGGTTACAGTCAAGGGCGATGCAAAGGGAGGAATTCCAACGGGGAGAAAATGCTGCAGAGAATCACTCAAGACATACCCGAGGCATGACGAATGCGCAGGGGTTGGCGCTGTCATCAGCCATAGATACACAATGGATCTCTCCACTTTGCAAGCACTGTGAATGTTCGGAGATGGGTAAAAGTACGATGAGGACGCATGGTTGGGACAGTCCAAAGACAGCAGATATGGTCGTCAACTCAAACAGGGGACAACGAAAGTTCCTTGGATGGTTGCTTGGAAAGAGTGGACAGCCTGCTCCGTTAAAGCAGACAATAGGGACAAGGCTACAATTTTGCTCAAATCGAATATACTCGATGAGGACATCAAGCTCTCTCGTAGGCGAGGAGAGTGTTACAGGTCTCTATGCATAGGCGGGTTCCGAGACCCTCCACAGTCACTCGTCCTCTTGAGTCGACTTCGGGAGACGCAACCTCGAGGGCCCTTGGCCGACGAGAGGTCTCTACCTCGGGTGATCACCCTTGCAGAGGGAAGCTATGCAAGCCACACTCGAGAAGGGAAGCTATACAAGCAGTAGAAAAACGAAAATTCAGCAATATAAAAACGCAGCAGATCAGCGTTTTTAACAGCCCCAAATCAGCCCTAGTTGGTTGCAAAAGATCTCCATTTTAAGCCCTCGAAAACGCAGCCAAAACAGTCATTTTCAGCCACCGAAACAGTCCCGAAATTCAGCAGATAGAAGACCACAAATTGCAGCCCTAAAGTCGTCGTCGTCATCACCATCGTCGTCATCGGCATAGTCCCAAGTTGCATCCATCCATTGCATCCCCATTGTACCACTTTGTGCAATCAATATTAGACCACTCTCGCCGATGAAAGTGGGGCCTTCGGAGGAGGGTTTTACAACGTCTCTGGTGTCGTATCTCTCTTTTCTCTCTATCTCTCAGTCTCGTACACTTACACGCATAGTGTCCATTCACTTTGTTTGTGATCATAGCACTTTCCATTAAGAACGGAAGGCTCTCCCTTCCATAAGAACTAAAAGGAACCTTGAGCACAATTCGGAGCAGTCATCTTGAGCAAAGTGCAAACAATCATATGCTATGGACTTGCCGACAACGTTGACGAAGATGAGGACGACAACGAGATGGGCCGGAATCTGAAAAACGCTATGGCTGAAATCTGCGAATCTTTATCCATTGAATTTTGACTCTATGTTGATGACGACGATGCAACGACGACGCGCTGAAAACGCAGATGCTGAAATCTGCGTTTTTTGGGTTGAAATTGCAAACGCTCGTGGATCTGACCATGCGGGGAGGAACTGCTGTGGGAAGGTGAGGTCTATGAGGTTCGATGATTCTACGGCGGAGTCTGATTGCTGAAAACTGAAAACGTTGGTCTAGATATGGGTTTCGTCGTGGTAGATCTACAAAATGCTGGATGGTTATGCTGATGCAAAAACGCTAGGGCTGATCTGCTATCTTGCTGTGGAGTCTGCTAACGCTAGGGCTGATCTGTCTTCTGCTGTTGTCGGGGCTGATCTGCAGTGCAAAAATTCTAGGGCTGATCTGTTATGCAAAAATGCTAGGCTTTTCAGATGGGATTCACTGTCAGTGGCAGCGTCCTCGTATGTTGGGCAGCGGCGTGTTTTGATTACCTTGTACATAGCTACAAAAACAAAAACGAGTCTGAAGGGAATCAAACCCTGACACTAGCCATATGAGACTATCACCACGAGACTCCCCACCACCCACCCTTATTAGTAAGATTTCAAAAGAATAAAAATCATTACTTAACAAAATGAATTACTGTGAGATTAAATCTTACCCAATATAGGTTGATTTGTGAGTTGATATGCATGGCTAATAGTCCTCATCGTCATCTCTGAGATTAACCATCAATAAAATCTCATCTTCATTATCTTTGTTTACTTCTTCAAACTCCTCTACCGTTAGTTCTTTGTTGACATTCATTTCCTCCATGTGCTCGACATCCACTATTTCTTCCTCTTCGGTCTCTGTAGTGTCAGAGTATGGATGGTTGTCGTTCTCATCATCTACAATGTCATCATGATCGGCAAGGGAAATTCTACACATCTCTAACATGGATGTGTTTAGATTCGAGGATGTTACCAGATTTGCTTCCTTAGGGTCAATGCTATCAAACAATTGATGACCTCTAGGTTGGACATGCACAACTTGCCACCATGGATGAGAAACTGGGTTCTTGTAAAAGAACGCTTGCTCAATATGAGTTGGCAGAATGTAAGGCTCTCTTGTTGCACCCATTAACTTTGAGGAGTCGACGGACCAAAATTTGGACGGTTCTGTTCTCATTGTGGCACTATTGCCTTTATACTCGGCACGAAACCAATCCACCTTCAGAATCACCCGTCAAAATGCACGAATCAAAACTTTAGAATTATGTATAACTTCAAAAAATCTACATGTCATTGTTGTATGAAGAGGGACTTCATTCACCTGTTTGAAGATCCGATACGATATTTCATAAATATCGACTATGGTTCCCACATAACCCAGTTCACTATCAACAAGATTTGTGTCTCTTTGAACTTGCACGTGATAATTGCTTGAAAGAAGCAACGACGGAAGAATCTTGAGTTAGACGTAAGTCATCAATAGCTTTTATTCGAAGATGTTGACCATAAGCCCACATGTTTGTATACATTTGAGCCTAGATCAATATATAAATGATATAAGAAAAAAAGGAATATTGCTTCTTTAGTTTAAAGTTTTCAAAACCCAAAAGTTACCTTTCTTTCACATCCGATCATAAACTCTCTCTGTTCCCTTGAGATTGTCTCATGATCTCTATCCGCCCGTTGAATACGGGTGTATAACCAATCCATGAAAGTAGGTACGTCTTCGATGTTATTTACGTTGGTTTGACGTCTGGATCTCCTGTTTTTACGTCTGCCAACTCATTCGTTCGCAAGTTTCTCCTCGTACTCCTCAACAAATTGTTGCATGCATTCGCTATTATAGACAATAAAAGTAGAAATATCCAAATTATCTTGGATCTTAAGTCGAAAAGGGACTCCCTTACCAGACAATACCTCGTCTGACATGGTAGAAGAAGACTCATTTGTCCATATGCGTAGAGCTTCAAAATCGGTTTGCTCAAGATATTCACAAACGTAATACATGCATTCTTCAAGCATTCATCCTTCCGCCATAGAACCCTCTGGTCTTGCTTTTTGACGTACATAAACTTTCAGTACTCCCATAAATATCTCGACCCAAAACATCCATCGAGTAGAAACAACACGAGCAAGCTCTATTTCGTCCACTAGATGGATTAGCAGATAAACTTGGATATCAAAAAAGGAGGTTGTAAGTTCCTTCTCCATTAAACAAAGAAGCTATATACATTCACGCTTCTTTTTGGAATTAACCCTTTGTCAATTTCTTTAGATGTAATCCATCTATCAATAAAAGAAAGAAGATATTAAAGTTATATTTGAATTAAGAACTTATCAACTAAAATTTTACACTAAAAATTTACTGAGTGATAAATACCTTGCAAGCGATCTAAAGCGATATATTACGTCTCGGACTCCTTGGGTAGTACATCCATCAATAACAAGGGGTAGAACATGTTGTATACATAATTAATCCAATCAACAAACCATACAAGAAATAAATACTTACGAATATTGATAAAACATGACCTTCACAAAATTGTGCCAATCGTATGTTTTTAAACTAGACAAGCTCTTGTCATCTAAAGTGAACATGTTTTGACAAGATGCTCCATATCCTGTAGGCGTAAGAATCAATTGAATCCTCTTGTTGATAGTCTGCACCTCTTCTACGCTGAGTACCCATGGGGCAGGCTCATAGGTTGTGTCACGTCCAATTTCATCAGAAAGTGGCCATAGATTAGGCTTTGAGTTTCGATCCTTTAAGTCATTTCTTGCTGGCACTGTGTCTTTCAAGCCAACAAGGTGTTGCCATAACGAATGATCAATGTTCTTAAATATATGCATAGGATCAAGAAGATGACATATCTTCAAATCCTTCCAATATTCCAAAGTGTACCATATCGCAGGACTTTGAGCCAGAGAACGTTTTCCTCTGACTCGCACCTACACAGCGTCATCATCATCACCGCTTATGATCTCTGACTCCGGATCGATAGCGGGTCCAACAGTCCACTTTAGATACCAATACTTTGGTGTGTTTCGTATTGGACATTTCCCTTCTTCTACCTTCCCGTTGAATGCATGGCTTGCCTTCTATTTCGTAGATGATTCTCTTTAGGTAAAAATTTTCTGTGTCGAAGATATATATTTTTGTTGAGGTTTTTGCTATAAGTTGATCTCAACCAATCACCACACACAATACAAGCTTTATAACCCTTGGTACATATTCTTGCATGAAAAACATAACAAAGATTATATCTAAACCATTTACCTGAGCAAAAACCATATCCTGGAAAGTCGTGGATAGTCCATGCTAAAATCCCACGAACAATGAATTGTCTTTCACCAATGCTTCTTGACATATCCGTGACATCAATCCCTCTCCACAAATCTTGAAGATCGTCAATGAGAGGAGCCAAATATACACTCGGGTCTTTAACTTCTTGCTTTCCTGGGATTAAGAGTGAGAGTATTAAATGATCTTTCTTAATACTAAGATATGGGGGTAGATTATAGTTAATAACTACCACCGGCCATGTAGACCATTTACTTGATTTTATAGAAAATGGATTCACACCATCTAATGCTACACCCATCTTTAAATTGCGTGATTCTTTTGCGAAATCTAGCCATAGCGAATCAATATGCTCAAATGCAAGACTATCCTTCCGAATTCGCATTACTCCATCTTTGCTCTTGTGCTCCACTCCCCATGTCATAAGCTTAGCTAATTCGGGACTTTGAAACATATATTTATACGCGGAGCCAAGGAAAAATGTCTCAATACCTTTCTAGGGACCTTACCTTTATCATCTTTATGATGAGGCGTTTGACATTTTGGGCACGTCACATTCTCTTGGTATCGATGTCTATATAAAATACAATCGTTGGGACATGCATGTATAGAAGAATAGTCAAGTCCAAGACTACTTATTATCTTCTTCACCTCATCGTGTGATGCAGGAAGGGAATTGCTTGTCGGCAAGAACTTTTGAGAGAATATGATCAATAACAAGCACCAATGTTTAGAGTGTAGCAAACAAATATGTTATTTGTATACATACTTCAATAGTACTGAAACGGATACATTACTCCAGCCAAAACAATTTTGAAGAGTAAGAATAAGTAAGCTTGCACTTAGTCGTGTCAGTTGGCTTCCTTCATAGATATTCTTTAGAGCTTCTTCTCGAAGATACTTCTCGTTGTTAGGAATATCGCTCGCACTATCATTTTGATGCCAATCCTCAATAAAATCAGCCATGCCATCGCCATTATTAAAGATATCATCACGTCCATTAAAGTCCTTAGAATATTGTTCCTTTAGTCTTGCATACGTATTAGGATCACTCCTGCGTAGGATCCTCATGCACTCTCTTGACATTTGAGATACGTCAT
This sequence comes from Adiantum capillus-veneris, assembly GCF_014529385.1. NCBI lineage: Eukaryota > Viridiplantae > Streptophyta > Polypodiopsida > Polypodiales > Pteridaceae > Adiantum > Adiantum capillus-veneris. The sequence goes on along the minus strand of NC_140932.1, from coordinate 178,524,068 downwards.
GTGAATGTTTATTTGTGACATTATCGATGTCATAATCTCGAATCTGCATATTTGAAGGTAAAGAAGATTGTATCAATAGCATGCTTATATATAAAAGGAGAGAGAGAGATGTGCATGGAATTCAATAACATTTGGAGACAACAAAAAATAATGTCAAAATAAATTAGCGACAGTACGAAACGTAATGCAAATTTAGGTGTAGAACTAGGGTACAAGAGTTCAAAATAACATTAGAAATTGTATACAATGAGCTCTTAACCCTCATCTGTTAAGGGTGCTCGTGGAGGTCTACGCCATCCATAATTGACTAGAAATTCATCACCAGCACGTAATGATTTAATAACATGGACAACTATATATCTTGGTACATCCCTAGTCATGTGTTTTGGTTCATGACTATTCTCACACTCCACAAATGTGCAATTGGTTCTTGCACTTCTCCCTTAAACCTACTATGTTTCCTTGAGAGTAAGGTCTTCCATCAACATAGAGTCTTTGGCCTTCTGCATGTATAATCCCTTTAGCAGAAAGAGAGGCTGCATTGAGACATAATCCATAAGTAGTCATGCTCTGGATGTAGCGAGTGAGCTGATGCCATGGACCCCATTTATATATAAGTCCACAAAAAGACATAAGGGTGACCTCTGAATGAGGGGGCACATGCAAATCCTATGCAATAAAGACACCTCGTCCCGCTCCACTGATGGTGGATAGAGCAATCATGTAGCAATTTCCCCAAAATCCAAAAACCACTCCATTTGAAGGAAGTGGTCCTCCCTGCCAGCCTCTGTATCGTCTATGATTGTAGCTCTGTACTAGATCCTATAAATGAGTAGGCAACAGATGATCTCCACCCATATCAACCTCCAATGAAGGAGGTAGAGGATGTCGAGAAACCTCGAGCTGCAAACAACTGACAAATGACCTGTCCGTGCCGTGTGCGAGAGACATGTGCACCACTGGTAGTAAAGTCATCCTTATCATCAAGTGAAGATACCTACATATATAATCTAGTTACATTATATATATCAATCTTTGATTTTTAAAACTCCAATATCAAACAAATGGAGATCAAAAATATAACATAGGTCGATGTCGCTCCTCAGGTGGTGGTGCTTGCTCAAAAGTATCATAAGTCATCTGATGTGAAAAGCACTCCCGTCGTGGCTTGCGATACTTGCCACAACAACGAGAACACTAGCATATAATAGGCTCATCATGGTAGAAATCATCGTAAATGGGTTCATGTGCAGTATCGAAACTCTGTGCACCCCGGCTACCACTAGTAGGAGGTGGTGGTGTACCCTCTGATTGATCCGAATATGGATTTCAATTACCATAAAAACATGAGACATTTATCAAATGACCAAAATAAAAAATTCAATAAGAGTAACAAAACAGTGAAATCTAATAGCTATATGGTATATTATGACGCTTATTGTAATTTAAAAAATAAATAGGCGCTATTATATGGTGCCATCAAACAAGAGAAAGGCAACCATTTGCATGGAGACATGGCAATTCTTCCGCAAGGAGATGCGCCTACACATTAATTTTCCCCAACAAAAGGTGTGTGCCTTTGGTAATATATATTAGAATTAATATGAACTTTCCTAGATTGATTCTAACTTTTCTCTAATCTATGTTATTTTGTTTATTCAAATTTGCTTACGAGGCAGCAAGAAAGAGAGTAGCTTTACATCACACATATAGACTAGGGCGGATGGGACGGGATGGATTTGTGGCCACATTTGTGAGTATAGACCATTCACATTTTAACTTTTAAAGGTAGTATTATTGAATGCAAAATTAATAAGTCTTTGGTTGTGTCTTAATGTAGTCAAAAGACTATGGTCGTGCACCGACGGCACAGGAGATAGAGTACGCCACATACTGTGGCTACCGTGCTTTGTGTTAGACACTTATTGACACTCCAGATCCACTTGTACGTATCTTTGTTTTGCTTTGTAGTTTTTTTCATGGTAACTATAATATATTCTTTTTTTATTTCACTAACTAATACAGGAGCAGCATGGGGAGGCTGATATGACAGAGGTGGCTCGACAGGAGGCCGAGGGGCAACGTCGAGAGGCTTAGAGGAGCAGCGGCCCAATCACTAGCCATGATGGTGATAATCGCGGAGATGGGGATAGTCGTAGTCCCACGGTTTGACCAGTGGTGGTGGCACTAGCGATCATGAGACCGATGATAGTGATTCTTCCAGTAGCGATGGATCACATAGTGATCCTGCGTAGAGATTTCTTTTGCATATTTGGGATCATTATATATGTATTTTTCAGTGTGCATTACTACATCGTATGTGATGATGATATTTGTTTTGTATATGTAAGGATTGATCACCACACATTTTGGACAGATTTACATAAACTTACTGATGATATATACTGACATGTGTTTGTTGCATCACTAAATTTTTCTATTGTCAAACAATTAATTATTTGTCGATAAGATAATCAACCTAAGTAACCATCTCAATGTTATTTATTTGTCTTTATATATATATATATATATATATATATATATATATAAAGATGGATTGAAATCATGGTCATTGTGCTACCAAATGTTGATGTGGCATGTGAAACCTAGTCCTAAGTTTACTGTTAGTTGCTCTACTTCTCAAATTTAAGGCATTTTGATCTTATAGCACTCTTGTGCAAGTCTTTAAGAATATAAAAGAAATATCACTAGGGACTCTAGTCTTTCTATTTAGTTGTTGTTGTCCTGGTTTTGGGTCACCGCCTGGGCTTTTCGCCCGGTCGATTTACACATTGTTAAAAAGGCTTCTAATGTTTTTTTTAAGATGAAGATTTGAACTATGACGTTTCAAAGTACCAAGTATCATACGCTCCAAGTTTCAAGTTACGTACCATGTACCATGCACCAACTACAACTATCAAGTTTCATTATGGAACCTGATACCAAACCCTAAATCAACTACCAAATCTAGCAGTAACAAGTTTTCTTGGTTTCTATGTCAGGCTCTAGTATTAACAAGCTTTTGATTTTCATATTTTTTGTAAAGGTAGCAGATTTTACGCTAAGTGTCAGATTCTACATATCTTGTATCAAATCAAGTACCAAGTTTCAAGTTGCAAGTACTAAGTACCAAATCAAGTACCAAGTACCTTATACCAAATTTAACACTAAAGAGGTTTTATTGTTTTCATGTTAATTTATTACAGTACCACAAAGTTACACCGACCAATTAGTACCATGGACCATGTACCAATTGCAAGTACGAAGTTTCATTATGGAACCTATAGCCAAATTAAAGCAAGGACCAAGTACCAAGTACCGACATGTACCAAGTACCAAGTATCAACATGTACCAAGTACCAAGTACCAAGTACCGACATGTACCAAGTTTTCTTTATTTTCATGTTAAACCCACATGTCCCGAGTTGTATGAAATAGGGACAAGTTTGGTTTTTTATCGTGGACTCTAGAAACGGTCCATCGATGAGCCGTTTGAGCTCTTGTGAGCCCACATGGAATGTCCATGTACCAATGAGGCATATGGACAAGCTATACGTCTCGCTAAGAGCTCAAACAACTCGTTGATATATGGATCGTTCTCAAAGTCCTCGAGCAAAAAACACTCAGAAACAATACATTGGTCAGTTGTTTGAGCTCTCGGCGAGTCCTATAGCTTGCCCACATGCCTCTTTGGCACGCGGAAAATCTATGTGGGTTCACAGAATCTTAAACGGTTCGCCAATGGGTCGTTTCCAAAGTAGTCCGCGAGCGTTTTTTTGGTCATGAGCTTCAGAAATGGTCGATCGGCCAGCTTTAGCGCATGGAGCCCACATGCCAATGAGGCATGTGAACAAGTTATACAGCTTGTTTGAACTTTGAAAATGGCCCATTTGCGAGCTGTTTGAGCTTTTGTGAGCCCACATAGCTTGTCCACGTGCCAATGAGGCATGTTGGCAAGCTATATGGCTCACGAGCTCTGAAGCAGCTCTGAAGCGGCTGGCTAATGGATCATTTTAGAAGTTTGCAAGAATTATTTCTGTTATACATCAAGAACGTCTTTCTTAACTGAACAAAGGGAGCCGATTTAGGACTTATAGAAACGTCTGCTACATGATAGAAATCATGGGTTTGAGATTTAATATTGGGTTGAGGGCCTGCTATTTTATTTTAATATATATTTTCAATAAACAAACATAATCATCTATTTTTTATTTAATTTAAATTTCAAACTTTAAAAATTAGCAAAAAGAGAGAGAGAGAGAGAGAGAGAGAGAGCTATTTATGATAGTTCATCTTGAAGCCGAAATTGTAAATTTATATCGCTTATGTACGCACCGGTCCGATCAACGGCCACACTACTATACGAAATGCCAACAAATATATGAGCAACGAGAGCAATCACAAATGCAAGAACACCAGCGCGACAGAGAGAGTTAGAGTTTGTGGGTGTGTGTGTTCCACTCGAGAGCTAGAGTTTGTATGTGTGTGTAGAAGAGCTAGAGAGAGAGAGAGAGAGAGAGAGAGAGAGAGAGCATTAGAGCTAGATTGTTGTGTGTACGTTGTGTGTCAGAGAGAGAGAGAGGGAGCGGAGAGAGATCACTTATGAAACCCTGCACGTCATATAGTCGTTGCATGTTCAAAGCGTCGCTGATGCGGTCTTTAAAAAAAAAAAACAATTCGTCGCTTAAGCATCTCGCCGCTTATGCCGCGCGTCGTTTATTCCATGCATTTTGCCCCGTGTCGCTTATGCCACGCGCCTCTTATGCGATGAAAAGTAAACGTCTTATTTATGTTGCTTATGCGACGGTAACTCGTCGCTATAGCCCTCGTTAAATGCCTCATTTATGCGATGTACAGTAGCGACGGCTACATTGATGCCTTTTTTCCCTCGTTAATGCGACGATAATTCGTCGTTGTAGCCGTTGCTATAGGGGGGGAAATGTAGTAGTCTCTCTCTCTCTCTCTCCCCTTTGTAGATCACATGTGCTTCAATGTGGTTAAGTTCTTCTTCCATATCAGCAAATCAAGTGAATATTTCATCATTATAAATACTTAGCATGAAGCTAACAAGTCATCACCTTTAAACTATTTATTGAATATTACTTATAACCTTGAAATAAAAAGACATGATAACTTGCAAGAAAGAGACAGAATATATATCACCATGTCGTTGGAAGAGACAAGATAACTTGATCAATTATATAATTTACATTTGAAACTAGAGAGAGGACAATAATCAAATTATCACTTTAATCATTAGCTGTTTTGTAGACCAAAAATCATTACAATGTCATAGACCACTCTATGGGTACCGTTTAGACAGAGAGAAAGATCAAAAGCGTTAGATCAGGTTGAGGGATTGTTCTGCTTTCCACTCTCAAGGTGGGTAAATACATTCTTTAAAAATTCCTTTTGTTTTGTTCTTGAGACACCAAGATGCACTTCAAGAGTTTTTTACAAGTATGACACATGGAGAAGATTTCCATGGCTTTATTCCAGGGAGGGGGATTAGTAGATATGCATTCTGGGGTGGCCCATGGAAAATCTGTTTTGGCCTACTTTCTAGTTTCTATTTGCAAGTTGCAGAGGAGGAAAGCATGCCCTTGTTTTGGCCTTTGTACATGATCCCCAATCCACAATGCCTGCATAGACCCCCTTCTATCCAAAATGAAGCATCATTTTGTGGGAGTGCACGTCATTGTGTAGATAATCGTGTGCATGTAGATACTTCAGGGTCTAAAGAACATAGTTTATTATTTGTAAAATGTTATTTTGGAACAACTCTAGTGTTCCTTTTGTGGTCACATAATTGCGAATGGTAGGCTGTCTGCTATCTACATTGCACTCTTTTATTCACCGCTCTACATGGCCGCCATTCCAAAAACGTGAAATGAGCATTGAAGGCTCTATGTTGCGAACCATGGCAAGTGGATGAATAATGCCAAGATGAGTGATACCCAAAACTGTGGCTTTTTCTTGAACTTGTCGATCCACTGTGGGTCCATGCAAGTGGACTTTGAAGATATTCACTGCATACATGAGATCTTTAAATGCAGGATGGGTGACACCTACATGCTTCACTTGTGCCCATCTCCCTTCTCCTAGCTGTGGAGCCTGTATATTGAAGATTGAAATTTTTGGTAAAAGATACAATACAGGGGGGAGTTGAGACTAATCCAGAGCAAGAGTGACACTAGCTCTTGGCTCTTTGATAGCATCAGAAGAGTTGGCTTCCACTCTTGTTTGCTTTGCTGCTCTTTCCAGCTTCTCCTTGCTTTTGAATTCAATATACAAATGTTGCATAGGTTATATGTGAGTAGCTATGCCTAGCAAAGTAATGACTTTGGGAATTTTTAGATTCTGAAAAATATTTGCGATCTATGTCCAATAGACTGCTTCACCATGTTCAACAATGAACCTGACGTCATTAGAGGCATGTCAAAGGCAGCGGGCATAAACACGAGCTGGAGATGCTCAAATACAGACTCGCTAAAGCCTCTGTGAGATGATAGTATTGCTTAGAGAAGAAGGGTTTAGGCAATGACAAAGCTCAAGCTCTGACATGTGATGAAAGTGACGTACTGTAACTTTAAAGGCGACCTTTTGTTGATGTTTTGCCAACTTGGTGTTCGCCATATCTGTAAGATATAATTTTAAAACATAAAAATTATAAGCTGACAGAGAAAACTATCAAAATCATTTCATGACCCTAAACCATAAAGAACTGACATAATTTATAGCAAAGAGCAATATATTATGATTGCAAACCATACATTGTACAATAAATGAGTGAAAATTTAATAAATAACAAAGCACACAAAAAGAGAGAGATAGAAACAAGTGAACAGGCCAAGAGTGTAAGGGAGACTCATCATAAGAACTGAACCATGTTACGTGTGTTATAGAATACACATAAACAATTGAAACGTACATGTGAACAACCCAGCTTGTGTGAGGTACACTCAACAGAAGTCCTAGATGTTTTTGTAATGTTGATTGATAGTTTAATTAATCTAATCCCTGACAAAGTGTGTGGAATTCACAACACAACCATCAAAAGACAGTTTAAGAAGCTTAGATTGTGGCCAAACATCATAGGTATTTTACATCCAAGACTACACCAAGTCATCTAGTGATGAGTGGTGTATCTATGGATCAAAAAGTACAAGGGCAAGACGTGTCATGCTAAGATGAAGAGGGCATAGGTATGCATCTCTCCACTCTTATGTAGACGAACGTAACCCTCATATTTCTATGTAGTAAGAACGATAATGTGACTTAATCTAATCCCTAATGAAGTGTGTGGAACTTAGAACACAAACATCAGCAGGACAACTTAACAATCTCAAATGCATGCCAAATATCATATGTATCTACATCCAAGTCAACACCAAGTCATCTAGTGATGAACAATGACGTGGATTTTGAGTTCAAAGCACACAAGAGTAACTGTGTGTCACATAGAGATGAAAGGGGCATGAACTATGCATCTCTCCACTCTCTATGGTATTTGACAAGCAAAACTCTTGAGTTTCTATGTGGTACAAACGATGATGTGACCTGATCTAAAATTGAGAAACCTATTGGTCACTCTGAAGTGAGAGGTGTAGCATCATGCCTATTGTACTCCATGAGTCGACCACTACATTATAACTCAGCTTTGTGGTGAGAGACATACTACTACACCACACGAGTGAGAATCTAAGTTTGTCGTAGAATCCTTCCCTACAGTGAGCCAAGTGGTTGTACATCACGAGAAAAGCGACTAGATTCTACTCACTTTTGGAGTGAGCCAGATGGCTACACACCACAAAGTGGCCTATAACCTGCAAGCCAACTCTGTGGTGAGAGAAAAACTACTACACCACACAAGTCACATAAACAAGTCAAAACCTATACCTCAATAGTCTCTATCCATCGGTCAATGTATTGTAGCTCTCCAACTGGGCAATCCCTCAAATCCTAGCAAGAATAAGGCAGTCACTGGTTTTGATTGAAATCGGCGACTGTCTTTATATAAGCATTTTTTTTAATCAAAGGATACTTTGATAAAAATATATTTTAGTCAAAAGTATAAAATACGGCTATTTGGTGATTATTCTGGATTTTGGCATATAATACCGTTTTATACGTATATTTTTTTGGTACGAGCATGTAAATGCAACCCAGGTGGAGGAATGCTTGAAGGATGTGGTCCTTTCTTTTCCTACAATGGATACTACTTCCCTCCAAGACTCACTTTGGAGTTCCATTCATGGACAAAGCTTCAAATACAGTCTACCATAGTGAGTGCCAACTTACTTGGACCAATGCAAAGCTAAAATGGTGAGAGGAAGAGGATCATGTGTGTTGCACAAGCTACAAATGAAATATCAATAACAAGTTACAATGGCGATGAGGAAGATGATAATGTGGATGCACAAGCTACAGATGTAGTACCAATAACAAGCCCAGAGTTTGAAACATTGATACAAGAATCTTGGGAAAAAAATAGAGTGTTCTTTTAAAGGATGAGACAATGATGCACATTGTCAATGAGGGAACCATTTTTATATGTATTTTCACATGATTATGTCAAACTCCAAGAACTTGGACTGGATTGTGTGGGTGTGGCCATTAAAAGAGAAAATGAAAGCAATGAAAATGTGGTTGAAATGGGTAGCATTATGTTAGTGAAGTGGCCTATCAAACAAACAACAATGTTGGATGGGAGCCCATTGCAATGCTTTGTTTCCATTGATGGAATACATTCTTGATGTGAAGATGTATTTGCCAATGAAGACAATGCTCAAATAATTCATGAGGGTAATGCAGCTCAATGTTCAAGGAAGAGACGATACACTTTCATCAATAGTATGCAAAAAGAAAAATCACAACCAGCTTCTAGGTTCTATCTATCAACGAAATTGGTTCAAAGGGTTTCATGTATTGATTGTTGTGCAGTTTTTTTTTGTCAGTATGCAGATCATGATATGGTGTTGAGGTTACAAAAAGAATTTTGGGGAGAATCTCAAAAGACACGAACAAACTATTTTTATGATGTTCTCTCCTTATGCTAGCAACAAGAAGAGAAGGTGTGGTACCAGTTGAAGATAAATGGGACTATTGTTTGTTGTAGGGTATGGTATGAGCTACATGGAATACCAAAGATATCATTTTACCGCTACAAGGAAAACTTTGAGAATGGTGTGCATCAATATATGCATGGAAACACATGTACATTGAGAAGAGGACTTCAACATACTAGCTTGGAAAGAGCATTGCTCAATGAATTTGTGGATAACAACTCTAAGAAGATTCCACATAGAAGTAGGACAATGTTGAATGGTTCAAGGGAGACTCAATTCGTAATTCCATCAACATACAAACAGGTGGATATTTTAAGTGAAATCAGCACAACACTTGAACAAGTGGGGCATGAGAAGAAGCTTTCCCAATCTTCTAATTTGGAACAAAGAGTACCCACATGTCACCTTAACAAAGACAAGTGAGTTATCTAAGTGCAATATTTTTATTTCAATCAAAGCAAGATTGGAAGCCAAACCTAACCTTGAAGAAAGAGCTCTCCTCTTGAGGGAGAGAGAAGTTCACATGGCACAACAAAAGAGTTGTAGAAGACGCACATTTTTAAAAAATCAACCAGATAACTATGTATGCATAATTCATGATAAGGTGGACCAAAAGAAGACATCAATTCCAAGACTATGTGTTGTTCCCAAGGGTGTGGATTCGGGTTACAATTTGCAAGTAACACTAACTGGCATGATCACTCATGGACATGGAGAAGGTCATTATGGACACTTTGTTTTGAATGGTATGTGGACAACTGATCCAAACCTTATATTTGAAGCAATTGCTAATTTTTTACACAACTTAGAAAGGATGGATAAGCATCTTGTAATGGAAATGGCCTTGAACTTTAAGAGTAGTAGAATTAGGAAAATTGGAGAAAGCACTTTTGTGAGATTTCTTTGAGAGCATAGAGGGTGAACTTAATTGATGGTAGAAACATAAACATAGTACTTAGTTAACTTGGCATGAACAATAATTTTGCAAGAGAGAGAGCTTAGAGAACATGACAACAATTGAGGACTAGATTTATGTGGAGCCGGTCCCCCCTCCAATAGGCATTTGTATTATAGTTTCTTCCATCAAACTTGTCATTTATTGTCCATATTCTTGTATAACCATTGATAGAATTGGGTAATCCAAAGCCTTGAAATCCATGGATATACTCTCCCATGGTGAATTTGGGATAGGCAATGGTTGGAGTAATCCAGGTTGTGTCCCTCTATCATACTTGGTCTTTTGGCATACCACACATTTTGAAACATACTCTTGTATGTCCACTTTCATGGTAGGCAAATAGAAGTATGTCTCTACTCCTCGAATAGTAGGTTGATTTTAGCCTCTACGCCCCAAATAGGGAGGGGCATGGGATTCATACATAACTTTCTCACGAACGGAGTGGGTATCACATAGCCTATTTACGTGGAGAAGATAACCATCCTGTAAGGTGAATGGTTCCTCCTTCTTCCCCAAAGCAAGGGCTGACATTATATCTCTAAAGTCAAGGTTAGTAGCATACTCATCTATCATAGAAGATACATCATTGTGAGTTGCTATAGACACCGCATTAACTTTTGGTCATCGTGAAAGTGCATCGGTCACGTCATTGTGCTTACCAACAATGTGAGAAATATGAAAATAACATTGTGAAAGAAAACTTGCCCACCTCTGTTTGTCAGAAAGCTTGGTTATTGTTGTGAAGTACTTGAGACTTTGATGGTCTGTTTGTAAAATGAATAGAGTCCCCAATAAATAGTGCTTCTATGTGTCTAGGGCATGTAGAATTGTTGGGGGGCCATTGTTGCAATAGTTCCAATGGCCAACAAAATTATCAATCCGGAGGGATGAGCTACCCGGCTAGGGCATGGAAATACTCACACGGTTAGTGAGCTAATCGTGGCAACACAAATGGTTAACTCTACGAGGTGAGCTTCTTGGCCCATGGAGGATCTAAGCTGCAATGAAAGGCAATCTCCATATCCACTTCTCTTCACCTCTAATCAACCCAATCACAGATACTACGATTACACACAACAATAATCCTATCATGCAACACACTAATCGCAATATCACACACATAGATCTATCAAGCACCACACTCTAATCAAACCTACATGCATACACAAGCAAAAGAGGGCAATCACACAAGATTAGAGAGGGGTTAACCAGTAATTAGTTAAGATCTAGTTAATCTAAGAATCATAGGCAATCATAAGAAGTAAGAGAGAGGCATAGTGAGAGAGAACAAATCATTGATTAGTGTTAATCAAGTCTCATGAGCAAGGAGAAGCTCAAGGACTCCATAGACACACACCTCAAGAGCTCTCACCAAAGAGTGCTCTCAACAAATGATCTTGAGAACCCTAATTTCTTTCACACATTGCCTTATATAGCTAGGGTAAAAATATGCAATGTTCGGACGCCCAAGGCCTTTAGGACTCACCACTTACTGAATCTGCAACCTAGGCAAAGTAAGTGACCTATTCTTTACAATCTGGAACTCCCATTGAGTCCATAACACATTAAAATATTACAATGGCTTGAAATAAATCAGGAATTTACAATACGTGACCATTTTGGGAAAATGTGGAAAATGTGTAACTCCAATCTTTATTGCTTCTTTGCATTCATCCTTGATGTGCATCCGTACGTCTTCGTTCTTTAGCAGCTTCTGTTAACTGAAATTGACTCAGTTAACATTCCCCCCTTCCTATTTTAGTGTTGTCCTCGGTTATTGTTGAAAAGTGTCCTTGGAGGCTGTGGAAGGTATTTGATTGGTTGTTGATGGGCTGATTGTCTTCATTTGTCATTGAATTTGTTGATGAGGTTCAATTTGCTGTAGCATCTTCATTGGTTCGAATATGTCTTCTTTGTGAGAGATGATATTGCATTTGTCCGTTGTAATAGCATAATGAGGAGGCTTCTATTTATTTATGAAAGTATGTACAAGGGAAGTAGAATGATGAGGTTCTAAATTATGGTCTAATACCTGGATGACCAAAGGGAAAAAACCTAGTGGGAAAAAAATTCCTTTGGGATACGTGCATTATTGGAGTACTTATTAGCATGGGAAATATTAATAAAGTACTGAAGGGATTATTTGCTGATAGATATGGAATTAAAAAGGTAGCAAATATGAAAGGATAGCATGATGGAACATTGGTTTGCCTGTTGTAGTCCACTCAAGGTGCATAGGTGGAAAAAAAAAGAGTGTCTAATGCATATGTCCAATGATGGGACATCCTATTTATGTATACACAAAAATGCATGGGAAACAATATGCTGTGCAAGAGAGATTTTGAGGGGTTATTCAAAAAGATGGCGTAGCTATAAAAGCATATGACATGGCTTTGCAAGCTGACACCCCTTTAAGAATGGTTTTCGTTGACGAGGATATGTGCTCTCATCTTACTGTGCAATGTGCATGAGTGTTGGAATCTACGACACTCCACCAATTGTAAGTTAATAGACTTCGACTCTTATGCTCATCTTATCCAGCATGAGCAACACGACTTAGATATGCTCAACTCTTCCAGCTTGAGTGTAAGCCTAATAACTACGACTCTTAGCACAGAGTTCAATATGACTTGAAGCTTTGGGACTAATGCTTTGCTCATTTTATGGCTCAGCAGCCCGAATCTGACTATGCCAAAAAGTGTTTTTTGCACACTGGCAACTTGACTTTCTACATTCTTGTGCTTACTACAAACATTTCTTCAGGGAAAAGTAAGCTTGAATCCTCAAAAAGAGGATTAGTGAAGGACCAAGTTGGCATTGAATGTTTTTTTTGTCATACCTATTTTATCTTCTTCGAATCTGCATTCTCATTGGTTGGGTTGTCCTTCTTTGATTGTGAAGACTCCATTATCTATTTGATTCTCCAAGTAGGCATGTTGATAGGAGTCTTTGATGTTGTTGTAGGCCTTTGTTGTCTGTCGTTATCTGGCTTTTGACTAGGAGCATTGGAAGACTTAGGAATCCAAATCTCTTCATGACCTTTGTATCTCCTTTGTTGAATTTGTTGAGCTCTAGGTCCTGTTGAGATCTTGAGATCTTCATGCAGGTCTGGTGTAGTTGCAGTTGGCTTGCGAATAACCGGTAGCCAAATCTTTGTATACCTTGTGTAGAATCCGTGTCCAAGAGGAAGATTCTTTGAGGTCCATCTTTGTTCTGTATCCTCTTGAAAGTTGTGGTTGACTTGAGCATCTTTCGTTGTGGCTCTGTCGTATACCTACTTCTTAGGTATCCTAGGATGTTGTCGAGGTTGGTACCTTGTGGGCCTTCTTTCTTGGGAGGGACTTGAAGTTACTTCATATGCGGTTTTGGCACCCATATTTGTTTGTTACCTTCACAGTACTTCTATTCTTTTAAGCTCCATTGTGATGCTATCCATCCCATGTGTTTGTCTTCATGTGTTGATTTCCTGTCCTTAATCCAAACCGGATCATTGACTTTGATTAAACTGCTCTGAACAAACACTTTGTTTGGTGGATACAGGCGTATGCACACCAAACCCGGTGGAGACTCTATTTTCTCATAAAAAACCCTGTAATTCAGCTTCAGATGAATTGTAATCATGATGAGATTAGACCATACCCTTTTTTATTTCTCAGAGTCTACCCCTTGTAAGAGGCCGGATGGCCATGGGAAAGCCCCCTAACTTTTAAAGTCAAAACCCTTAGTTTTGAAGAAGAAATTATCATTAGCTGAAGTAAGAAAACGTGCACTGTGGAGGCTTCTTATGACTACAACTTGTAATCACCTTTTCTCCTAAACGGGTATTCATAATTCTATTTCGAATAGCACATTGTGTTCCTTGTCTCTTGCTCTTTAATCTAAGTGTAATCATTTCCAATTCTACTATGGTTCGCGACATACCATTTGTGAGCTAAATGCATTGATTTGGGAGTTCAAATGGTTGTTTTTTGATGTTTTGACCATGGATAAGTGTTTCTATGCTTAAGGTAGATCTTTCCAAGTACTTCTGTTTCAGTTTTCTACACATTTTTTGTGATGGATCGTGATTTATGTACCTTCACAGATGATGATAGAACTTGGTAGGATTGATCCCATAAGTGTTGTGATACCTCTCCTTAAGTTTCATGACATTTCGGATTCGTTTGGATACCGAAAAGACGTGATGACGTTGAGTGTTGAGATTGGACGCATACTGATTGTCTGACTAGGAAGTGGTTGATTTTCTTTTGTCGTAGAATGAGTAGCCCTTGAGTTCACTTTGGTGAGAATGACACTCTCATTAAGTCTCCGTGCCGCACCCCCAGTCACTTCCTTGCATATTGGCATTATGTTAGTACAAAAGAGCTATGCTGTAGAGGTCTGTCAACGGCGACCCACTAACATTGGCGCCGTTGCCGGGGATGCCAATCCTTAGGTGGTGAGTGACTCAGTGTACAAGAAAAAAAAAATCTCCCTTCAAGCTTTTGATAACCGTTCCGCTTACCCATAGACAATGAAGCAGCTAGACGTAGGTTTAGTGCTTAATAGAGACTAGAGTCTGAGACTAGCCAGTTCTATTCCTTAAGAGCAAAAAAAATTGTGAGTGAAGTAAAAGATAGTATTTTGTTCTTTGATTTTTCGCATGCTTGGAAAGGGTTGTTTCACCACACACATTGTTTTTATTTCTGTACTGTTGAGTTCAGTTATGTTCGCATATTCATTTCAGTTATAGGAGTAGGATAAGAAACAAATCACACCATCATTTGTGGCCAAAAGGATCGAGGGAAAAACTATTAAAAGGCTTATTTTGGTGTTGAAGACCATAACTCGGAAAAATTGAAGAAGTGATGATCAAAGCTTAAAAACTGGACCAAACCTAGTAAAACTTTCCAGAAGGGGATAAAAACACTTGTTGGAAAAGACTGTGCAAAAACCTGTCAAAAATCTTGCCAAACATGGATTGCGATCCATGTACCTTTTTGTCAAAATGTGCTAAACTTATTTCCTTTGCTTAGGATAGGCTCTCAGGCATCAGAATCTTGAGTTTGGTGAGAAAAAGAGGGCTAGAAGGTCATAAAAATCAAAATATTGGAGTGAGCAGACCAAAACCTTGGAAAAAAGGGAAAACAAGGAAAAACTGAACTTTTATTTGTCCAAATCCAAAAAGGGATGATAATTGGGACCAATTAGAAGCAAGAAATCCATAGAACCAAATTTCATGCCCAGGTGCTTCCCAACATGGATCGCGATCCATGTTCCAGGTAGACATCTAACATTGAGATTTGACCGGAGTACTCCTGAATACTAGTTGAACAACTTTCCAAAAAGGAGCCATAGACAAAAAGTGAAAAAATCTGGTCAAAATACCAGAAAAGGAGTGGTTTGCCAAAAACCACAAAACAGACACAAAACCCTGCTTCTCACTTGGAAAAAACTGACCAAATCCAAAAAGACTTAGGGAATAGCATCATCATACCTTGTGTGATCATCTCACAAAGTGTCAGACCAAAATCTTGCCAAAATGGATCAAGATCCATGTACCTTTTTGGAAATTTGAGCTAATAAAGGACAAGCAGTGAAATGGTAACAATTGGAGCACTTTATCCTGAAGGACCTTTATCAGAAAATTTCAAAAAGAGGGCAAAAGGTTGCAAAAATCAGATCAAGGGGGGAAGCACTGATATAAATTCTAAAGCTGACTTTTGTCTATCCAAAAAAGCTTCAAGGCATTTAAAAACCATATAGTTAGCATCACTAGGCCAAGGACTAGCTGTGGGACAAAATTCAGTCTATTTTGACACAAAGGAGCATGGATTGCGATCCATGTTCCCCTGACACAAATTGACACCAAACAAGTACCATAGCTAGAGGGTATTGCAAAGAGTCTAGTGGTCCTTCCAGAATTGAAATTGGAAGCAAAAAACCATTCCAATAGCTCAGAACTGACAGAAGCTCAGGCAAGTGACAAAATCAACTTAGCCTCCAATCTTGAGATTCATTTCAAAAAAAATTGGTACTGGAAGACCTTTTAATCGTGTTAAAATTGATGATAGCAAGAAAAGTTTAATTGGCTTCTCAACATGGATCGCGTTCCATGTACCTCTGAGCCAGAACACAGACAGAAACTTACCATACAAGGAGCTAGGCCATAGCAACCAGGTGCTTCTTTCAAAATTGAAATTGGATCAAAATTGTTGAGGTTGTGTAGGGAATTGTGTGCTAAGTTTTGTCGAACAGAAGCAAGAACTAACAAGAACAAATGTAAGCTTACAGCTATTAAGCACATTTTTGACAGGTTGCAGGTACTAGAAGATACTACTCATCAAGCAAGAAAAAACGGGAGATTCAAATTGTTTAATGAGGTAACTCGGTTTGGATTTTTCTCGTTACCAATTCTTCATGAATCTGCGATCAGGAAGATTGTACCAGAATAGGAACCACAACATCTTTGATCAAGGGAGTAATCACTCAACGGAAGAAAGTGTGAATCAGAGACAACTGCCGCCTTTGGAACCCATTTTAGAGGAGATTTTCTCTGACACTTCGTCTGAGATATCATACGGCCTTATGACTGAAGATTCTAACAAGTCAAACCCTAAGGGAACATCTTCGATGGGTGCAGGTCCTTCTCAGCCTACATCTGATGTGAAGTTGTTGTATTTGAAGTTTCAATTTGAAAATGTGCTTAAAGCCAAAATATATAAGGATGGAATGGACCGCTACTGTGTTAAGTTGGACAATAATCCGAGTGAGTTCAGAGACCTTGTAGATGTGGATTATGACGGGGATAGATATTTTGACCAAGAGGGAATGATGTACCTAGTGGTTTATAACCCTTATATTGTGGATAAATGGGGAATGACCAGCACCAAGGACAAAGTAGATAATGATCCGGCCGATGCACCACCCAAAATGGAGAAACAAAATGCAGTACTCATACGCACCAATGAGACAGAGTGCCTTAACATGGACAACACACATGTGAGGCTTTATAAGTTCAATAATGGAGACCAAACACTCTAATACAAATGTGACGAGCCCCGCAGCAAAGAATTAACAGACCGGAAAAACTTGTATGTTTACACGTACATGGAGGGTAGAAGTATTCAAGTGGTCATAATGGACAAGTATGGCCGAAAGTACTCCCCAATGGATCACAAGGAGTTAGAGAGATATACATATTTTGGAGGACCACTCCACCAATACTATGTAAATCCGGAAGATGTAAAAACCACGACTACTCACATCAGACTTGAGACTGTGCTTGAGATCCCCTTGAGAACCAAAGTGGAGGATTCTTATGGGCATGAATGAGTTCCAAGAGTAGAACCCTTAGGGTCGACGACAACTAGGGCTTCCATGAACACACATAGGGACAGCTCTATTCCTGAATTCACTTACACCACTGGAATCCCTCCGACTATCACACAAGATCGACTTGATGAACAAAGGGCAGATAGGATACCACTGCTAGTACCAAGAGGAGATTACAAACCAAGAGAAGCCATCCCAGGGGGACCAGGAGTTGTTAGAATGGTTGCAGAGGCCAGGTGTATGCGACCATCTCAGGTGGCAAAATGAGGCCCAAAAAGTATAATGGATCTGGCGATCCGTATGCCCATGTTTCAATCTTCAAACAAGTATTGTGAGCGGAACAGGTAACTGATTTCCACACTTAATATGAAGGATTTGGGTTGACATTGGAAGGTACTACCCTGATTTGGTTTCAACCATTAAATAGCTTGGAATCCCCAAGTATTGAGCAACTTCTCCGAGAATTCGCTGAGGAATTCTCAAAAAGAGGGATCAAGCATAACACTCTCTCCTAGATCTATGCTTTTAGGCAAAAGGAAAAATAAAAAGTGAAGGAGGCATTGCTTCGTTTCAAGCAGTACATAGAAAGATGCCCTGCTCCAGAACTACCTCAGGATGAAAGACTATTAGTCCTCTTCATAGAGGGACTGCGAAATGACACGCTCAAAAAGGACTTGCACCTGAAAGCTTGTGTAACCTTTGAGCAAGTCACGAAAGAGGCGTTGTATCTTGTAGATAACTGCAAAGAATATGGGGAGGTGGCTGAATACATAGATCAGGGCACTAGTAGCACCTCTTCAACCACGAGTGAGTCCACGACGAAATTGGGAGGGCAAAACCCAACTGTGCCAGACGTTGATCGAATGATCGAGGAAGTGATCAAGAGGATGAACCAAGGAAAGAGGACGAACCAAAACACACGACAACCGCCCACCCAAAAATGTGATACTTGTGGAGGTGACCATCGAACCCAGTGGTGCAACCTCCAACAAAGGCGAGGAGTGAATGCACAGCAAATATTGAAATGGTGTGCTACAGAACAAAAATGGACAAACCACAAAACTCACGAATGTTTCTATAATCGGAACTATGTTAGAGAGAGACAATAGGGACGACATGGGGGACAACCACCTCCGCCCCCTCCAAGGTACCAAGTGGGGCCAAATAACGCAATCTTGGGTCAGGAAAAAGCTCAACTAGTGTTGGGACATCAAACTCCTTTACCCCAGGAAAATAGGGCTATGGTAAGGATTTCTCAACCCATAGAAACACCTTCTGATCAGAGTATGATCTAGGTAGTCTCATATCAAGAAGATTCAAACAATACTTACGAAAGGGAAATTGATAGGAATGCATATGCTCCAGAGGGATATAATCCATGGATAATCCCGGAAGAAATGCCCGAGCCCTCATACATAGCACAACCAACCAAAAATCATTACTTGGTCGATGAGAATATGCTCATGTTTATGGCAAATCAGGGCTACAAACCTAGAGGCTACCCTCCTAGAAGAGGACAACTAATGGAAGCTCCACAAGCTTCTCCACCACCTATAGGACCATGCTATGAATGTGGCGGTGATCACTGGGCTAGAGTGTGTCCAAACAAAGGAGAGGGGGTGAAATTTTTTGGATTATGTGACGGATGCACGACCGACCATCTTATTCGACACTGCCCAAAAAACCCCGAAAACAAAGGAAAAACAACCATGAACAAAATAGGGATTGTGCCAAACTCAAGTGGATTAGAAACAGAACGGAACATTCCAATAAAAGCGGTCACTACAGCTCAAGCACATGAGGTAGAAAAGAATGTCTCGGCTAGCCAAACAGAGATGGACAACTTGTCTATCCGAATCCCTAGAAAATCCTGGAAGATGAAACAAAACAAGATGAAAGCCAAAAGAGAGAAGGAAAAAACGTAACTGGAAACCAAATTGCGGAAAACAGAGGAACAACTTCAAAGGGAAAGAGACCTTAAGGGAAACAACGAGACAAAGAAACTGTCGGAACTGCCATCAGGAGGGTCAGTCTTAGTAGACAATGTGGTTGAACCCTTGGACGCAATTCCGAAAGCTTAGGAAGCAACGCTAAAGCCTAACCAAACCCAAGAGGATAGGTGGTTAACGTACCCTCATCCAGGCTATGAGAAAGAGAGGCTAAATATGTGCAAAGAGCTCATTCAAGCCTCTCAAGCGCTTATGGAACCATCAGTTCCTACGACTCCAAAAACTGAGGTACTCATATGAGAAAACATTTGGGAGTTAGATGAGAGGGGAATTGAAGTGAATAACCTACCCAATCTGGTGGACGAAACACCTTTGGATACGAGGGTGGTAGCCAATACAACAGATGGAACGCATTCTTACGTACCACTGCCAATTTTGGAGGTAGAAGAACAATGGCCTCAAGAGCTATGGGAACAGATTAGGAATAGGAAAGACGGAAGTGCCACACTTGTGTCAACTCCTATCCCAGAAATCCACCTGGAGCATGAGCTCTACCCAAATGACATCTGATCATTGTATGGGGATGCATGTACATTGATATCGGAAGACAGTAAACCATAGTCGTTGAAGACTTTACCTTCATTTATTGGTAACCTTGAAACTCGATTTGAGGTAAGGAAAGTTCCATCTCAATGGAAAGCAAATCCTAAGATGATGGACACTAAAAATCTTCACAAGCTGATGTCATCCCCTATCCGTTGTACATTGACTTTGTCAGAGTTGCTGAATATTAGACCGCATCTTTGGGACGAGGTCGCAAAAATTTTGGAAAAAATAGGGCTTGCAATTCCTTCACCCGAGACTTCTCGAAACACGCTAAAGACACAACCCTCAAAGCAAACTAAACATGAGCCAGGGCTAGTAAACAAGGTAGGGGACTATTGTGAAGGTGAAGAAGGAAATACTACCCTACCAGAGTACAAGGGTGTAAAATCGGTAGCGATATTGGATAGTGGAGCCGGAATTGCCATAACTACCAAAGCAATGTGGAAAAAATGGGGAAAACCTATTGTAAGAAAAACGAGAATGAAACTTCAACTAGTGGATGGGTACCTGGAAAGACCTATTGGCATCTTGGAGAAGATTGTGATAACCTCTTGTGGAATTGCATATGAACACACCTTCGCTATTATGAATTTTGATGAGAGCATTGATTTCGACATCATACCGGGCAAACCATTCATGCGTCAGCTCAAAATGGTTCAAGATTGGGGCTACGACTATATCTATCTTACGAACAAGGATGTCACTACAAAAATTAGTGTCACAGATCATAGCTATAAAGACGTAGAAAGAGCCCCAGGAGAAGATTTGCATTCCACAACTAACCAGGAAGGAGGAATACCATCTTGGCTCCAAAACAAAGCTCACCAATGGAGAGGAGAAGCTTTGGATTGTGGAAGTCTAAAAAAGGAAGACTGCATTCTTGATAGGACTGCACCAAGATGAAGCATACATACTAGAGCCTTTTCTAGAAGAGATGTTCGAACCGTTTGGATGGCAACAAGTACTAGCTACTCTTGATGTTTGTGTGAATGAAGTGACCCTCACCAAATTTTGTGATGAGGAAGGGTATGATATCATTCCATTCCAAATGATGATTGTCCGTCTAACTCCGAAGACAGAGGAAGACGCACCTGACAAGGAAGGGGTGACCAAGTGCCGATGCATAGTGGACTAAATCTCTGTACGGTACCTTTTCCAAACAAACAGCGAAGAAGATTTTCAAGACTTGACTGATAAGATGCTAGAGAATAACGCGGACGATGAGCTGTCTAGTAGCTCGATCTAGAGCAACAAACGGAAGGATCGGCGAGTGATCTACTATGATTTCCCAAACCAAAACCCTCGAAGATAATGCAGGTATCAAGATAAACGCAGAAATAACCACAATAAGCACAACGAGGACTCGGTACCTCAATTGACTGACAAAACGCAGTACTTGAGATTAGTCAAAGCAACTGATTGCCTCAAGGACAGGATTTCAGGGCGATATATGAAACCTAACTCAACCAAAACAACATCAAAACAAAAACCAAAAAAAGAGAAAGATACCGAAAAACCGTTTAAGTTGTCCAAGATGGAGTGCAAGATCAAATACAATGATTTGAAACGAGCTTTGAAAGAGGTTTGGACAACAGAAATGGAAACTGATGAGAAATCAAATGAGGATAAATTTGATGCACCATCTCACTATAAGAAGTATACCATTCAAGAGAGGAAGATAGTGGTGCAAAAACCCAAACGAGATCCCAAAGAACTAGGAACTTCATGTGATGGGCCTGAAAACACAAAAAGCATTAACTTAGTAGAACCAGGTGAGGAGCCTAAAGCGGCATATATTTCCATGGACCTTACTGAAGAGGAAGAGAAACTTCTAGTCGATACGCTCAGGCAATATAAAGATGTCTTTGCATGGTCATACAAAGATCTAAAGGGGATAGATCTGGAGATATGTCAGCACATGATTCCCCTTAAGAGTGATGCCAGACCACACAGACAATGTCCTTACACGTACAATGAAACTTTTGCAAAGAAAATCAAGGAGAAAATAGACAAATTGAAGGACACCGAGTTTATCTACGAGATTGAGCACACAGAGTGGGTGTCCCTAATTGTGGTGGTACCCAAAAAGAATGGCAAACTGCATGTTTGTGTAAACCTCAAGAAAGTAAATGCAACCACCATCAGGGATAACTACCCACTGCCAATAATTGATCATGCTATTGAGAGGGTAGCAGGAAAAGAGGCCTATAGTTTCTTGGATGGGTTCTCAGGCTACAACCAATTGATGATTAAGGCTACAACCAATTGATGATTAAGGCGGAAGATCAACATAAGACAGCTTTTGCAACAGAGTGGGGTATATTTGCATACAAGGTAATGCCTTTTGGCTTGATCAATGCCTCGGTCACATTTCAAAGACTAATGACCCACGCATTCAAAGAATATCTCAGACAATTTCTGAGATCTACATGGATGATCTTTGTGTTCATTCCCATCAGCGAAGTGACCACATCACTCATCTGGGGAAAGTCTTTGAATAATGAAGAACATATCGTATCTGCTTAAACCCGGAAAAATGTGTCTTCATGGTAAGACAAGGTAGAATTTTGGGCCACATAGTGTCCAAAAACGACATTTCAACTGATCAAGAAAAGGTGCAGACAATTGTTGCACTACCAAGACCAACGAAGATAAAAGAAGTACAAGCATTTATGGGGCATTGTGGATACTACCAGCATTTCATATATATGTATGCTGTAATAGCTAAGCCATTGTACGCCCTCATCACTAAGTTCGAATGGACGGAGGAATGTGAGCAAGCTTTCCAAAAATTGAAGCAACATTTAATTTCAGCTCCAATTTTGCAAGCCCCTGACTGGAGAAAAATCTTCCATGTCCATGTGGATGCATCAGCCTATGCCATCGGGTGTATATTAGCCCAGCCAGGAGAGAAGAAGATGGATTTTCCCATTTTCTACTCCAGTCGATAACTAAACAACGCAGAGAGAAATTATACCACTACGGAAAGAGAAGGTCTGGGAATGATCTATGCTGTAAAGAAATTTAGACACTACCTTCTAGCAAACAAGTTTGTCTTCTTCGTGGATCATCAAGCACTGCTATATCTAGTAAAGAAACCTTGCAACACTGAAAGAATTGTTTGTTGGTTTATACTATTTCTTGAGTTTGACTTCACGGTGGTTGTAAAAAAGGGGACCACACACCAGAGAGAAGATCATCTTTCACGACTATTTCATGGGGAAGCACTTGCGGGTGTTGATGAGACGAACTTCCTGATTCATATATGTTTAACATAGAGATGGTGCCGTGATGGAGTGAAGAGGTCATGCCTCTACTCACTATCGGCTCTTTGCAGATAGAAAGACAACCATCAATGATCCATCAAACATGGAGTCTCATCCTTTTAGCAGGACGATTGTACAAATACGGTAACGATGGGATACTGAGACTATGTGTAAAGCCTAAAGATACCACCTACTACCTCAAACAAGCTCATATACAAAATACGGGATTTCACACTGGTGAAACACAGACAGGCCAACAGTTACAAATACTGGGCATCTACTAGCCAAACATGGAATACAGTGTCCATAAATATATAAAAGCATGTGATAGATGTATAATACAACCCCTAGTGGAGCATACCACAATGTTTTGGGTAGTACAAGCACCTCAATGGAGCGCTCACATAATTGAGTACTTTAAAAACAAAACCTTTCCAGCGGAATGGAAAAACGCAAGAATAAAAATTGTCGAGGAAGAGGCCAAACACTATCTTCTCATTTCCAACCAGCTATATAGGCGGGGAAAGGACAAACAATTGCGGCTGTGTGCTACAGAAAGCGATTATTACGTCATCCTAGATCAAGCACACTCAGGACAACCCGGAGGACACTTCTCCGTTGATAAAACGGCAAAGCTAGTGCTACACTGCATATGGTGGCCGACCCTGTTCATGGATGCAACCACATATGTCAAATGATGTGATGAATGTCAACGGAAAAAACCACCCCTAAGGAGAGATGACATGCCACTAAGGCCGATGATGGGAGTACGCACTTTTGCCAAATGGGACATTGACTTCATTGGTCCCATCAACCCTCTAGGATACAGGACACACGCACAATACATCATTGTAGCAACAGATTACATGACGAAGTGGGCGGAAGCCAAAGCAACACAAAAAAATGATGCAAGGACTACAACTCAGTTCCTTTTTGAAAACATCTTTACGCGGTATGGACTACCAATTGAAATAGTAAGCAATAGAGGAACACACTTTGTGAACGACTTCATTGAGAGCCTCCTTGATGAATTCATGGAGGTCCATCGCAAGTCAGCACCCTATCATCCCCAAGCCAACGGATAGGCAGAGAGTACCAAAAACATCCTATGCACAGTGCTCACCAAAATAGTCAGTGACTCAAGAAATGATTGGGATCAAAAGTTACACACCACCTTATGGGCTTACCACGTAGCTTTCAAAACCTCCATTGGAACGACTCCCTTTAACCTGGTATTCGGAATTAATGCGATAATACCATTGGAATTCCTAGTCAAATCCCTCAGAGTGGCAACACAATTAGGATGGACGGACCATGAGCTATCGGAGAGACTAGACACCCTAGAATAGTTAGATGAAACTAGACTTAAAGCGATAGCTGGGATATATTCTCAAAAAAAGCAAATGAAAGCTTTTTATGATCAACACGTGATTGGAAAGGAGTTCCAAAAGGGGACTACGTTCTCATGTACACCCTGAAATAGCACTCCAAAAAACTCAAAAAGCGAGGAATGGGGCCTTTTGTGATCCATGATATATCGCAAAGTGGTGTCGTTAAACTTGCAACATTGGCGGGAGAGGCCTATGCCTAATTGGACAAGTGGTTGCAGGTTAAATAAATATCTTCTTCCGCTGACACCAAACGAACTCGCAACACTCCATGCAGGAGCTCAACGCAGATGTCAAGCATAAGACATTCGGGAACAAGCACAGCAGGAGGCCAAACTCAAAATATTGAAACGTAGGGAACAAGCAAACTTCCAGAGGAAAGATCAACAAGACGTGGCTATTCAGGATGCTCCAATAGCATCCATACAAATGGCGACTACATGGTTTGGAGGAATGGATCTACGCATTCAGTTACAACTTGCTGCGATGGCACCACCGAAAGAGCGTTAGTGGACACAGGGGCCAGGGCTAATGTGGTTAACTACTCCACTTTCAAAAAAATCACACAAGAACCTCTAATGCCCAACACTATGGGGTTCAAGGTCGCAAACAGAGGTACTATGGACAGTCTAGGCCACATAAATTTGCCAATCAACATTAATGGGACAGTTTATCCACATCAATTTCATGTGGTTGAAGATCAGCATCTGAACAAAGCAGTTATTCTGGGAATTCCGTGGATGTGCACTTATCAGGCCACACCAAACTGGCAGGAAAACACTTTATGCATCAAACATGAGGACCAATCTTTAGCCATGCCATTCGTACAAACGGACTATGAATGGGAACCTCTACCATCGCCACATGTAGCAGCTCAGCGATCATCCACCACCATGGTCACAAAAATATGGGTTAGGAAATCAATCATGGAAACCAAGCCTAGTCAATTGTGGATACCTAAATGCCAAATCAACACATGTAAAGCTACATTGCCTACACAGAAATTAAACCATCAGGAATTGCCCACCGCTGTTGTCAAACGGCCTAACCCTATGGACCACTCTCTTCGACATCCAACCACACTCAAATGGGTATGGCAACCAAAACAACATCGCCTTCATGATGCCTCTTCTAGTGGATCCATACCTAAGAAATTTTGATGGCAACCCAAAAAATGCCAACAACCGACCATATTGGCAACATCAAAACTCTTGAAGGTCACAGTCAAACACAGAGCACGCCTTCTACAACTACTATTGTTCACTACGAGCATCGGAAAAGGCACGTAGGAATCTACAGATCCAGCCACAACATCCACCTTGGAGTCGGAAAAAGATAAAATTTAGTGCTGGATCTCAGAAGTCAAAGACCCTTCGCACAAGGCGTATATGCAATATGAACTCAAAGCGCTGGAATCGGCTGCCCTCCTCATGATCACTCCAGATGAAGTTGCTAAAAATCATGGGCACGAAATGATCGCACTACCATTGATGCGGCAAGAAGTTTGATTATGGCAGCAAAAGATGCTCCCAGAAATTGAACCAAATAGCAGACGGGACTACAAAGAGGTTCCAATTACGGCCCTTCAAATTGAAACCATCCTCGACAATCAACCAATCTGGAGAAAAAAACGGTTTGATCAGCGACCAACTGACGAAACCTATTACAGGAACGTCCCCCAGCATCTCAGGATCGACCCCACTTACTGTCCCATCAACAGACGGCAATCCTAGGACAGCTTTTACAGTTGGCAAAGCAAAAGACCGGCAGTGTTGAATTACCCGGTAATTACCAAGCTGCTTAATAACAACCCCCCATCAGACCATTACATGGTGCAAACTCTGAAAGGACTAATCAATATGATGAAAGAGATCCCAAATCTCGCTTGTCAGATGATGGTAAAGATTGCCAAAATTCTCATCACGTGCATTATAGCTTTCAGAGACATTGAAGTAGTAGTGCATCCATGGCAAGTGTTTGTCGAGGAGACGCGGGGTATTTGCTGGAATATGGAGACCGAAATCCCCAGCAGAACTGTTATCATGGGATTATATGCAAGAGTCATGTTTCTGCCCTCTCATTACATGCAGTCCTTTGAAGAAGCTTTCATGACAGGTTTCTTCGAAGTGGACTCTTCCATATTCAATCCAATGACAAAAGATGTGCCAGCCCGCCACATCACCTACCAAAGTATAGTTAGCAATAATCCCTTCAGAGAGCTGGCAACTAAAGTCAAGATCGAAGCCAAATCCCAGAAGTTGAGAAATCTCATTGCAACGCTCGAAAGAAGGCACTAAAGTGAACTCCCTCAGAGACAGCCCGCCACATCGCCTACCAAAGTACAGTCAGCAATAATCCCTTCAGAGAGCTGGCAACTAAAGTCAAGATCAAAGCCAAAGCCCAGAAGTTGAGAAATCTCACTGCAACGCTCGAAAGAAGGCACTAAAGTGAACTCCCTCAGAGACATCTTGCATGAGGGTGTGCAATGAATAGGAAGCGGGGAATTTTTGGTGGATAGGGGTGCATACAGGCATATGCACACCAAACTCAGTGGACACTCTATTTTTTTAAGAAAAACCCTGTAATTCAGCCTAAGATGAGTTGTAATCATGATGAGACTATATGATACCCTTTTTTATTTCTGAGAGTCTACCCCTTGTAAGAGGCCGGATGGCCATGGAAAAGCCCCCCAACTTTTAAAGTCAAAACCCTTAGTTTTGAAGAAGAAGTTATCATTAGTTGAAGTAAGAAAACGTGCATTGTGGAGGCTTCTTGTGACTACAACTTGTAATCACCTTTTCTCCTGAACGGGTAATTAGAATTCTATTCCGAATAGCACATTGCGTTCCTTGTCTTTTACTGTACAATCTAAGTGTATTCATTTCCAATTCTGCTGTGGTTTGCGACGTACCGTTTGTGAGTTAAATGCATTGATTTGGGATTAAAAATGGTTGTTTTTTGATGTTTTGACCATGGATAAGTGTTTATATGCTTAAGGTAGATCTTTCCAAGTACTTCTATTTTAGTTTTCTGCACATTTTTTGTCATTTATGTACCTTCCCAGATGATGACAGAACTTGGTAGGATTGAGCCCATAAGTATTGTGATACCTCTCCTTAAGTTTCGTGACATTCCGGATTCGTTTGGATACCGAAAAGACGTGATGATGTTGAGTGTTGAGATTGGACGCATACTGATTGTCTGACTAGGAAGTGGTTGATTTTCTTTTTTCGTAGAATGAGTAGCCCTTGAGTTCACTTTGGTGAGATTGACACTCTCATTAAGTCTCTGTGCCCCACCCCGAGTCGCTTCCTTGCATATTGACATTATGTTAGTACAAAAGAGCTATGTTGCAGACGTCCGCGGTGATCCGCTAACACACTTGCTTGAACTTCCTATGCTTTATTGAGTACTTTGGCTAAAATATCTTTGCTTTTCTTGGTGTCTCCTTAGAGGTTTTAGTTGGGTCAGCAATTGACTTGAGGTTTTGAAAGCCTGACTTTCTTGGAGAAACTGATCCATGAGGGTTCTTTGATGTAGAGGCATATGCTATCACATCTTCTTTGCTAATTGGTGGAGGGTCGACTTTGGCTTTACCTTTGTCTGCAAGATTTTTCTTTAACTCTTTTGACTTTTGCAACTCTAAATCTAGCATTAACGGTACCTGTAATTGTTGATGGCTACCTCTTGGAGAAGACAGTATTAGCATTTTATCTTCTTTGTAGGCCTTATGTTGGTCTAACCACTGATGTCCGAGGATGACATCTACAAGCATTTCCTTTGAAGGCTTCAGCTGAAACTTCACCTGCTCTTCATGATTTTGGATGCTAAGGGTGGAAACCATTTCTTTTTTACTTGTATGCAAACCTCACATTGTTTGGCTATCATGTTTGCATGGAGTGATCTAGAGTATCCTTTGGATGTTGTCTGCAACCATATTGTATTTTTCTTCTTTATCCAGTAGATCATTGCATTTGATACTTGCTCCTTTTGTACTGCTGAGAACTATAGCTATTCTCATTGTTGGTTCTATTGAAGATCTTTGTATTTGTTTTGCTTTTTCCATGGTCTCATATTGATCTGATTGTGTCTCTATGGAGAGTAGCTTGAGAATTTGTGTTCCAATCTAGCTTGCATCAACTGATTTAGCTGGCAATGAGTGATTGATCTTTGGACTTCCTATTGCTTCTTGGTTGTCTGCAACCCTGTTCTTCTTAACCTTTGACTTTGGTGGCATTATGTGCTCAACAGCTATGGTGGTTGCTCTTTGCTCTGTTTGATTTGCACTTGATATGTCCTGATTTGCTTTAAGCTCTTTTGAAGTTCTGCTTGATGGAGATGAATCATCTTCAATAAGCTTTGCTTTTGCATCAGTCTCCATTTCTAACTGTGCTTGAGGACCTTGTGCTATCATCCATGGGTGACCATTCTTGGTCTTCCTTCTTTGTTGTCTCTGAAGACTGCATCTTCAATGAATTTTGTATCTCTAACATCTTATGTGCCATTGGCATTCTTATTACAATGTTGTCTGGCATATATTTTGTTGTGATCACATAGAATTGACCTATGATGATCTGTGAACTTACTCAATGGTGGTGAAGACGATTCCCCAACATTCTTCTCGTTTGTTTCCTGATATGCTCACAAATTTCGGAGCATCTTCCAGCTGTGGTTGGCCACATATTTTCCAAGTGGCCAAAAGACATGAGGTTCTTGTCTAGTTGAAAACATAGCTTTACTTCTCTTAAGAACTTTTCTTTGTTTTCACCAACAATGTTGCACTTGATCGTCTCAGGATTTGTGTCTGAATTGACTTCTTTTGTTGTGGGAGAATCCTTTGGTTGAGCTAAATTTCTGCATTTTCTTTGCTTTGACCACCTGCTTCCGTTGATGTCGACTCATATGACTGTGATACTGCACTTTTTTACAATTGTTGAGCATTGTCTGCTTGCATCTGAGTAACCTTTGACCTTAATAGATCCGTTGTACTTTCTGGTAGAATCTGTCTCTTTGGAGGAGATTTTGGTGGTGACATTTTTGTAGCTTTCTGGTCTTTAGCTTTCATTGATTTTGACTTTTCTATCACCTGTTCTGGCAGCTTGAGGCTTTGCATCATCTTCAAATAGTCTTTCACTTCATTCGGGCCATCCATAGGGTTTTGTACTAGGTCATGATCTTGCTGGTATTTGTTACCATGTGCATCTTGATATGTATATGTGAGGCTTGATCACATGTAACTGTTTGAACATTATTGGACTTGTTGGCTTTTGACTCTGATTTGTGGAGATCAGCTGAAACTTCTATCCTTGATGATCTTCATAAAAGTATTTGTCTATAGACTCCGATGGAATCTGTCTCAATTGGAAACTTCCAACAACCATATGATCTTCCAATGGTTTCTACTTTAAAGGGGTTTGTTGGTTAGAAGATCTAGGGATTCTAACTGGTGTAGCATTTCCTGGTACATAAGCTGAGCTTGATGGATTTACTGCTTCCCCCTTCTTAGGGTAATCACTATAACCTGCTTCATTGTAAGAGTTCAAAATTGTTTGGCTCTAGTTGAGTCTCACCTTTTGGGATTGTAAAGGCACACTTTGGATAGCACTGTTGACATTCGGCATCTGTAAACCTTCTACATATTTTCCTATGTATCTCCGTGAAACATGACAAATTATTCCCCAAGTCAAGCTGTAGATAGCATTATCTTTGCCACCCATGATATTGTCTATCTCATGTGTCTCCTATGATATGAGCTTCTGTGGTTTCAGGACCCAAGACATCATAGATACTAGACTCTCGTCTATATCTATGACTATTTTGGTCAAAGTATATGTTCGTTTGGTCACAACATTGAAGCTTGATTTCCGATGGAGGCGAGTTTGGCTCTGAACAAATTTCTAGGTTCACCTAGGTAATATCCTTCATCTCTAGAGAGGATGGGCTATAGTAGATTCTTTCCTCTAAAATGAACCATCTTTTCAGATCTATCATTGGACGTACTTCTATGAGCTGGTATGTGGGCCGTTCAAACACTGGTTGATCTCTTTTGTATAGTTGCCCTTTTTAGTCTACATAGTGTGCATATGAATTATGTGTACCATACAAAGCTAACATCATTCTATCTGATGTGTCCCTTAGACTCGTGAATGATTGCACACTCATGTCAGTGGGTGCAAAATCATTTGCAAATTAACAGTCTTTTCAACCTTTGGTAATATCTCGATACCTTTACTAAATTCATGTAAGATTTGTTGTTCAAAGAATCAATTTTAAGCTTTTCAGGTGCCTGTGCATCCTTATGCTGATTTTGAATTTGCAATGTTCTTACTAGTGCTTCTAATGGTAATGCAGAATCATCTGATTGCATTAAAAATAATGAGTTAAATGCACTTACATGGAGATTCACATTTTCAATGTGCTCTGTGCCTTGCTTGGCAGTTGATATGTCCATGTTGTCTGGATTTCTTGGACAATCTTCAGAAAAATGTCCATATTTTCGTCCACAATCTGAGCAATACTCCATGACTGGTGGTATTTCAATTGGCTCTATCATGTCAAGCTCTTGCTGAGAAGTTTCAGCTTCTATGCTTGCCAAGTTGTCGGCATCTTCTTTCAGGACACTGAGCATCAAGCTATAGAATGCTCTGTCTTGACCTTTGTGCCGTCTTTGGCTTGGTTCTCCAATTAGATTTGCTTCTAGGGGTTGATCTGTTGGTTCTTCCATTACTGGCTCTTGACTATAGATCTGACCACTATAATCCATGTACAATGACCCTGATTGCATATGCACCAACTATATGTTTTGCTGGCTTGTGCAGATTTCAGGATAACCACTTGGGTTGATTTTTTGAACTTCTATCTGCACTTCATCTTTGAGTTTGCAATACCTGGCTCCACTGAAGTCTGTGAACATCTGGGAGTTCTCTGAATCTCGCTTTACTCTGATCAATAAGATCTTGGCTTGTGTGATGCTTTTATTGCTCATAAGATACCTATGACCTTCTGTATCTGCATATAAGAATTTATCTCCATTGTGGCCATATAGTTGTAAAATCTGGTCGGTTACAGTTGCACTTGTGTTGCCACTGTTATTGGCTTGTCCTGCTATACTTGAACTCTTGGCTCGATTTGAGTCCATGTTGACTAGTTTGGTTAAAACTATCTCCTAGCAGATTTTCGTATTGATTAGCAGAATTTTTGCTGCTCATACTAGCCTAATCTGCAATCCACCGTGGTTTGTCGATTTTTAGCTTGATTTTGATAAATTTAGAAATTTGTCTGCCCCTCACGGCTTCAGTTGGTCTTTTGGCTTATTTGATCTGATTCGCCTTGGGGTTCATGAATCTTCTGGCTTTGTGGTGTTTCCTCGGTGTGCTGTACACTTTTCGTCTTTGCTTTTTCTAATCTGGGTCTTTTTTCGGGCTCGTTTTGGCTTTTTCATGCTCTTTTTTACTATTTTGGACACTTTTTGACTCTTTTTGCGCTAACAATCACTCTCTTTTTATTTTATCTAATTATTTGCGAAATGTTGATTTTTCTATTTTTTTGGTATTTTTTTGATTTTTTGGAAAATTTTTTATTTTTTATAATTTTTTGGTAATTTTCTATTTTTTGGTGATTTTTTTAAAAGATTTTATGATTTTTTGGGATTTTTCTAGTCAGTTTTGAATTATTTGTGGAGTTTCCTGAACTTTTTCGTGATTTATTTTGAATTTCCCATCAATTTTGGACTTTTTTAGGACTTCTTGTGAGTTTTTTTTTTAGTTTTTTACTATTTTTATAAAATTTTGAATCTTTTGTGATTTTCTATGTGTTTTTTAATTTTTTGTGAATTTTTTGTTTTTTTAAACTCTTTTTTTTAAATGAGTTTTCTATTTTTATAATTTTCTAACTCTTTTTTTATTTTTTATTGGGTTTTTGAAAATTTTTTATTGTTTTTATGATTTTTAATGGTTTTTTTTTGCCTTTTTTTTGGACTAATGTACAAATTAATGAAATGAAAGTGAGAAAAGAAGGAAAATGAAATTGAAATGAAATGAAATGAAGTTTAAAGGGAAAGAAATGAAAATGAATCAATACAAAAAACAATGACACAGAAAAGAAAAAAAGACAAAAGGCTCCTTTTTTTTTTCAAAAATTTATAATGTCTTCTTGTAGCTTGTGTGTTGTGTGTGTAAGGGTGGGTTCACACGTCACGAAGCACAAGAACGGCGACGGAAGCGGAAGAAGAAAGAAGAAGAATATTATTTTAGCGTCATAGGAAACTATCCCAAGAGACGTAAAGCTCTATCTGACGAGGAAAGTCCATGCGCCGTAAGGCACGCTCGGGAACCGAAAAAAAAAGCCGAATTTAGGTCGAAAAGTAGCCTAAACGCTTAAAATCACCCGAAAATCCAAAAAATTGTAAAAATTATCCAAAAAGTACCCAAAAGAATTCTACAAATTTTGCACACATTGAGGAATAGTGCAGCCAAATGAAATTGCAAAAGTCTCATCAATTCAATTGCCCAAGATTTAATCAATAAAATCAAGATTAGGCAATTGAACCAACAAAATTACCGATAAAATTAGGTCAAAATTCGACGCAACTGGAGTGTGTAAATCACTGTTTTGAGCACAAAAACGAAGCATTTATTCATTACACACATCCAATTTGCAATCAAAATTCGAATCAATCATGCAAATTAAACACTTTTTTAGGCGCACACACACTAAAAAAATGGCAGTTTTTACCAATCTTCAGGTGCGCACACAAAAGGGTTAAACTTGTCGGATTTGCAATGTGATTTCACAAATCATTAGTTGGGCATGAGCACAACACACATCAATCATCACAATTGAAAAATCATAACGTACACATTGATTCCTAGGTGCTCAAACATGGGCAAATTAGTGCACACACACCTAAAATTAGGCATACACACACTCAATTAGAATGCACACACACTTGATTTTAGTGCCCACACAGAGGAAATTGACCATCCAAGCATGCAATTAACTCAATTAGGCACCCAATTAGCAATCCACAAGCACCAATTAGCAATTGAGACTTGTCAAATCATACGCCACCAATTCTTAAAAAATTTGGCATTACGACGGCATGAAAACAAAAAATCACAAAATTTTCGATTCACATTGCATTAAATTACATTGCATCAACATAGCATAGCATTACATTGCATCATTATGGTGGACTCTACACAATTGTACACATCTCTAGATTCTAGGAAGGTTGAGAATACCACCTTGATTACCTTTCCATTGAAGATCAATCAAATGGTCGAATGCACCAATCCTTCATAAAAAATTAGTAAGTTAACAAAAATTAGTAAAATTAGCAAGGGGTTAGTGTGAAATTAGAGTGTGTAAACACACAATTGGTAAGATATGGTGACACATTAGGGAATTATGAACACATTGCTTCATGCACACACATTCAAAATCCGCAAAAACATAAACACAAGTGAAATTAGTAGTGAAATTAGTGAGGAACGCATTCGTTTATGCCACAACTAACTAGCGTAGGCCATCATCCTTGGAAACGGCGCCAAATGTTGGGGGTCCCATCGTTGCAATAGCCCCAATGACCAACAAAATTATCCATCCGGAGGGATGAGCGACCCAGCTAGGGCATGGAAATACTCACACGGATAGTGAGCTAATCATGGAAACACAAATGGTTAACTCTATGAGGTGAGCTTCTCGGCCTATGGAAGAGCTAAGCCGCAATCAAGGGCAATCTCCATATCCACTTCTCTTCACCTCTAATCAAAACAATCACACACACTACGATTGCAAGACGCACACAACACTAATCCTAACATGCAACACACTAATCGCAAGCACACACACATAGATCTATCGAGCACCACACTCCAATCAAACCTACATGCACACACAAGCAAAAGAGGGTAATCACACAAGATTAGAGAGGGATTAACCACTAATTACTTAAGATCTAGTTAATCTAAGCATCATAGGCAATCATAAGAAGTAAGAGAGAGGCATAGTGAGAGAGAATGAATCATTGATTAGTGTTAATCAAGTCTCATGAGCAAGGAGAAGCTTTAGGACTCCATAGCCACACACCTCAAGAGCTCTCACCAAAGAGTTCTCTCAACAAATGAGCTTGAGAACCTTAATTTCTTTTACACACTTCCTTATATACCTAGGGTAAAAATATGCAATGTCCGGGCGCCCAAGGCCTTTAGGACTCACCACTTACTAAATCTGCAACCTACGCACAGTGACCTATTCTTTACAACTTGGAACTCCCATTGAGCCCGTAACACATTAAAATATTACAATGGCTTGAAATAAATTGGGAATTTACAATACGTAACCATTTTGAAAAAACGTGGAAAATGTGTAACTCCAATCTTTATTACTTCTTTGCATTCATCTTCGATGTGCATCCATACATCTTCGGTCTTTAGCAGCTTCTATTAACTGACATTGACTCAGTTAACAAGAACATCTATAAGCTCTTTCTCATAAATGCTCAAGACTCACTCATCCTATTGAGCCTTCGGCTATCATATGCTATAACATGCCCTTCTTGAAGCAAGACTACTCCAAGGCAATCACCACTAGCATCACATTGGACCTCAAATGGCTTTGAGAGATCTGAAAGCATAAGGACTGGTTGGGAGGTAAGCTTATCTTTGAGCTTGTCAAAAGAATTAGCTCCTTAGCTGTCCATGATTACTTAACATTCTTCTTTGTTGAATCATGTAATGGTCCTGCTATTTGAGAAAAGTTTGCTATGAAGCATCTATAGTATGCACACATAACAATAAATCTTCTTAGCTCATGTAGATTCCTTGGATTAGGCCATGCTTTTATTACCTCTATTTTTGATGGATCCATACGTATACCATCTTGGGAGATAATATGACCTAAGTATTGAATCTCTTGAAGGAAAAATTTGCTTTTCTTTTGATTGAGAAAAGGCTTGTTCTCCCTCAATGCTTGAAAAATTACTTGGAGATGTTGCTTGTGTTCCTCCAAGGACTTGGAGTAGATGATGATATCATCAAAGAACACTCCAGTGAATTTACGGTAGGGTCTAAATATTTTCTCCATTAGACGATTGAACGTGGTTGGTGCATTAGTCAAGCCAAAAGGCATGACTAGATATTCATAAAGACCAAACATTGTACGAAATGCGATCTTTGGGTAAAAGCATGTATTGGTGGTACCACTTTTCGCAGCTTTTGGTGGTACCCTTTAAAAAAAAGTGGGGATCGGTAATTCTTTTGCAAAAAAACTCAAAAATTGTAGGACTTTGTACTTTTAGATTCTACATGAAAAAATCTATCCATTGATATATAACATGCTAGTTTATTTTACATGTAACACATGAAGAAGGGGCTTGTAAAGCACTACCAAAGGAGTGTCCAAGTCACCCCTTTTTGGTACCACCAATACATGCTTTGGCCCCTTTAGGATATCTTCATCCAATAGCCACTTTTAAGGTCAATCCTACTGAAGTAGATAGAGCCTTGTAGCTTATCAAACAGATCTTCTACCGGAGGCACGGGAAATTTGTTTTGATAGTGGTATGGTTTAGTGCTTGATAGTCCATACACATACCGTATGTACCATCTTTCTTTTGCATTTAAATGACTGGAGAACAATGTTACCATATACGTGTGGTAGTGATGTGTGTGAACACACTAGGACCGTTGGGGCATTTTTCCCCTCTTTAGGAGGTTTTTTCTCCCATGCATTGTATATATGCCCATCACTCTAGGGCTATCAATCTTTCCATTGCACACTAAGTAATACACTCTCTATTGTGTGCCTTGAGCTTCCTTTATCTTCTCCAAGCTATGTGCATTTCTCTGCAACCCTAATTCCAACAATTGGTATCAGAGCAGGTTGCATCCTCTCGGGCTTAGTTCCCAGCAGCTCCAGCACACGCCTGCTCATTTTCTCTGATTTTAGTGAGCTTTGTTGAGCGTTTGCAGGTTGACAAAAATTTTGGGTGAGTTCATAGAGCTCAATCTGCTCAGATTTTTATTTGGGCTCGTTTTGGCCTTCGTTTCCACCACAGGTAGTACTGCACAGGCTATTTTGTCATTTTGTGCAGAATTTTTGTCAATGTCGTTTTCTGCATAGCAGGTGCCTTACAATCTTCTACGTTTGTGCTATATAGCACGTGTTTTTTCCGCTTCATTTCTCCTATTTTTGGGCAGTTTTCACATCAAATGCAGCATTTACCATGGCTAACAACAACACAGATGTGTTCAACATGTTTGTTGTTGAGGACAGGTTGGATGGGGATAATTACCCTATGTGGGCTTATATAATACAACATGTTCTTGTGTCAAAGGGCGTTGGAATATTGTGTAGGCCATTGATGTATGTCTTGGTTCTGAGGATGCAGATGATGTTGAGGATGTTGCAGGTCTTGTTGCAAGGATTGCTGCTATTAGACTTGTTTTGCCTACAACAGAACAATTTTGTTGGGATGTAAAGGATGCACAGACTCATGCATTGACTGTGTTGTCTGTAAATCGCACCATTGTTCCTCACATTTGTGAGAAAAAGCTGAGAAAAAAGCTTGGGATATTTGGCTAGTTTTTATGCAAGTCGCAATGAGGCTAAAATTGCTTTGCTGCGTAACGAGCTTGAGTCGAAGATTATGCATGAGGAAGATGATATGGACACTTTCCTTGCTGGTTTCAAGGATATTAATGAGAAACTTATTTCTATAGGTGAAGTCATTTCAAGCAACTCCCTTGTGCAGACTGTTCTTGATGCCTTACCATATTCTTACCAGATTTTTACTAGTACTTGGAGACTTATGAGCCAAGGAAATCCTGAAGTTGTCAAGTTTGATGCATTATGCACATTGCTATTGCAAGATTCACTTTCCAGAAAAAATAGGACTAGACAGCATGCAGTTGAACAGTCTTTTATTGCTTCTTAAAGAAAGCGTGGTAACAACAATGCAGCCACTTCTTTTGGTTCTGCTACGAGTGGAAAAACTTCTGCTCCCAATGCTTCTACTGGCAGCACTTCATCTGGAAATTCTGGTGATAAAAGCAAAAAGAATATGCGTTTCCATTATTGTAAAGCTAATGACCACTTGATCAAGCAGTGTCCTAAGTTGAAGGCCAAAGAGGCTAAGAAGAAAGAGGGTGGTTCCACTGCAAATACCAGTTCCACTACAAATGTAGCCATTGTTGAGTCTTTTGTCAAAGGAGACTGTGTTGATATTGATGCAGAATGGGCTTTTAATGCAGAGTGCACTTACAATCCTCTTGTCCATGATGCATGCATGTCAGTTGCTACAGATTCACGTGTGTGGTATTTCGACAGTGGTGCTACAAAGCACATTACCTCACATTGTGAATTGTTCACCTCTCTCAAGTCTGTCCCTCGTAGGTATTCAGTCACTTGTGCCAACAATGCCTCTTATCCGGTTCAGGGAGTTTGAAAGATTGTGCTTATTGCTGCAAATGGCAGTTCTTTTACACTTTTTGATGCACTTTATGTACCTGGGATCAAGAAGAATCTTTTGTTTGTATCTGCAATTGCTAGACTTGGACTTGTAGTCAAATTGTGGATGACATGTGTACAATTCATGATCTCAGTTTTGGTGATGAAATTGTTGCATCTAATCTTTTGTGCCATACGCTGTATAAGCTCACTTTGTATGACAAGTGTGGAAAAATTTTTGCAAACGCAATTGCAGATTCAAGGGCTATTTAAGATGCAAAACTTTGGCATGCACGTTTTGGTCATCTGAATTTTGCTAGTTTGCTGCGTTTGCAAAAATCTGATATGGTTGCTTCTTTGCATGGCAGTAAATTGGATGCACCTTTGTCTAGTCATACTCGTTCAAGCTCTCGCCATGCATTTTATGCATAAGATTGTTATGCTTTGGCTGTGTCTAGCTTAAATGATGTTGAGGAATCTTTGTCTTTTGATGAAGCACAAAATTTTGAAAATTAGATGGCTGCCCTGCAATCAGAATATGATGCACTTATAGAAAATGACACATGGACTTTATGTGATTTGCCTCCTGGCAAA
This sequence comes from Adiantum capillus-veneris, assembly GCF_014529385.1. Taxonomy (NCBI): domain Eukaryota; kingdom Viridiplantae; phylum Streptophyta; class Polypodiopsida; order Polypodiales; family Pteridaceae; genus Adiantum; species Adiantum capillus-veneris. Next base: position 178,485,476 of record NC_140932.1, on the reverse strand, counting down.
AAGTCCATTGGTGTGAAGTGGGTTTATAAGTTGAAATGCAAGCCGGATGGTGAGATCGATCGCCATAAGGCTCGACTTGTTGCAAAGGGTTATGCACAACAAAAACTTTTGCTTCCACTTGTCATATGACTACTGTGTGTTTTCTTTGTGCATTGGCAGCTCATTTTGGTTGGGATGTATATCAATCAGACATTGTTACTTCTTTCTTGAATGGTGACATATTTGAGGAAGTTTATGTAACGCAGCCTCACGGTTTTGTCATAAAACGACAAGAGGCCAAAGTGTGCAAATGTAACAAGTCTTTGTATGGATTGAAGCAATCTCCTCGTGCTTGGTATGAGAAAGCTGACACTCATTTGGTCAAACAAGGCTTTCATCAGAGTCCAACAAAAGTACATTGTATGTAAAGTGTGAGGGTGATGTACTTCTCATTGTGGTTCTTTATGTAGATGATTTGCTGATCACTGGACCAAATGAGAGACATATTTCTGAATTTAAGGCTGATTTGAATGCTACTTTCAAGATGAAAGATTTGGGGCTATTGCATCATTACTTGGGCATACAGTTTAAGCAGTGTGAAGGTGGTATTGCCTTGTGTCAGAAAAGTTACATAGAGACATTACTATGTAACTTTGGACTTTAGGATTGCAAACCTATTGCCACTCCCATGGGAAAAAGTTTGAAATTGAGACTTCATGATGCTGGTGAACCTGCAGATGTCACTCTTTACCAAATTGTTGTTGGATGCCTCATTTCTGTATGCAACACGAGGCTGGATATTTAGTTTGCAGTCTCACAGGTCAGCAGATTCATGTATAGCCCAGGGTCTAAGCATTGGCAGGCTGTCAAGAGGATTTTTTGCTACCTTAGTGAAACTTTACATCTTGGCTTCTTTTATCCCAAGGGGGGATCATTACTGCCAGAATTACATGCTTTTTCAGACTCAGATTGGGCTGGTTGTTTTGACACAAAAGTGTCCACAAGTGGTTTTTGTTTCATGCTTGGCAGTTCATGTATATCATGGTTGAGCAAGAAGCAACCTATGTGGCCACTTCTAGTTGTGAGGCTGAGTACAAGACAGTGTCATAAAATCTAATATCTAACCAACCCAAATGATTTTCTCATATTAAATTGATCACTTAATGTGGGAGAATAAACGGGAACAAGTGTTAGGATATAGATATGTGCTTATAGATCTATCTCAACACGGGGCCAATGGTAAAGGGGCCCAAAAGGGAGATAGTCTATCAAAGAGCAAGGCTAACCAATGGAGCATAAGACCTTAGGGTTAGCTTCATTGAAGACCTCCAATAAATGTGTGTAAAAGTCCTTTGACCTTAGGTAAGCTAGGGCTGAGCTTTAGGTGGGAACCCGGCCCAAGCTCGAGGTGCTTGTCCTGCTTGAGGTGCTTGTCATGCTTGAGGTGTTTGTCATGCTTGAGGTGCTTGATTAAGATGCTTGAGGTGCTTGACTGGCTCCATGCTTGAGGTGCTTGACTTGCTGCATGATTAAGGTACTTGAGGTGCCTTGAGAAGCTTGCCCGAGATGCTTGTGGGAACACCCCCTAGTTCAAGTGATTTGTCATGCTTGGTGAGTAAGGTGCTTGATCACCTAAAGTCAAAAGCATTCCTACAAGAGGGGGGGCGAGCCCTTTTCCTAGGGGCTAGAGAGAGAACACCCACTCACACACACAAGGGAAGCCCCAACTTGAAGAGGCAGCAAGGACACATGTCAGGCCCCTACCCATGTTACCTTCATATGTTGTTGGAAGCCTATTGGCTAAGCTTAAAAGGGGTCCAATGATAAATTACATGAATTATCTAATTGTTTTAGCATTTATCTAGCCCTCTCTCTCAAAAAGGAAAGGGGGACACTTGTCTCAAGGCTACCCCTGCTGCTTGTAATGCCTCCTGCTCATGATTGGCTAGGCCTGGGAGGGTCCAATGAGCTTCAAGCATGAGCTACAAGGGGGGGTCGACCCAAGCTAGCTAGGGGATTGCTTGAGGGGTATACTCACCCACACACACTCACAATCACTCTCATTGTGTGCTATGCAAAGGGCAAGAGCTCCCTCTCCAAGCAAGTAGAGGTTGAGAGCCTACACCAACACTCTTGGCTATGGAGTGCAAATCCAACCAAGAGCCATGCTTCAATGCTTGAGCTTGTCATCTTCTTCTTCTTCATTACTATGCTATTATGTATGCTAGCAACAAGAGTATGATAAGTGAGGAACTAGTTCTTTCTCCTATGAAATGTTTCTTCTTCCTCTTCCCTACCCTCATTCCCTACTAGCTCTCTCCACCTTCGAAGGTGTTTGAGGTCTTGGGACTGAGGCTTGGGGCAATTAAAGCTTTCTTCAAGTTCATGTTATGCTATGATTGTGATGCATGAAGCTTTCCATCTTCATTGCATCACCTGGGTCACAAGGAACACAAAGAATGTATTGTAACAAGTCTCTCTTAATGGGAGAAATCATAATACAAATGCCTATTGGAGGGGGGACCGGCTCCACATAAATCCGGTCCTCAACTGTTTTCATGTTCTCTAAATTCTCTCTCTTGCAAAAGTATTGTTCATGCCAAGTTAACTAATTGCTATGATTATGTTGCTATCTTCAATTATGTCTACCCGCTATGCTCACAAAGTTATTTCTCGAAAGTATTCTCATTAATTTCCGCTATTCTCAAGTTGAATAGGCTAATTCCATTACATTGGTATCAGACAATATTGTTTCTCTTTTCTTGCTTAAGAAGAGAGGTCCTTAAGTAGCCTATAAATGGTTGATGTTGTTAATTATAATAGGGTAAGTGGAACTGGGATCTAATATCGGTTTTGTTAAGTCCACTATGTGGGGGATGGTGCACACCTCGGGTGCTTTGGACTTAATAATGGAGTCTTTATAGACTTGCCTACGGCTTTACCATTATTTAGCCATAAGAAGTCCGAAAGGAGCTAGCCCTTTGCAACTCTGCTATGTTAGACCTACTCCTCTACTCTCTATAATTAACCACTTTGAGCCGTGGGTGTAGATACTTAAGAGCCAATTTTCAAAGGCTAAGAGGAGTGGAAACTAAGGTTTTGAATTGCCAAAGCATACACTAAGTACATACATAAAATTTTGTTAACATGGTTGACAATAATCAAGAGAGTAGAATGAACATTGATAGCTTTGATTTTGCACATGAAGGTGCTAATGATGATGCTCCCATGTTTGTGAATTATCTTGTGACTAGGTTGCAACAAGCTATGGGCAACCCTACCTTGCAAGCCGAAGTTACTCAACAACTTCGTGCCTATGGAATTTCCCTTCCTCTCCAAGAAGAGAGAGAGCTTAGGAGGCCTCTTAAAGAGACCCCCAAAAGAAGACTCTCTCCCATTCGAGAGGAGGAATCCAAAGAGAAAGAAAGCAATGAAAGTCTAAGTTCTTCTGAAGATGTGGCTCCACGAAGAAGGCGGTCTAGACGATCGCCTACTCCTCCCAAGAGGAAAAGAGCAACCTATAGTCCTTCTCCTCATCACTCTGAAAGGCAAGAGAGGAAACAAAGGAAGAAAAGGGCTAGGAAGAGGTCACCCTCTTCTCCTTCTTCTTCACCTTCCTCCTCTTCCGATGAAAGTTATGGCTATTCTCCTAGAGAATACAAGAGGGGAGGACATCGCAAATCATTTCCTGCATGGCGAAGGTCACAAAAGCTAAAGAAGTTCAAGGAGGGAGGAAAGAGTATCTCTTTTCTCACCTACGATGGCACCTTTGGTGCTACCGGAAAAGTGTTGGCCTTCATCCAGCAATTTGATGCGGCCTTTGGGGACGAGGGCTTCAGAGAGTCCTCCAAGCTACGCCATGTAGCTATGCACTTCCAAAAATCAGCTCTTCAATGGTGGGCTAGCCTTCGTGGCAATGGAGAAGCCCCAAAGACATGGAAAACTCTACGAGTTTCCATCATGAAGCAATTTCTGCCAAGCGATACTAAAGATAAAGTTCTTACCGAATGGCGCGGCTTGAAGCTTCTCTCTCATGAGTCTATCAACAAGTATGTAGACAAGTTTTGGGATTTACATCTCAAAGCTACTGTCTTTCAAAAGATAGACTTTGCCGAGCAAAGATAGCAATTCTGTGCGGGATTACCTGAAGAGATGGCCGAATATATCAACTCTCAACGGCCCGGTACTATTACCGAAGTAATCCACCACACCATGGTTTCTTCACGCATCAATTTCCATCAAGGGGCTAGACGTAATGTCAAGCCCATGGAAAACAAGGATAAAAATGATGCAAAGGGGAAATCCAATGCTCAAAATAACTCCCAAGGCACTTCCAACAACAACAACAATTGGTCCAAGGAGAAGGGAGTTTACAAAGGTAAAAACAAACTCTCTCCTGAAGAGCTTGAAGCTTTTCACAAGGACCATAAGTGTTTCAAGTGTGGAGAGCAAGGACATGGCTATCGTTCTTGCCCCAAGAAGAATACTCGCAATGAGACTCCTAGAGCTTCCACCATCGAAGCTCCAAAAGAGGATGCTCATTGCAAAGGATCATCACTCTCCTATGCTTGGGGAAAGGTAAGAGAGCATGATTCCTTCATCTTGTTTGACCCAGGCTCTACTCTCAACTTCATATCAATAGAGTTGGCCACCAAGTTGGGCATTCAAGCTTTTGAGATGGGAGATATAGTAGTCGCTGATGCAGCTTTCAAGGGACAACAAGCCTCCGTTACTCCCTTGATTGGGAAGTTGAGGCTTCATGTCCAAAGCTATGTCGACAAAGAAGACTTCTTCATCTCTCCTCTCCAACATCAGGATGTCATCCTAGGGGCACCATGGTTTGATCGCATGGCTTCCCACATGAAGTTCCCTGAAAGGAGAATTTACTTCACTTATAGGGGAAAGAACATGTATATAGATGCTAGTGAGCGTAGTCGCACTATTCCACTTGTAAATCCTCTTTCTTTTGATAAGTCAATGAAGAGCTCAGTTTCTGCGTACATGATTTTTGTCAAAGAGTCTCCAAAAGATACTAATGTTTCATCAAATGTAAATGATAGGAATCAAGAAGAGTTAGACTTGTCTAATTTTCTAAAGGATACCAAGATGTGTTCATCGATGATATCCCTATGGACTTACCTCCAAAACGAGGGGATGATGACCATTGTATTGAGCTCCTTCCTGGAAGCTCACCACCTAACAAGCCTCCTTATCGAGTCTCACAAGCTCAACAAGAGGAGATCATGAGGCAAGTACAAGAGCTGGTAGACAAAGGGATGGTGACGCCTAGTTCCTCTCCCTTTTGTTCTCCAGTCCTTTTAGTGCAAAAGAAAGATGGTACATACCGTATGTGTGTGGACTATCGAGCACTAAACCATATCACTATCAAAAACAGATTTCCCGTACCTCGGGTAGAAGATCTGTTTGATAAGCTACAAGGCTCTACCTACTTCAGTAGGATTGACCTTAAGAGTGGCTATCATCAAATAAGGATAGTGGATGAAGATATCTTAAAGACCGCGTTTCGCACAACGTTTGGTCTTTATGAATATCTAGTCATGCCTTTTGGTTTGACTAATGCACCAGCTACGTTCAATCGTTTGATGGAGAAAATTTTTAGACCATATCGAAAATTCACTGGAGTGTTCTTTCATGATATCATCATCTACTCCAAGTCTTTGGAGGAACATAAGCAGCATCTACAAGTGATTTTTCAAGCATTGAAGGAGAACAAGCTTTATCTCAACCAAAAGAAAAGCGAATTCTTCCTTCAAGAGATTCAATATTTAGGTCATATTATCTCTAAAGATGGTATCCAAATGGATCCATCAAAGTTAGAGGTAATAAAAGCATGGCCTAACCCAAGAAATCTACATGAGCTAAGAAGCTTTATTGGTATGTGTGCATACTATAGACGCTTCATAGCAAAATTCTCTCAAGTAGCAGGACCACTACACGACTTAACTAAGAAGAACGTTAATTTTGTATGGACTGCTAAGGAGAAAAATGCTTTTGGGAAACTCAAAGAGAAGCTTACTTCCCAACCAGTCCTCGTGCTTCCAGATCTCTAAAATCCATTTGAGGTCCAATGTGATGCTTGTGGTGATTGCCTTGGAGCGGTTTTGCTTCAAGAAGGGCATGCCATAGCATATGAGAGCCGAAGGCTCAATGGTGATGAACGAGTCTTGGGCATTTATGAGAAAGAGCTTTTAGCTATTCTACATGCCCTGGACACATGGAAGCACTACCTATTGGGGACTCCATTTATCCTACGAACCGACCACCAAAGTCTCAAGTATTTCATGACGCAAACCAAGCTTTCCGACAAACAAATGAGGTGGGCAAATTTTCTTTCGCAATTTAATTTCCATATTGCTCACATAGCTGGTAAGCACAATCAAGTTGCCGATGCACTTTCACGACGACCAAAAGTTAATGCGGTGTCTATAGCTACTCACAATGATCTATCCTCTATGATAGATGAGTATGCTACTGACCCTGACTTTAGAGACATAATGTCATCCCTTGCTTTGGGGAAGAAAGAGGAACCATTCACCTTGCAGGATGGTTATCTTCTCCACGGCAATAGGCTATGTGTTACTCATTCCCTTCGTGAGAAGGTTATGTATGAATTCCATGCTCCTCCATATGCAGGGCATAGAGGTATTCAACCTACTCTCCGAGGAGTAGAGACGTATTTCTATTGGCCTACCATGAAAGTGGACATACAAGAGTATGTTTCAAAATGTGTCGTATTCCAAAAGACCAAGTATGATAGAGGGAAGCAACCTGGATTACTCCAGCCATTGCCTATTCCAAATTCACCATGGGAGAGTATATCCATGGATTTCATCTTTGGATTGCCCAAGTCTATCCATGGGAATACAGGAATATGGACAATAGTCAACAGGTTTAGCAAGCAAGCACATTTCATTCCTGTCAAAAAGACTATTAAGGCACACCAAATGGCAACTCTCTTCATATCTCAGATTTTCAAGCACCATGGATTACCCACATCTATCGTGTCAGATAGAGATCCTAGAATGACCAGTATTTTTTGAAAAGGTCTCTTTGAAAATCTAGGAACAAGATTGAATTTCTCTTCGGCCTATCACCCACAAACGGATGGCCAAAGTGAGATAGCCAATCTTACGATACTCGATCTACTCAAAACTTATGTTACCGAAGTAGATCAACGCTCACAATGGGAAAAGTATTTACCGCTAGTAGAGTATGCCTACAATAATATTGTACATACTTCTACGGGGAAAGCACCTTTCGAGATCATAGAGGGGAGACCTAAAAGTCCCTTGCTACTGAAAGTACATGGGAAGATCTTCGCCGCCGATGAGTATAGCCGTGACCTACAAGAATCTTTTCAAAAGATTAGGGACGCTATAGCCATCTCTCAACAAAGGCAAAAAGTTGCTGCTGATAAGCACAGAAGAGCCTTAATGTTCAAAGAAAATGATTGGGTCTTACTCAAGTTTCCTAAGGCTCGATTAAGGCAAACGATGGGCAAAAATCCTACGGGCCATCAAAAGTATTATGCTAAACTAGCAAAAAGATACTATGGTCCTTTCCAAATCTTAAAGCCTATCAATGAGACGGCTTATCAACTCAAGTTGCCCAACCATTGGCTTATACACAGTGCCTTTCATGTAAGCTTACTTAAGCCCTACAAAGGAGAGCCACCAATTGAACCAATTATTGAAGACCCTCCCGAAGTTGAAGACCAAGAAGAGGTGCTACAACCCGAAGCTGTCCTTCGGCATGAAGACAAGGTACTACGACATGGTAAGATAATCCGACGGTATCTTATTAAGTTCAAAAATTATCCTTTTGAAGATGCTAAATGGATGCAAGGAGTACAACTTAAGGATAGTATGAACCTTGTCAATGCTTACAATGCTACATTAGAGTAAGCAAATGTACAAATTTCTTTTAAATGACTCATGTTTTTGTCTTATATGACTAGTCCTCTTTTTAATTGTGCACAAATTTAACTAGTATGCATGCTTAGAATCATGTTTGTGATGACGACGTCTCTCAAACACCAAGTAGAATTTGTCACTCTACTTTGGGAGAATGAAATGGACTAAAGAGCAGACATGCTTGCGGCACCTACGTCTCCCAAGCACCAAATGGATTAGTCATCCATCTTGGAAAGATGTCGTAGGGTAAAAAGTGATCCTTTACCCGCTAAGTACGATTGACTAATGACTAAGACTTTATCTCTTCTACCTCATAGTCGAGGACGATCATAAATTCAAGAGAGAGGTAATGTCATAAAATCTAATATCATGGTTGAGCAAGAAGCAACCTATGTGGCCACTTCTAGTTGTGAGGCTGAGTACAGGACAGTGTCATAAAATCTAATATCTAACCAACCCAAATGATTTTCTCATATTAAATTGATCACTTAATGTGGGAGAATAAACGGGAACAAGTGTTAGGATATAGATATGTGCTTATAGATCTATCTCAACACGGGGCCAATGGTAAAGGGGCCCAAAAGGGAGATGGTCTATCAAAGAGCAAGGCTAACCAATGGAGCATAAGACCTTAGGGTTAGCTTCATTGAAGACCTCCAATAAATGTGTGTAAAAGTCCTTTGACCTTAGGTAAGCTAGGGCTGAGCTTTAGGTGGGAACCCGGCCCAAGCTCGAGGTGCTTGTCCTGCTTGAGGTGCTTGTCGTGCTTGAGGTGTTTGTCATGCTTGAGGTGCTTGATTAAGATGCTTGAGGTGCTTGACTGGCTCCATGCTTGAGGTGCTTGACTTGCTGCATGATTAAGGTACTTGAGGTGCCTTGAGAAGCTTGCCTGAGATGCTTGTGGGAACACCCCCTAGTTCAAGTGATTTGTCATGCTTGGTGAGTAAGGTGCTTGATCACCTAAAGTCAAAAGCATTCCTACAAGAGGGGGGGCGAGCCCTTTTCCTAGGGGCTAGAGAGAGAACACCCACTCACACACACAAGGGAAGCCCCAACTTGAAGAGGCAGCAAGGACACATTCAGGCCCCTACCCATGTTACCTTCATATGTTGCTTGAAGCCTATTGGCTAAGCTTCAAAGGGGTCCAATGATAAATTACATGAATTATCTAATTGTTTTAGCATTTATCTAGACCTCTCTCTCAAAAAGGAAAGGGGGACACTTGTCTCAAGGCTACCCCTGCTGCTTGTAATGCCTCCTGCTCATGATTGGCTAGGCCTGGGAGGGTCCAATGAGCTTCAAGCATGAGCTACAAGGGGGGGTCGACCCAAGCTAGCTAGGGGATTGATTGAGGGGTATACTCACCCACACACACTCACAATCACTCTCATTGTGTGCTATGCAAAGGGCAAGAGCTCCCTCTCCAAGCAAGTAGAGGTTGAGAGCCTACACCAACACTCTTGGCTATGGAGTGAAAATCCATTCAAGAGCCATGCTTCAATGCTTGAGCTTGTCATCTCCTTCTTCTTCATTACTATGCTATTATGTATGCTAGCAACAAGAGTATGATAAGTGAGGAACTAGTTCTTTCTCCTATGAAATGTTTCTTCTTCCTCTTCCCTACCCTCATTCCCTGCTAGCTCTCTCCACCTTCGAAGGTGTTTGAGGTCTTGGGACTGAGGCTTGGCACAATTAAAGCTTTCTTCAAGTTCATGTTATGCTATGATTGTGATGCATGAAGCTTTCCATCTTCATTGCATCACCTAGGTCACAAGGAACACAAAGAATGTATTGTAGCAAGTCTCTCTTAATGGGAGAAATCATAATACAAATGCCTATTGGAGGGGGGACCGGCTCCACATAAATCCGGTCCTCAACTGTTGTTATGTTCTCTAAATTGTCTCTCTTGCAAAAGTATTGTTCAGGCCAAGTTAACTAATTGCTATGATTATGTTGCTATCTTCAATTATGTCTACCCGCTATGCTCACAAAGTTATTTCTCGAAAGTATTCTCATTAATTTCCGCTATTCTCAAGTTGAATAGGCTAATTCCATTACAGGGCAGTCTTCACAGCTATGGTTGATGGTGTATGGCTCAGACGCCTTATGGCTGATTTGGGTGTTGGACAAGAAACTGCCAACACTATCTACATTGACAGTCAGAGTGCATTGGCAATTGCGAGGAACCCAGTTTTTCATGCTCGCACAAAGCACATTGAGGTGCATTACCACTATGTCAGGCAGAGGCTCTCAATAGGAGAGATTAGCTTGGCTTATGTGCCAACACAGGACAACCTTGCAGATCTTTTCACAAAGGCATTGTCTTGTGAGAAGCTCAAAGCTTTGGGCCTACTCCCCTTTGTGGACTGGTCATGTCCTCAGGGCATGGCACTTCCTTTACTCATGTGCAATCTCTCGTTCACCGCATCACTCCAGGGGGGATTTGTTACCATATACATGTGGTAGTGGTGTGCATGAACACACTAGGACCGCCGGGGCATTTTTTCCCACTTTAGGAGGTTTTTTCCCTCGTGCATTGTATATACGCCCATCACTCTAGGGCTATCAATCTTTCCATTGCACACTAAGTAATACACTCTCTATTGTGTGCCTTGAGCTTCCTTCGTCTTCTCCAAGCTGTGTGCATTTGTTTGCAACCCTAGATTCCAACAAACAAAGGTAGAGGAGCTAGGCCTTAGGATACCTTTGTCAACCAATTCTTGTACTTGCCTCATGATCTCCTCTTGTTGAGCTTGGGAAACTCAATAAGAAGGATTGTTAGGCGGTGAGCTTCCTAGTAGGAGCTCAATTTGATGGTCATCATCTTCTCATTTTGGAGTTAAGTCCTTAGGGATATCATCGATGAACACATCTTGGAATCCTTTTGGAAAATTAAACAAGTCTAACTCTTCTTAATTCCTACCATTTACATTTGATAAAAAATTAGGATCTTTTAGGGACTCTTTGATATAAATCATGTACGTAGAAACTAATCTCTTCATTGATTTATACAAAACAAGATTATTTACAAGTGGTATAGTATGACCAGAGTCACTAGCATCTATATACATGCTCTTTCCCCTATAGGTGAAGTAGATTCTCCTTTCAGGGAATGTAACATTTAATGTACTGGTAACTTGTGTGTAGCAGAAATTGATAACATAGTGAGCATTTCATTAAGAACAAGTTCCTAATGAGCATAGAGAGAGTACTTAATTTGAGAAAGCAACCTAGCAATGTACACCTAGCTAACCTGGCATTGACAATACTTGAAAAGAGAGAGAAATAGAACAATTGACAATAGTTGAGGACCGGATTTACATGGAGCCGATCCCCCCTCCATAAAGGCTTTGTATTATAGCTTCTCCCATCAAAGGAGACTTTTGTACAATAAAATTTTTGTGTTCCTTAATCAAAATAATTGGTGCAATGAAGATCAAAGCTTCATGCACCAAATTATGCTTGGAAAACACAACTAATTTCCCTAGCCTCAATCCCAAGACCTCACACACCTTCAAAAATGGTGAGAGCTAGGGGGGAGCTAGGAGGGAATGAGGAAATATTGAAAGGAAGAAGGTGTATCTTACAAGAAACAAGTATTCTCCTCACATAATCACTCTAATAGCATAGCATAGCATAGCTTAGTAATTAGCATGGTAGAGGAGATGAGCATGCCATTGAAGCTTGGCTCTTGGTTGGATTTGCATTCCATAGCCAAGAGTTGTTGGTGTAGGCCTCTACTTCTCAATTCTTGGAGAAGGAGATGGAGTTCTTGCTCAACACATAACTTGTGTGTGTGTAGCAAAAATGTGTAAGACTAAAAACGCTAAGCTTTCTCTCTCTTGGTCGACCCCTCTTGCTTTTTGCTCATGTTGGCCTCTCATTGGCTCTTGCAAAGCTTAGCCAATGACAAATTAGGAGTATAATTGATAGCCTTGTGACATGTGTCCCCCTTTCCCCTTTTGTGAGAGATTTAGGTAATTAAATAATTCATCTAAACTCTCATTGGACCTTTTTGTCTTCTTTCCAATAGGAATCAGGCAATACATAGGGCTATTGGATTTTCATTGGACTCCTTGGTAGACTGTCCAATAGTCTTCTAGGGAGCTTAATTTCTATTGGTTCTTTTATCAAGCATTTTTAAATTGATTAGACTAAAGTTACACTAGCCTAATTCTCATTGGTCCACCTCTATGGCCATCCAATAGGATTTGAGGGGAGATTGGGAGCAACTGGCCTAGGAGCCTCACATGTGTCCAATATTCCCTTTGTGTAAAGGGGGAGCTTTGGAGTGTGTGTGTGTGTGTGTGTGTGTGTGTGTGTTTTTCTCTCTCATCCCCTACAATAAGGGCTCACACCCTCCTTCCTAGGGATGTGGAAAGACTTTTTAGTCTTCCCATAACCATCCAATATTTCCCCTACTTTGGTTTTTGAACAATACAATTAAAATTAGTAACTTTAGCCTATGTAAGTCTTGATGGGCTTGAACCTTAGGTCTTTTAAGCCCCATTGAAGCACATTGCTCTTTTGCAACCTTCCCCCCTTTGGATCCCTATTTTCCCTCCTTTGGATCTGTGACAGAGACCGTTCTGGCAGCCTTACCAATATTCTACCTTTTACTCTCCTAGTACTTCCCCATATTATATGATCAATTTAACATGAGAAAATCATTTGGGAGTATTAGATATTAGTTTTTATGACATTAACTCTCTCTTGAAATCATAGTTGTCCTCAACTATGTGGTAGAGAAGATAAAGCCTAGTCATTAGTCCATTTGCTAGCGGGTAGAGGATTCCTATTTTACCCTACGACACCGTTCCAGAATGGATGACTAGTCCATTTGGTGCTTGAGAATGTTAGCTGCCGCAAGCATGTCTGCACATTAGTCCATATCAATCTTCCATAGTAGAGTGACAAGCTTTACTTGGTGTTCGGGAGACGTCATCTCCACAAACATGATCCTAAGCATGCATACTCATTAACAGTGTGCACAATAAAGAAAAAGAGAGTATTATAAGACAAAAACTTTGTTTATTTATACATATTTACATTTGCTTACTCTAAAAAATTAATGTAAGCATTGATAAGTTTTAGATTATCCTTTAATTATATGCCTTGCATCCATGTAGCATCTTCAAAAGGATAATTTTTAAACTTGATAAGATATCGGATAGTCTTACAGCATTGTAATACCTTGTCTTCGTGTCAGAGAATGGACTTGGGTTGCAGCACCTCTTCTTGGTCCTTGATCTTGGATGGGTCTTCAATGATTGCTTCTTGAGTTGGCTCTCCTTTGTAAGGCTTTAGTAGGCTCATGTGGAAAGCATTGTGTATGAGCCAATGGTTGGGCAACTTAAGTTGATAGGTCATCTCATTGATTGGCCTAATAATTTGAAAGGGACCGTAATACCTTTTTTCTAACTTAGCATAGTACTTTTGTTGTCTGTAAAGTGTGAGCTTTGTCCTAAGTGTGAGTCAAGGAGAAGAGAGTGGATTTATCCCACATGCTTTGGAGCAAGGCTGTAGAGCTACTTAAAGCTCATTTCATGAATGAATAAACAACAACTCCATTTTGCACTACATGATTGTCTATGGTGAGCTTGTGCTATGCTAAGTCAATACTCAATATTGTGTTTAAGAGTCCAAGCTAATTCTATCTTGGAGCCTAATTCACTTGAGTGATAACCTTGCTTACACACGCACTCACACATTGACGCTATGTTTCTCTTTAGCTAGCGCGATCCAATTCCTAACATTTGGTATCAGAGCTATGGTGTGCTAGCTAGGATTGTTGTTATGCATTTGTGTGTTAGTACAATTAGCATTACTCTATCATCATTAGATAAATCCATTTGTTTTGCCCTTCTATTGCATACCGCATGCCTTACTAGTGTTCCATTGGCTAGCATGAGCATCTTCTTGAGATAAAGACTCTTGGGCCACTACTCACTAGCTAATTGGAAGATTAATTAGCATAATATTTCATTAATTTTCCATTAGAAACTTGCATTTTGCATCCAAAATATACTCCTCATTTTACCAAAATTGGCATTCACAATTGGTATGTGTGTGTAGCCCCATTCAAGTGCTTTCTGTCAAGCCCACCCATGCTAAAATCACATCTCTTTTGCCTATTCTAAAGCTTGCTCAATCTTGCTCTCATGCACACCCTCATTTTCTGGTTTTCCCTGCAGATTCAAAGCCCAAATCGTGTGTGTGTATGTGTGTGCCTAAAAGGCCTTTAATGCTCACCAAAATATTGTAGAAAATAGGCCCCAAAACAACTCAAATGGGCCCTACCGTGGTGGGAACACCTTGCTTTTAGGGCCTTTGACCTTTTTTAAAGGCAAAGGGCCACACCCAAATTGGGTGCCCATGGAGGATCTGAAAAAGGGGGCTTAACTGCGCTACATTTGATTTCTGGGTCAAAACGGACCCCGGACGATCGCAGAACAGCAAACACCCGTTCGTCGTGACAGCCAGTCTACCCCCCGCCTACTATCCGATCGGCCACAACCGCCTGCCACATCGCCGTCCGTCCATGAACCTTGCCCGCGCGCTCAAGCCTTTTCTAAGAAGTTTTCGGGTCCGCCCCTCTCGGGGCCCCCTTCCCGCGCTGCCTCAAGGGCTTCAAACCCGCATTGCCCACTGGCATTAGCATTGGGATCCCGTGCCCAAGAGGCCAATGGCCAAGCTACCACAAGGGGGTGCTCCCACCCTGTGCACCGGCTCCAAGCCTCCAAAAGCCTCCAAGGCCACTAGAGTTTGTTCTCATTGCAGAGCACCGAATGCTCGTCCAGGCATAAAGTCGAGGCATTCAAACTATTAAGGCTTCATCAAGATTATCCAAAGCACTCAAAAGATCTTGAACACCCACTTGAAGAGACTCAAAGAGGGAGTTCTTTTGAGCATCAAAATAAAAAACAAAGAGTTATTTTCCCTATCTGTGAAGAGGGGCTTCACTGATGGTGAAGAGGAGCTTCACATTGAAGGTAAATTCCAAAGTACAAATGGAAATCTTGCAGCCAAGCACAACAACTTCTTGCAATGTATGTAATTGTATTTGTCTACATGGATGACATTATGTGCTTTTGTAATGGGATAGACATTGGCATTGGAGAGTCTCCAAATTGCTAAAATCTCTCTATGTGTGAAGATTTTGTGACAAAGTGTATGAGAAACACCACATGCTTGGGCTCTCGGAGTATGACCAAGATGGAAGAGAGCATTAATTTTTTCATAAACCTTTTCATAGGATATTTTAGCATATTGTTGCATGTCATTATGACGCATGGAATAAAGCCTGATTGCACAACAAAAAGGGGGACAGAAGCACTCGTTCGAGGGGAGGATATGAAGTCAAAGACCATGAAGCAGTTGAAAGCAACAGCAGAAGCAACGAAGGCAAGAGACCTGACAAAGGATCAGCTCACATAGTAGAAGACAAAAAGGATGAAGACGAGAGCAAAGTTGTCTTTTATGAAGACCCATTTTGAAGATGCAGACTCTCTACTTGTAGGGGAGGAATTTTTCTTGTGTGGATTTCATCATCCTGTGTGGATATCACCATCCTTTGTGAATTTTTTTCTGTGTGGATTTTATCATCCTATGTGAATATCACCATCCTATGTGGATTTTGTTAGCCTATGTGGATATTACCATCCTGTGTGGATAGCAACTTATCAACCTGTGTGGATCATGCATCTTCAGTATCTTGTCATAGTCCAAATCTCAAGGGGAGGATTGTAAAGTGTGATCTTTGTCCTAAAGTGTGAGTCAAGGAGAAGAGAGTGGATTTATCCCACATGCTGTGGAGCAAGGTTGTAGAGCTACTTAAAGCTCATTTCATGAATGAATAAACAGCAAATCCATTTTGCACTACATGCTTGTCTATGGTGAGCTTGTGCTAAGCTAAGTCAACACTCAAGATTGTGTTTATGAGTCCAAGCTAATTCTATCTTGGAACCTAATTCACTTGAGTGATAACCTTGCTTACACACGCACTCACACATTGACGCTATGTTTCTCTTTCATCCACCATAGCTAGCACGATTCAATTCCTAACAGTGTCCTGTAGGATTCTTGCATGTTGCGTGCCTTAATCAAGCCTTGAGAAACTTGAGCAAGATCCAATCATTTTTTTTAAAGGTTAGGGATCTTCTGTGCTTATGAACAGTAGCCTTTTGCCTTTGTTGAGAGATGGATATAGCATCTTTAATCTTTTGGAAAGATTCTTGCAGGTCTCGGCTATATTCATTTGCAACGAAGATCTTCCCATGTACCTTGAGTAGCTGGGGACTTTTTTATCTTCCCTCTATCACCTCAAAAGGTGCTTTTCCTGTGGAAGTATGTATAGTGTTCTTGTAAGCATACTCCACTAAGGGTAAGTAGTTCTCCCATTGGGACTTTTGATCTACTTCTGTGACATAAGATTTTAGTAGATCAAGGATTGTTAGGTTAGCTATTTTGCTTTGGCCATCCGTTTGGGGATAATAGGCCAAAGAGAAGTTTAGCCTTGTACCTAAATTCTCAAAGGGACCCTTACAGAAGCTACTGTGGTCATTCTAGGAACTCTATCCAATAGTATGGACATTGGCAAGCCGTGGTACTTGAAGATTTGTGATATAAAGAGGGTTGCTATTTGACGGGCCTTGATAGTCTTTTTGACACGTATGAAATGTGTTTGTTTGCAAAACATGTCTACTATCGTCGATATTCTTGTATTCCCATAAATAGACTTGGGCAGTCCAAAGATAAAATCCATGGATATGGTCTCCCATGGTGAATTGGGAATTGGCAAAGGTTGAAGCAATCCAGGTTGCTTCCCTCTATCAAACTTCATCTTTTGGCATACCACGCATTTTGAAACATACTCTTGTATGTTTGATTTCATGGAAGGCCAATAGAAATATGCTTCTATCCCTTTTAGGGTAGACTGAATCCCTCTATGCCCCACATAAGGAGGAGCATGAGATTCATACATTACTTTCTCACGTAGTGAGTGTTGGGGTATAAAGCCCAATGTGGTCGCCTAGGTAAGTGGGCGGGCCGCCAGGTATGTACACATATTCTTTTGTAAAAACCTAATAAGAACTCACTATGCTCTACACATTATAGTAGAGCAAGTTCACCATATCGTCGTTCTCTTCTTCTCGCACTCTCTCTCGCGTCGCACTTCCGCTCGTACTCCTTCAACTGGTATCAGAGCTCAGATCGAGGCTCGGGGCAGCACTGCAGGAGGCTAGAGTCACCAGCTCAGATTGGAGTGAAATTCGATAGGCGAAGACACGGCCCCAAATCCTGTGGGACAGCCCGAAGGGCTTGGTGTTCTCAGAATTTCATTCTGAGGTCATCACGGCCACCGTTCGACTTCGACAAAGGTCTGTGCAGTCCATTTTCGACTACGTGGTCTCGACGGGTGCAGATTCGACTTTGCAAATTTGGGGTTTTCGCCTACGACTACAGGTGCTAAGGATATCGACACTCCCAGAGTGTTGATTTGTGGCTGTCTACACATCGAAGGACGGCTCACAGTTCTTGGAGGCGTGTCACATACGACACGAGCGCATCTACACACAGACTGTAGGCGACATCCACTAGTTCATCAGGTAGCTTGTGTTTGCTGCGTGATATTCCAGATTTCATCGTGACATTGCAGGTACTTCCACATGGGATGTATTATCAGAGATGATGTATGTCTGTTGAGGGTTTGCTGGCTGTGAGTCACGCAGCAAACACCCGCCGCAGCGGTTACAGCATACAGTGGGAAATTTGTGGATGTATGACTTTGTGGGAAGTCTATGTACTGTCAGATTTACTGCAGCCTTTGTTGAGGGTCGAGTGAGGTTTTATTGAGCTGGGGGATTCTCGAATGTTGATATCCTTTCGGTGATACAGGTCTTGGAGCGATCCCTCGAGCACCCTTAGATAGGCAGCTAGGATGTATTGACTGTGAGTTAGACAGTTGGGATTACATCTTTGCTTTACTGCCGTTGAGGCATTGTCGCAGTCTATGCTTACAGGACAGTGACAGGACAGTCAGAGACAGTACAGGTGCAAGACAGGTTTACCCACAGCTTATAGTGTTAGAGAGACAGTGGTTTTTTGAGCTGTTTTTTGGTTTGTTTTTAGTACCCCAGAGCCATTTTACAAAGGAGACTCTGCCAAAATTTCTGCAGAATATGAAGCTTTCTTGGTTCATTTGAAAGGTTGATATTGGTTTAGAGGTCAGTTTACAGGGGAAACTCTGCCGAATTTTTCCCAGGAAAGTAAACCACTGTGAAGCGTAGCTATGGCTGGATCACAAGACACTGCTCTTTACAATATCAAGAAGATGGATGGAACCAATTTCCCATTGTGGAAGCAGTAGATTTTTCACGTGTTGGTACAAAAGATTTTTCACGTGTTGCTCAAGGGGATAAAACCAAAAGATATGGACGAAGATGAATGGAGCGAAATGGATGAATTGGCACTTTCTACCATTATGCTGACTTTGGCAAAAAGCGTTTACTTCAATGTAGCAGACGAGATGTCGGTTTATCAAGCATGGTTAAAGCTGAGTGATCTTTATGAGAAGCAGAGTGCGGCTTCACAGGTATACTGGCTTAAGAAGCTTGTTGACTTGAAGATGAAAGAAGGGACACCTATGTCCAATCATCTGAATGAATTCAACACAATCTATAGTCAGTTGTCAGCTCAAGGTGTCAAGTTTGATGAACCTGTTAGAGCTATGTTCCTGTTGATCACATTGCCGGAAAGTTGGGACACTTTTCGCACATCTTTGAGTAATTTTGCACCTCCAGATGGTTTGAACATAGCAGGTGTAGAAGGAAGTCTGCTTACTGAAGAAACCAATAGAAAGACAATGGACAAAGGCAAAGGAACAGCCTTAGTTGTCAGGGGAAGGACCAAAGAAAAGTACAAAGGTGGAAAGAGGAATCAGTCTCGTAGAAAGTCCCGTAGTGCTAAAGGCAAGAGTGACATAGAATGCTACCATTGTGGCAAGAAGGGTCACATGAAAAGAGACTGCAGAGAATGGACAGCAGAAAAAGGCAAAGAGAAAGCTGAAGACCATGGTGAGAAGAACAAGTCCTCAGTGAAGATTCAAGAAATAAATGTGGCAAACACTGTTGCAGAGGATAACAGTCTAGTGTCAAGAGACATCTACTTCTTGAAGAATACAATGGACTCAGCTCTTCTTACAGCATCTGATGGAAATGCACTGAGTGACTGGATTATAGACTGAGGGGCATCACTTCATGTGTCTCCAAACAAGGAGTGGTTTACCTCTTATGTGACCACTAAAGATCATGTTCGGCTAGGCAATGGGCAGACATGTGAGATCTTAGGTGTTGGAGATGTTCAATTGAAGTTTCAGAATGGCTCTTCTTTCACGCTGAAGAATGTGAGACATGTTCCCGCAATTACAAAGAGCTTGATCAGCACAGGTTTACTTGATGATGCTGGCTACGTCACCACTTTTGGACAGAGCATGTGGAAGATATCCAAGGGTTCTATGACAGTAGCACATGGAGTAAATTTTGGAGGACTTTACATGATCTATGTATCAAATGTCTCTAAAAATGTAATCAATGTAACCGAGCAGCCGAACGTTTCTTTGTGGCATAGCCGGTTAGGACATATGTCCAAGAAGGGAATGGAAATCTTGTCTCGTTCTGGTTATTTGCCTGGCTTTTCATTTAATGATTTTGAATTCTGTGAACATTGTCTGTATGGTAAGCAAACACAGCAGCCACATAAGCATAGAAGCAGTAGAAGAGATACACAGTTGGCACTTGTTCATAGTGATTTGTGTGGACCTATGCCTAACCTATCTCTAGGGGGAGCTTCTTACTTTATTACATTTATAGATGATTACTCGAGGAAAGTATGGGTTTACTTTCTCAAGAACAAGGATGAAGCGTTTAGTGTTTTCAAAACGTTTGTGACACTTGTGGAGAATCAGAGTGGAAAGAAGCTTAAATGCTTACTCACTGACAATGGTGGAGAGTATGTTTCAAAGGCCTTTTAGGACTTTTGTGAGTCAAAAGGTATAAAACGTGAACTTACTGCTCCTTACAATCCTCCTCAAAATGGTGTTGCTGAGAGGATGAATAGGACCATACAAGAGAAGGTCAGAAGTATGTTGTCTAATGCACAGCTGCCAAATGGGTTTTGGGTTGAAGCTGTATCAACAGCTGTTCATCTTGTAAATAGATCTCCTAGCAAGGTTTTGCAGAAGGATTCAGTGCCAGAGATGGTATGGTCAGGCAAAATGCCCTCATACAAGCATCTCAGAGTCTTTGGCTGTGAGGAATATACTCACGTTCCAAAGGAATTTAGGAACAAACTTGAGCCAAAGAGTAGAAAGTGCATCTTTCTAGGCTATGGTAATTCTGGTGAGATGGGGTACAGACTTTGGGATCCCGAATCCAGAAAGGTTGTCCGCAGCAATGATGTTCACTTTAATGAATCCAAATATCATTCTAAACCAGAGAAGGTTGAGGAGATTAGAAGAGTTGTCTTCCAAGAAGATGGACCTGCGCGTGCAAGACAAAATGTCAGGGCTCAAGAGGAGCAAGGACAGGATAGAGTGGAACCACAGGTTGTGGCTGAGCCTGAGCCACCTATTGTGCGTAGATCTGGACGTGTCACGCGACCTTCTGATAGGTTTGTTCCATCTATGAACTATGTCATGTTGACTGATTGCAATGAGCCTTCATGTTACAAGGAAGCAGTGCAAATGAAGGACTCCGGGAATTGGCAATTGGCCATGCAGTCAGAGATGACAGCTCTGCATAAAAACCAGACATGGAAGCTAGTTAAATTACCACGGGGCAAAAAGGCTCTACCCTGTAAATGAGTTTACAGGTATAAGATCACCGCTCATGATAGTCAGCCAAAGTACAAAGCAAGGCTTGTTGCCAAGGTCTTTAAGCAAGAACAAGGCATTGACTTTGATGAAGTCTTCTCTCCGGTGGTCAAGATGACTACATTGAGATGCTTTCTTTCATTGGTTGCCATATTAGATTTGGTGTTGCACCAAATGGATGTCAAGACAGCGTTCTTGCATGCTGATTTAGATGTGGAAATTTACATGCAGCAGCCAGAAGGGTTTGTTGAGAAAGGCAAGGAAGATTGGGTATGCCAGTTGTTAAAGAGTCTTTATGGCTTAAAACAATCACCAAGGGCATGGCACCATAAATTCCACAAGTTTATGCTTCCTCAAGGCTACAAACGTAGTGAGTTCGATCACTGTCTATATACAAAGAAGGCTAAGGATGGTAGTTGGTTGATCCTTATTTTGTATGTGGATGACATGTTGATTGCTGGCAAGCACTTGGAAGAAATTTCAGCTTTGAAGTCAAAGATGGCAAAATCATTTGACATGAAAGACATGGGTGAGGCAAGTCATATACTTGGTATGCGCATTGAGAGAGACAGATCAAAGAAGTTGATTTGGTTATCTCAAACAGAGTATATTGACAAGGTTTTGCAACGTTTCAATATGGAGAAGGGAAAGGCATTGAGTGTTCCATTGCCACCATATGTGAAACTTAGCAAACAAGATTGTCATGTGTCTGAGGAAGAACAGGCTGAAATGGATATGATTCCATATGCGTCTGCAGTGGGTAGTTTGATGTATGCAATGATTGCTACTCGCCCAGACATTGCATTTGCAGTGGGAGTAGTAAGTCGATACATGTCAAACCCAGGCAAGAAACATTGGGAGGCAGTGAAAGGAATATTGAGATACCTGAAAGCTACAAAGAGTATGCGTATATGCTATGGGATTCAAGAGCTAAGTGTAAAGGGTTTTACAGACTCAGATTATGCAGGTGACTTAGACAACCGAAGGTCTACGTCAGGGTATGTCTTTACATTGGCTAGTGGAGCAATATCATGGCGTTCTAGATTACAAGATTGTGTTACTCAGTCTACTACAGAGGCTGAATATGTTGCAGCATCAGAGGCATGCAAAGAATCAATTTGGCTTAATCGACTAGTAACAGATTTGGGAATCAAAGAAGAGATGCATGTGTTATATTATGATAGTCAAAGTGCTATACAATTGGCTCGCGATCCAGTTTATCACTCAAAGACAAAGCATGTGGATGTGAAGTATCATTTCATCAGGGAAATGCTCGAGGATAAGCAACTTTAGCTTGTCAAAGTTCACACCACAGAAAATCCTGCTGATCTACTTACAAAAGGACTTCCCTCAGAGAGCTTTGCGCATTTTCGCAAGCAGTTAGGTGTAGGATAGTACATCACTTCTCTACATCTCTTGTATATTAGCTTGTATAGTAGCTTCTCTCGCACTTAAAGTACCACATTGGCCTTTAAGTGGGAGGTTGTTGGGGTATAAAGCCCAATGTGGTCGCCCAAGTAAGTGGGCGGGCCGCCAGGTATGTACACATATTCTTTTGTAAAAACCTAATAAGAACCCACTATGCTCTACACATTACGGTAGAGCGAGTTCACCATATCGTCGTGCTCTTCTTCTCACACTCTCTCTCGCGTCGCACTTCCGCTCGTACTCCTTCAGTGAGTTATTAACACATAGTCTATTACCATAGAGAAGATAACCATCTTGTAGGGTAAATGGTTCTTCCTTCGTCCATACATTACTTTCTCACATAGTGAGTTATTAACACATAGTCTATTACCATAGAGAGGATAACCATCTTATACGGTAAATGGTTCTTCCTTTGTCCCTAGTGCAAGGTCTGAAATCACATTTCTAAAATTGGGATTGATAGCGTACTCATCTATCATATAAGATTGATCATTGTGAGTTGCTATGGATACCGCATTCACTCTCGGTCGTATTGAGAGTGCATCGGCTACTTGTTTATGCTTGCCAAGAACGTGAGCAATATGAAAATGAAATTGCAAAAAGAAAATTTTCCCACCTCATTTGTTTGTTGGAGAGCTTGGTCTGTGTCATAAGTACTTAAGGCTTTGGTGATCCGTTCAAAGAATGAAAGGAGTCCCCAATAAATATTGCTTCCATGAGTCTAGAGCATGTAGAACTGCTAAGAGTTCCTTCTCATATATGCCTAGATCTTGCTCAACAGGGTCAAGCCTTCAACTTTCATAGGCTATGGCATGCCCTTCTTGGAGCAAAACAGCTCCAAGGCAATCACCACAAGTGTCGTATTGGACCTCAAATGGCTTTGAGAGATTAGGTAGTGTAATCACACGTTGAGAGATAAGCTTCTCGTTAAGCTTTTTCAAAAGCATTGTTCTCGGTCCTGCTATTTGTGAGAAATTTTCTATGAAGCACCATACTTTCCTCCAACTTTGATGGATCCATTTGGATGCCATCTTGAGAGATAATGTGACCTAAATACTGAATCTCTTGTAAGAAAAATTCACTTTCTTTCAATTTATATAAAGTTTCATTTGTCATAAAACTTGAAATATTACCTGGAGGTGTTGTTTGTGTTCTTCTAATGAATTAGAGTAGATGATTATATCATCAAAGAACACTCCAGTAAAGCTTCGATGAGGCTTGAATAGCTTCTCCATCAGACAGTTAAATGTGGTGGGTGCATTGGTCAAGCCAAAACGCATGACAATGTACTCGTAAAGACCAAACATAGTGCGAAATGCGGTCTTTACAATGTCTTGATCAACTATCCTTATTTGATGGTGGCCACTTTTTAGGTCAATCCTACTGAAGTAGGATGATCGATGTATCTTATCAAATAGGTCTGCTACCCGTGGAACAAAAACCTATTCTTGATAGTGATCCTATTTAGTGCTCTATAGTCCACACACATACGATATGTGCCATATTCCTTTTGCATTTCTAACACTGGTGAACAAAATGGAGTCTTACAAGAAATAAGTATTCTCCTCACATAATCACTCTAATAGCATAGCTTAGCTTAGTAATTAGCATGGTAGAGGAGATGAGCATGCCATTGAAGCTTGGTTTTTGGTTGGATTTGCATTCCATAGCCAAGAGTTGTTGGTGTAGGCCTCTATTTCTCAATGCTTGGAGAAGGAGATGGAGTTCTTCTTGCACACATGAGTTGTGTGTGTCTATGAAGCATTGAGTTAGACTAAAATGTAGCCTTCTCTCTCTTCTTGGTCGACCCCTCTTGCTAATTGCTAATGATGGCCTCCCATTGGCTCTTATAAAGCTTAGCCAATGACAAATTAGGAGGATAATTGATAGCCTTGTGACAGTGTCCCCATTTTCCCTTTTGTGAGAGCTTTAGTTAATTAAATAATTCAATTAAACTGTCATTGGACCTCTTAGTCTTCTGGCCAATAGGAATCAAGAAAGCCATTGGTGGGCTGCTGGCTCATTGGACCCCTTGGTAGACTTTCCAATAGTCTTCTAGGGAGCTTAATTTCTATTGGTTCTTTAATCAAGCATTTTTAAATTGATTAGACTAATTTTACTCTAGCCTTATTCTCATTGGTCCACCTCTATGGACATCCAATAGAATTTGAGGAGAGATTGGGAGCAACTGGGCTAAGAGCCTGACATATGTCCAGTATTCCCTTTGTGTAAAGGGGGAGCTTTGGAGTGTGTGTGTGTGTGTGTGTGTGTGTGTGTGTGTGTGTGTGTGTTTCTCTCTCCTCCCCTAAAATAAGGGCTCACCCCCTCCTTCCTAGGGATGTGGGAAGAATTTTTAGTCTTCCCATGACCATCCAATATTTCCCCTACTTTGGCCTTTGGACAATACAATTAAAATAAGGAGCTTTAGCCTACAGAAGTCTTGACAGGGTTGAACCTTAGGTCTTTTAAGCCCCATTGAAGCACATTGCTCTTTTGCAGACTGTCCCCCTTTGGATCCCTGACAGAGACTGTTCTGATAGCCTTACCAATATTCTAGCTTTTACTTCCCTAGTACTTTCCCATATTAAATGATGCGTTTTTCATGAGAAAATCATTTGGGAGTATTAGATATTAGAATTTATGAGATTACCTCTCTCTTGAAATCATAGTCGTCCTTGACTATGAGGTAGAGAAGATAAAGCCTAGTCATTAATCCGTTTTCTAGCAGGTAGAGGATCCCTATTTTACCCTACGACACCATTCCAGAATGGATGACTAGTCCATTTGGTGCTTGAGAGCGTTAGCTACCGCAAGCATGTCTGCACATTAGTCCGTATTAATCTTCCATAGTAGAATGACAAGCTCTACTTGGTGTTCAAGAGGCGTCCTCTCCACAAACATGATCCATTAACATGTGTGCACAATAAAGAAAAAGAGATTCTTATAAGACAAAAACTTTGTTTATTTATACACATTTACATTTTCTTACTCTAGGAAATTATTGTAGGAAATTGACAAGGTTTAGGTTATCCTTTGATTGTATCCCTTGCATCCATGTAGCATCTTCAAAAGGATAATTTTTAAAATTGATAAGATATCGTCAGATAGTCTTACCGCCTTGTAATACCTTGTCTTTGTGTCGGAGAATGGACTCCGACTATAGCACCTCTTCTTGGTCCTTGATCTGTGATGGGTCTTCAATGATTTCTTCTTAAGTTGGCTCTCCTTTAAGGCTTTAGTAGGCTCATGTGGAAAGAATTGTGTATGAGCCAATGGTTGGGCAACTTAAGTTGATAGGTCATCTCATTGATTGGCCTAAGAATCTAAAAGGAACCATAGTACCTTTTCGCTAACTTAGCATAGTACTTTTGGTGTCCAGTAGGATTCTTGCATGTTGTGTGCATTAATCAAGCCTTGGGAAACTTAAGCAAGATCCAATCATTTTGTTTAAAGGTTAGGGCTCTTCTGTGATTATTAATAGCAGCCTTTTGCCTTTGTTGAGAAATGGATATATCATCCTTAATCTTTTGGAAAGATTCTTGCAGGTCTTGGCTATATTCATCTGCATCAAAGATCTTCCCATGTACCTTGAGTAGCAGGGGACTTTTTTATCTTCCCTTTATCACCTCAAAAGGTGCTTTTCCCTTGGAAGTATGTAGAGTGTTATTGTAAGCATACTACACTAAAGGCAAGTACTTCTCCCATTGGGACTTTTGATCTACTTCTGTGACATAAGATTTTAGTAGATAAAGAATTTTTAGGTTAGCTATTTTACTTTGGCCATCCATTTGGCGATGATAGGCCAAAGAGAAGTTTAGCCTTGTACCTAAATTCTCAAAGAGACCCTTCCAAAAATTAATGGTCATTCTAGGATCTCTATCTGATACTATTGACATTGGCAAGACATGGTACTTGAAGATTTGTGATATAAAGAGGGTTTCCATTTGATGGGCCTTGATAGTATTTTTGACAGGTATGAAATGTGCTTGTTTGCTAAACCTGTCTACTATCGTCCATATTCATGTATTCCCATGGATAGATTTGAACTATCCAAAGATAAAATCTATGGATATGCTCTCCCATGGTGAATTAGGGATTAGAAAAGTTTGAAGCAATCTAGGTTGCTTCCCTCTATCAAACTTTGTCTTTTGGCATACCACACATTTTCAAACATACTCTCGTATGTTTGCTTTCATGGCAGTCCAATAGAAATATGTTTCTATCCTAGCATGTCTACAGGCACTCCAATGTGATTGCTAATGGTGGAGATGTCTCATTGGCTTTTCATCCCTGATGCAACTGGAAGTGTGTTCTTAGCCTTCCATCTCTATTCTCCCTTTCAGAGCTTGATGTTCTCTTACTTTCTTTTTATTCTTGAAGAGGTAGAACAATATTAAAAGAGGTAGCTCTATTTATCTAAAGTAGTCCTAAATTCTATTCAGTTGTTAGACTAAGTGGTCTTTTACTTTTGGTTGTTGAAGTTTTGTGCCCACTAAATTGGTGAAGATTGCTAATGTTTGTCCTTAAGTTTATTTGTGGAACTGTTTCACACCTGCCACATACATGTTGCAAAGACAATGTTGGTATGTAAATCTCTAGATTCTTGCTTCTATGACAAGCGTCTTGATAGAGGGTGGTATGTTAAAGAGGTGGACAACATACATTGCGAGGTTGCATTATTGGACACTTAGGTGGAAAAGTACATGATCAGCACAATATCCCCTCTCATCTCCTTCTGGTACCAAAGCTCTCAAATTGTTGCAAGCTACTCTAAGTTTGTTCCTATTGACCAAGAGTCGATAGGCCTTGAGAACAATGGTGTCATAGATGTGGAGGTATTTGACAAAGAACTCAACCTTGTGACAGTGGTTACAATAAGAGAGCAATGCAACCTTCTACAACTTTGGCACAACATAATGGACGAGACCACAAATAATGAGCCCTTGCAGTTATATTTCTTAATAGGTGGACGCAAAGTAATGCAATGAACGAAAAAAGAGATTGTCTATAGAGATCTAGCTGGCCGGGTTCAAATTGTGCCAATGTAACTTGGATGAATTCCATTAGGCATAACTTCTTCTTTATTTGAAATCTATATTCATGACTTCCATTGCAATGTTTCACTGGCAGGCACTGCACTCTTTGTAATAAAACGGTCAACGACATCCTGTTGCAAAACCTTATACTTTTTTTCATGGATTATATCCTTTGTTATCAAAGGATTGAACTAATTTCCTACATTGGCCTTTGGATCTATGTTTTCTTTCTCTTCTAGATATATAGCATGTCTACAAAGAAAACATAACAGACATAAGAAAAAACTATGTATAGGTAAAATAAATTAGAAGGTTCACAATCTTGACCTCGATGCTTGGATTCTTTTCTTGAGACCACTGTTGGAGTTTTTTTTGAGCCTCGAGGAGCACATTTACATGAGCATGTTGCACTAAAAAGGAATGCTTTTATGACTTTATCTGCTATTTGCCAATGATACTTGTAGTTGATTAACCAATTGGAGTTGTTTTGCAGATATACAAAGAGAAAAATATATGACTAATTGCTAGAGACCAGGTTGGCATTCAACTTGATGCAGTTCAAAGTCATACGGAAAATAAAGTGAACAAGGATGCAAGCTTGTTACTTGTGGACACTTGGGCAGTATGGTTTGGTGAGATTTGGCATGAAGTGACATCATGTATACGGGGAGTTGTCATTTTGAGCAAGAGAGGGGAATCAGTCGTGAGGATGTGTCCATGAAGTTTCTTGTGTATGAGGTGTAAGAGACCGTATGAAGATGGATGTCGATTGAAGTGAAGGCGACCAATTGGATGCAATAAAGATGAAGAGGATGTGCACAAGGGCATTGTGAGTTTGTGTATGAATCTCTATCCACACAACTAATTTCATGGGGAAGAGCGTTATCTTGTTTTAGTTTTAAGAGAGAGAGAGTAAGTGGGAAAATTGAAAAGGCGACCTCAATAAATCATATCAAAGAGTGAGAGATATTCACTCTCTATCGAGGCTAAACAAAGAAGGTGTGTCGCTTTGAGGGGAGGTACGCTAGTTTCAAGGCGGACTCAAGGCGACAGGAGAAGTTGAAGGTTGATGAGCAAATGGGGGGGTGTGAACAAGAGCTGGGAAGGATTTGCTTAAAGTGTGTTTAAGGCTTTTTTTAAGGAGGTGATGAATGATGGCAGCATCGAGTGAGGTGGTGGTGTCGTTTCAAGCAGGCACCATCATTTGTAGTGAATCCGAGCAGAAGACGAGGGTGCATTGCCAATCTGGGTAGGAAACAAGAAATGAGGGAGAACGAGGAGGATAGGAGTTCATGAGAGGTGGTGTCCTGAGAGGGTGGCTACGAGATGCAAGAGGGGAAGATGCAGGCCATCCGAGACGAGGGTTTTTTTGTGGAGAATTGAAAGAGAGCAAGCCGATTAGTGAAAACAAGATGGTTGTCAATGAGGGCTTTTGAAAATGAGAATGAGTCACCAGGGTGATGCTCCCACGGACAAGGGTGTTGTTGATGCCGAGAGGGCGTGAGAGGAGTGAGAGCCAAGGCAGGCCGTCTCTATATGTTGCCATTTGTGAGCATGAGGGAGCCAGGTAGTGGCACTCTATGAGAGCAATAGGGAGAGGAATGAAGGCATGGTTTTTTTACACACACACACACATAGAGAGAGAGAGAGAGAAGAGAGAGAGACCTCTGAAGTGAATCAAAAATAGAGAAATGAAAAAAAACCTCTTAAGCTTATCTAAGGGGGCTCTCCCATAGAGAGGAAGAGGCCGTGAGTGAAAGAGAGAGAATCAAGGAGGATAGAGAGAGTTCCTTTGTATGGTTAAAACTCAAAGAGAGAGCAGAGTGAGAAAGCCGTTTAAGGCTATTGAGAGCATGGAGAGAGAGAAATATTCCATGTAAGGGGATTGAGAGAGAGAGAGAGAAAGAGGGCACTTGCCTGAGTGACAGATTGAGAGAGAGGGGATCGGAGAGAACCGATAATAAGCCTTGAGTATTGCGCTACCCTATAGGGTGTAAGCCAAATCTGTGTGCTTCTCTATTGGTTGTAAGCCGATTGCAGAGTACACTGCCCTATAGAGTGTAAGCCAAATCTGGGGGCTATCGGTGCCATTCAAATTCTCAAAGCTTTGAAGATACGAAGTTTCCTGTTGACAAAATTTTCTTGAAGCAAAAGATAAGTTGTGTTCATTTGATGTAAAAACAATGTCTGTATTCATAATTACACTATAATTTTAAATTATTTCTTGTGTTGCTTGTCTTTCTCTCTCTTTTTGAAATAAGACACATCTCTCTCTCTCTCTCTCTCTCTCTCTCTCTCTCTCTCTCTCTCTCTCTCTCTCTCTCTCTCTCTCTCTCTCTCTCTCTCTCTCTCTCTCTCTCTCTCTCTCTCTCTCTCTCTCTCTCTCTCTCTCTCTCTCTCTCTCTCTCTTTGAATGAAGAAGTGATTACTTTGTTTGTGGATATTTGTTGATGAGATTTAATATTGCGATTGCATGCACATTCCTTGGCAACAGATTTTAGTAGCACATCTCTAGCCATAGTTCCTTGTTGGTGGGCTTGGGTTAGGGGTTTGAGTATTATCCTTGCTTGGTTTTTCTTGTCTAGCCCTGCTTCATGGCCCCGACATAGAAAAATATCCATCAGTGGCACACCTGATGGGACACAGCTTCTAGCATCTCTGCTTGGGCGAAGTACCTGCGATTCTGACAGATGGAGCTAGTTTTTCTTTTTTGCTTGTATTTGACTTTTAAGTTGGTTTCCTTCCTTGCAGACATTGGTGATGCTTGCATATCCAGAAGGAGAGATTCCAAAAACAGGGTTATTTTAACGTCTGTTGCTACCCAGACCTGGAGCATTGATGATGATGTTGGTGAGCCTTTAGGTTTTTATAGGGTTTGGGATGAATTTTTAGCCCGTTTGAGTGATGAAGTTGATGAAGATGAGGGCATTTTCCTTGAGGCAATTTCTTGGAGCGAAGTGATGAGAGAGAGTGAGACTCTTGACAAGAGTGTTAGGGATGTATTTTTAGCTAGTATAGTTGATGATGCCACTTTTAACCAATATCTTATTGAGGAGGAGAATGTTACCTTACCTCTTGTTCTTTCCCACCCACCCTTGTTCAGGAGGTGGAGTCAGGAGTGGGGTTTACCACTTCTTTTGACCATATTGATGATGCAATGCAGCCTTTACAAAGGGTGGCACTTGTGCCAGCAGTTAAGCCATTTGTGTGGCTGTCACGCCTTTCAAAGATGATGTTCTTATTGAGGATGTTCTTGATGCTTCTATTTTAGTTCTCTTGATGTTTCTGATGATGATATAGTTACCATTGAAATTGTTCTTAAGAAAGAGAAGCATGATTCTCTAGTAGCAGATCATGTCGTTATTGATGTTCATGTAGATAACCCTCCTATTGTTCTGCAAGCTAGGGAGAGACCTATTGATCAATGGATTGTCAAGTTGGCACCCTATGATGGAGTTGGGGTTGTGTGCAAGCTTGTTGATTTGAGGATTATGACAAGCCTAAAGACCTCATGTGGTTCTTTGTTGCCTTTTTAATTGGTGTAGCTATCCAGTGGTACCGTAGTA
Source organism: Adiantum capillus-veneris (assembly GCF_014529385.1). Lineage (NCBI taxonomy): Eukaryota > Viridiplantae > Streptophyta > Polypodiopsida > Polypodiales > Pteridaceae > Adiantum > Adiantum capillus-veneris. Next base: position 178,454,662 of record NC_140932.1, on the reverse strand, counting down.
TGCAACGACATTCTCCACATTTGATACAGACTTGGGATGGACTGGGCCGAGATTTTGTTGCTAGATTTTCTCCTATTTTACCTTCTAATTTAGCCTATGAGAACCTGTTAGACTTTTTCCAAGGGGAGGGTGAATAAATTGCTAAGTATGTTAATCATTTTCAAGGATTCAAAAGGAAGAATTGTGATCCCTGTTGTTTTGATGAAAGGGTTTTATTGGCATGTTTTTTTAAGGGCATGTTGAGGGATGTTCAACTCCATGTGAGGTTGTCAGATCCAAAGACACTTGAGGATAAATATGCACAAGCTAAGGTCATGGGAGGCCTTTACAGCCACTGTACTAGTAGCAGCCCAATCTAGACTTACCTTTGAAGCTGAGCGATCCCAAAGAGAGGCTTGTTTGATTCTATGGCGAGTACCCTAATTGTGCATGTTCCACCTTCTTTTGCAGTTACCAATTTGCCTATACCACATAGGATACCACATGTGCCAAAGAGTCAGTTTCTTTCCCATCCAAGGGGGTTATGGCAAGAAAAAGGGAAAAGAGAAAGTAATAGAAAAAGATTTAAATTCAAACTAAAGAAGAAAGATAAGCCCAATGGATAAGGCATTGATCTTCACCATAATTCTGGGTTCACACTAAGAGGATAGTTTTCCCTGCAAGACGCCACTGTTGGAGTTTTTTTTTGAGCCTCGAGGAGTGCATTTAAATGAGCATGTTTCACTGAAAATGAATGATTTTAGGACTTTATCTGCTATTTTTTTATGATACTCGCACTTGATTATCCAATTGGACTTGTTTTGCAGAATGACAAAGAGAAAAAGAGAAGACTAATTGCTAGAGACAAGTTGGAATTCAACCTGATACGGTTCAAAATCATACGGCAAATGAAGTGAACAAGGATGCAAGCTTGTTACTTGTGGACATTTGGGAAGTATGGTTTGGTGAGAGTTGGCATGAAGTGCCATCATGTATACGGAAAGTTGTCAATATGTTCAAGAGAGGAGAATCAGTCATGAGGAGGTGGCCATGAAATTTATTGTGTATGAGGTGTAAGAGATAATATGAGGATGGATGTTGATTGAAGTGAAGGCGACCGATAGGATGCAATAAAGATGAAGAGGATGTGCACAAGGGCATTGTGTGTTTGTGTATGAATCTCTATCCACATGACTAATTACATGTGGAAGAGAGTTATCTTGTTTTAGTTTTAAGAGAGAGAGTAAATGGGAAAATTGAAAAGGCGACCTCATTAAATTGTATTGAAGTGAGAGAGATATTCACTCTCTATCGAGGTTGAATGAAGAAGGTGTGTCCCTTTGAGGGGAGGGGTGCACTAATTGCCAGGCCGGCACGCAAAGCCGAAGGTTGATGACCGGCTTTTAAAGGAGGTGATGAGTGGTGGCGGCATCGAGTGAGGTGGTGGTGTTGTTTCAAGCAGCCATCACCATTTGCAAGGAATCCAAGCAGAAGGCAAGGGTGTGTTTCCACTCTGGGGAGGAAGCAAGCAATCAGGGAGAATGAGGAGGAGAGGAGTGTATGAGAGGTGGTGACTGAGAGGGTGACCGCGAGATGCAAGAGGGGAAGATGCAGGCCATCCAAGACGAGCACTATAAGAGGAGTTTTCTATAACCTCTAACATTGCCGCGGAAAAACAAAGGAAAAAGGAGAGAGAAAAATTTGTGGGGGCGGGAATAACCGCGGCTATGGACGCGGTAGTGGTTTCTCATCAATAAGTGCGATAATAGTCAAGGCAATATACCCACTGCTATTACCGCGACCTTTGCCATTGCTATTACCCCGCTTATTGCCTCTACACGCCAATTCAAAAATAAAGGTGCTCATTTGGGCCACCCAAATTAATGAGCACCTTTATTTTTTACCTGCATAAAACAGTGAGACATCATTTTTTTTTTGGAAGAGTATAAAAAATACCAAAGAACTGAAATTGAATTTACTTTACCTTGACAATTAAAAATGTAGAAGATCAACTATTTAAAAAAGTTACAATAAAAAGTAAATAGTTGTATATACATTGTGCCACATTGGGACTTTACGAAAGATTTGACAAAACATTTTTCTATCTAATCCTCCTCTATCTCATCGTCGTTCAGAGGCACGTATGTTGGATCACTTTGACTCTACATAAACCCAAACCAAATTAAACAATTATCCACAGCTCAAAACAATTGATACAAAATACTTGTTTAAACTTACCGCTTGTAGTGGTCCAACCGCCGCGTCGAATTGCTCGCGAGAGATGTGGTTGTTTTTGAACAACCATCACCAAGTATCAAATTCTATATGTTGCTCACAATATTTGACCATCTCTGGTTGGTCGAGAGAAAGTGACATTTTCCTAAGTTAGCAATAACAATACCAAATCATCAACTAAAATCTTTATAATCATCGATCGACGTTATAATTCAAATAATCTTACATATTTATCCTTCCAAGATCCCTTGCCTCCTGAGCCATAGTGTGTGGGAGTTTGTCTTGTGCGGACCTCGCATTGTTTTCTGTATGATGAGCCCGTCGCAGCTTGATCTCTCTTCTTGAATTGCCCACTCCCACTCCGCGTCTACCATGTTGCCACCGCGATAACTCTTGTCTGGATCTCTGACCTAGTTGGCTGTTGCGCGCCGCACACTGGACTGCTTGTTTTTTAAAAATGTCTTTATGTAGCCCTCCAACCATTGTTGAGAAAAACGTTGATCGGGGGCGTTTGGAAATCTAGCTAACAGAGCGTCCTCAATGTACCATGCATGATCAGGTAGTTGGTCTCTAAACTTTATAAAACAATTCTTATACGTTGAATGTATAAGAATTTATAGATGGCATCGAAATGCCCTGCCCTGTGTTGTGCCAAAATCCACCTCCCCACCATATTTATCCCTGTAGTAGCGCCCATGCGTGTCTGGCATGGGTGCATCAGTATCCTCGTCCTCTACGTCAGGGATGGAACGCTCTGAAAGTGGGGACTCCGTTCCCCCGCCACTACCAAAACATGGGAAACCACAAGATCCGCCGCCGCTTCGTCTCTCACGGCGCTCGCTGCCCTAAGACAAGCGTCGACGTGCGCTGCTAAAGGAAGTCCGTCGACGATGTTCTGGCAAAGCCAGAGTGGAATGGAGTGGCGTAGGACCCTGTGATTCCATGGGAGTAGGGCCGTGCAATGCAAGGGGAGTAGGGCCCTACGATGGAATAGGAGTAGGATGATAGGAAGGGAGAGTAGAGGGACGTGCCGTCGGTACAAGGCTCTGTAGGTAAGGAGTCCCTCCGTGACTCCCCTATGGTGTAGTCTGCAGAGAAATATTGTAGGTTGCAAGCTACTATGGAGTGTAGCGGCCAAAAAAATCCTCCATCAAACGGAGGTGCTTCTCTCGTAAAGAGATAGCCCGCTCTGTAAGTCAGGATCTATGAGCGGTGGAGGAATCTGAGAATGGTAGGTGTAGGACGGCCATGCCTGCAAATAACCAAAAAAAACCTATGACATTCATGGTTTATGGTTAACTACGTAGAAACATTATTTATTTCTTTGCTTGTTCTCACCGATTCAAGACTCGTGTCCACTGGAGGCGATGTCCACCCCAGGTGGGAGCCCACCTGAGATGTGAACCAACCAAAAGAAGAGCCAGTTGGCTGCTCCTCATCAGCTGGTCTCTCGTCTAACATCTAGATTACAAAGAGCAATATAAGATTAAGCTTTCGACCCTACTCACTCATCTATAAATATGTACACAAGTATATTAGCACACAAACACGTAGATACATATACATACTAGTAGACCTAAGTAGAGGCTAGTAGTGCCAGAGGTCCACTGCACCTCTTTAGATATCATCGCAGTCTCAATTGTGGTAAAACCAAAGGTACGTTGCAGTAACCCATGCATGAGTGGAACAATGACCGCAACGCCACGATTAAAAAAAGATTATACCCAAGAGGAAGCATCTAACCTTCAGATGCTATGCTCCCGTACTTAGTGCCTACATACATGCATAAATAAATATATATGTACACACATATATATGTTACGGTTGTAAATGTAGCCATCATTTTGTGTTGGCTACACCTAGATTCAACGTCTAAGTGATCAATTGATCATAGCATTACAATTCTCTCCCAGAGGATATATATATTAGCACACAAACACGTAGAACATATACATATGTTGAGCCAGCAGAGCCAGCAGAGGATCACACCCACATTTTTGCTCACACTCATCATTTTTGTAACCATTGATTGTAATAAATGTCTTTCCGACATTGATTTTGATTGGATCCATTCATTAAGTAACGGGACTCAATTGAGTTTCCAGCTTGTAATTCCGAAGAAATTTCACTTGCCGATGTAATTAGTTAGAGATGTTCTCACCTCCAAGGCTGAGGTATATAAGCCAAAGTTTTGTAACCTAAAGGTAGAGTTTTATTAATCAAAGTGAGTTTTTGAGCGCCGTGACTGTGTCAGAGAGAGAGAGAGAGAGAGAGAGAGAGAGAGAGAGAGAGAGAGAGAGAGAGAGAGAGAGAGTCTTATCTACTTGCTACGCGAGCTACGGAGCCGCCATTGGAGAAGCGACACCGCCATTGTGTTAGCAACGGCGAGAGCTAGGCACTGATACCAAGAGTGCGCGCTATCGGCTTCTATAAGTGGTAAGTTCCTACGAGCTTCGGTGTGATTTTTCTTCCAACTCGTGTGTCGGAATAGAGCGTGCAGCATATCGATAGAACCACAACGAGTAGAGCTACACATTAGTACCATCGGGGTCAAGTTTCGGTCACCTGTATTTTTCGGCCTGTCTTCATACGTGTTTACCGCACGGAGTGGTTATAGGTTGATTTTGCAGTTCAAGTCTTTAGGGTGTTGTTCTTACCTAGTGTATAGACTTCCCCTTGAGTTTGAGATCGATTCAATGATTCTAGATCCTGTTTCGTATAGCATTCGTTCGTAGTACGGATTTCAGTCACTTGCGTATTTTAAAACTTAGATTTGATTTCCTTAGTAGTGATTGTCATTAGAAGGTCGAGTAGGTGATTTGACACCCACCTAGTTGTTTCCATGTGCCTGCGGGTCAAGCTCCGTCCTCGACTGACAAATTCTGTTGTTGGTTGAGTTCTCGCTATTTAGCTTCAGCTAGCGGCGTAACCGCCGTAACATTTGGCGCCGTTGCCGGGGACGAGAGCCCTAAGTAGGTGACCTTAGACTAATCCTACGAGGTGAGTCGTATAAACTACTTTGTATACTTTAGTTAGAAAAGATCTAGGAGTGGTGGACTCCGAAGATCTCGAGAGATACTAGGAAGTGGGGTATTCCTGGGTCTTCCGTGTTGACAGTATTTTTAGTTTAGCTTAGATTTGTTTGTTGTTTTGTTGGTGTTGAGTAGTTGTTGATAGAAGAAGAATTTGCTAGTCCGTGAGTGATAGTGGATATCTTTAAAATCACAATTACCAAACCCATTTTATGATTAGGAATAGCTTAGGTAGGACTTCATTTGATCCTGATCTAGAGCTAGTAATCATTGGAGTATTTGCTTGATATGGTTGATTGCATGTTAGATCACTAAACCGTTGAGTTGGTAGTGAAACTTGCAATAAACAAAAGTCAGAGAAATTTTCTGTGTATCTGGGAGTTGCTGAGCACTAGAGAAAGCTTTAGGAAGGATTCTGTGCCAAAAAACTGGAAATCTGCAACTTAAGACATCATACGCGTATGATGTCTAAATGACCAAACAGAGACCAAAACAAAAATTTTGACTTTACCAAAGTGTTCAAAAGGGGGGTTATACCCTAATTTCAACTTAAAACAAGAGCATTAACACTCAAAGAAACCCAAAAAGACAAGTCGGAGTCCTAGAAACGCAAAGAATAGGAAATTTTGGATTCAAATCTTGTTTTTACATTCAAACCTGACAAAAACACTTGAAACTCAATTATAAACATTGGAGAAGGCTTAAAACCAAGAATAGTCAAAATCTGGGACAAAAGACCTCATACACGTATAATGTCTTTTAGCACATCCACTGCTTATTTTTGATATCTGACCTGACAAGATTGTTGCAAACACTGTAGAAAGCATAAATATCAAGTCTTGACCCAAATTGATGAAAAAGACATCATACGCATATAATGTCTTTTACCTAATTTTGGACATATTTTGATACTTTGCCAACACAGATCCATTGTAATAGCTGTCTAGAGGTTATATTTCAAGTTTCATCCCATTTGGATCACAATTGACCCAAAACAAGTCAAAAGCGGAAAATTGCCAAGAAAAGCCTAAATTAGCCATAACTTGCTCAAACAGAGTTCAAACTGAATTTTGTGAGTGGAAAGAGCATAAGGGGGCTACTGAGAGTGAGCATAACCAAAATAGTCTAAATCTATGAAAAAAGACATCATACGCGTATAATGTCTTTTTCAGCATAACTGCAACAAAATTCTCACTTGATGAAACAGAAGTTGTCCAACTGACAAGATTAAACAATTGACCAAGTATCAATCAGTTTGGATCAATTCTGATCACGAAAACTTGGGGAAAACAAATTGCCGAGACGGAAAAGTTAAAGTCCTTTAGGGGAATTGATGAATTTAAGATCGGGCAGGAATCTCCAGAATAACCAACCAAAACAAGGGGAACAAGCAAGTGTCATATCAACCGAGGGAAGTGTAAACCAAAGTTGGGTGCAACCATTAGAGCCGATCTTTGAAGGAAGTGTCTCTGATACTTCTTTGGAGAGATCTTACGAGATTTTCACCGAACACTTGGAACACTTGAACCTGAACAACAGAGAAAATATGGCAGCAGGATCATCAAACCCTTCCGCCACAATGAAGCTATTGTTCATAAAATACCAGTACGACAATGAGCAAGGTGCCAAGATCTACAAAGATGGAATGGACCGCTATTGTGTAAACATAGAGGAGAGACCTAGTGAGTTCAAGGACTTAGTGCCTGTGAGCTATAGCGGAGATAGATATCTAGATGACGAGGGTACCATGTACTTGGTAGTCCTAAACCCTAACATTGTGGACAAGTGGGGATTGATGGGCACCAAAGCCAAAGTAGATGAAGAACTTGAGGAGAAAGCACCAATAATGAACTTCCCTGATGCGAGGTTAAGAAGAGAGAATGAAACTACAAGGATCAACACTGATAACATCTATGTGGGGCTATATAAATATAATAATGGGGAGCAAGATCTCTATTATAGATGTGAAGAACCCTACACCGGAGAGTTGACAGACCAAAAAATACTTTATGTCTTTACCTACACAGAGGGATCGGAAGTGAAAATTGTCGCTTACGACAAGTATGGGATGCAATACTCAACAATGGGCAAGAAAGAATTAGAAGGATATACATACTTTGGGGGACCACTACATCAGTATTATGTTACTTCTAGCTCACAAAGACTAGCACCAACAAATGGAGTGCAAAACCCAATGACGACAGGAGGACAAAGAACTCAGGCTGCTGACTCTTTCAGTCAACCTCAGTACTCGAAGCCCGGACCAATGGGATCATTACATTCCAGAGAGTCAATGGATACGAATCGAGGTAGTGCAGTTCCAATCCCCACATATACCACTCCAGGTGCAAGGTTCGAAGCGGAGCCATCACATTTACCTCCTAGTAGTAGATTCACGGCAGGGGAACCGACAAGGGTAACCCATGAGATCCATGATTAGAGAAAGCTTTAGCCGGGACACAGGAGCAATGAGATTGATAGCAGACCATAGACGTATGAGACCATCTCAAGTAGCCAAGTGTATGCCAAAGAAGTATAGTGGTTCAGGAGATCCGTATGCACATGTGTCACTCTTTAAGCAAGTCTTAAGAGCTGAGCAGATAACAGATTTCCATACACAATACGAGGGATTTGGTCTTACTCTAGAAGGTACGGCATTGACATGGTTTCAACCACTGAACATAGGGGGATTCCATGACATTGACCATTTGCTAAGAGAGTTTGCTGAGGAATTCTCAAAACGAGGGATTAAGCACAATACGGTCTCACAAATATATGCTTTTAAACAGAGAGAACACGAAAAAGTGAAGGAAGCTTCACTTCGCTTCAAACAATACATTGAGAGATGTCCAGTACGTGAACGACCACAAGATGACAGACTATCTGTGACTGAGAAATGACACTCTCAAGAAGGACTTGCACTTGAAAGCTTGTACAAGCTTCGAGCAAGTAACGAGAGAGGCATTGTACTTAGTGGATAACTGTACGGTTTATGGAGAGGTGTCAGCGGATACAGATTTTTCATCCAGTAGCTCCTCCTCCGTAGCGAGCGAGACTACCACTAAAAAGAATGCTCAAACAACAACCATGCCAAATGTAGAGCAAATGATAGAAGAGGCTCTAAAAAGGATGGCACCATACCAAAAACCATTGCCAAAACCGTTGAAATGGTGTGCTATTGAGCAAAAATGGACAAATCATCCAACAGAGGAGTGCTATTACAAGAAAGGGTATGTAAGGGGGCGTCAGTATGCACCTCCTGCTCAATTAGCACCACCTCAGGTACATCCAGTACCTCGATACCCAACGGGAAATGTACTAGGACCTATGGGGATAGAAAGACCGCAACCGGTATTGGGACAACAACCACCTTTACCAGGAGCAAGACCAGTAAGCATTAGATATGCACCAACCTTAGAGAATCAGGAAGAACAAACCTTAGTGCCTGTTCAAGCCTATTATAAAGAATCTGGTGCACACATGTCTCCAACTGTGTATTACCCACCAGAAGAACCCAAACAACCAGAACCATGGGGCATGATGGGGAATGTTGGAACACCAACAGTTACAAGTGCTTCTGATGAAGAGAGATACAATTTGGACGCAAGAACATTGATGTTCATAGCTCATGGAGGGTTAACAGGACAAAGACCATCCTATCCACAAAGGACGAATCAAGTGGGACCAAGACCAGCACTAGGACCCTGTTACAAGTGTGGAGGTGACCATCTGATGAATGTTTGTCCACATACGGAAATCATTAGAATTAACGCTTATTGCAATGAGTGTGGGGTTACTCACTTCATTGAGGATTGTTCAAAGAATCCAAACAAAGTGCAAAAGACGACATTGAATATGCTAGAAACTATTCCTACCAGCAGTGGGTCTGAAAATGAAACTCTGATACCAACGCAAGTTGTTACTAGAGCTCAAGCTAAGAAAACCACTAGAGAACCTGAGAATGGAAAGTTAGTGACTGAAGTGGTTAGTCAAGGACCGCGGAGTCAATGAAACACATGGAAAGCTAGAAAAGCACGCATGAAGTTGAGAAAAGAACGTGAAGACGCTATTCTAGCTGAGGAACTAAAGCGAACTAAAGATAGATTAGAAAAACTTGAGAGTCAAAATGGGAAACGAGAGATGAGCCCGGAAAGAACGAAACAAAAGAGTATCAAAGAGACAACGAGCTTAAGCTCAGGGGGATCAGTGCTAGTCGACAAAGTACACGAACCATTGGACGCACTGATGAGAGCTTACGAAGCTAGGTTAAAGAACAACCAAACACAAGAACAGAGGTGGATGACATACCCAAACGCGGAATTGGAAAAGCAGAGACTTGAAATGTGCCAGAGAATGATCGAGACTGTACAAGCCTTATTAGAACCACCAAAAGAAACAATGAATTGTGGAACGGAAAACCCAATTCAGCAAGAGACTATCGTTTCACGGGTAGCTGAAAAGACTCCCAGTGCACAAAAGCCTGAAAATACACACAAGGATGACCGCATAATATTGAACACAACCGATCAGGAGATAGAGAGTTTTCATCCAGTTATACAGAGGTCTTACGGAAGAGATGAGGATTACAATGAATTTTGAAAACAAGTGAGAGAGGCAAACTTTGCAAACGAGCTAAGTTGCCAAGCTAATCAGACAAACTGGGAAAAGGACATCAGGAATCCTCCCATAGTGGAATTTGAGGCAGGATCTCAAGTGGACTTGGATCTGCAATCTTACTGGGGAGATGGGGGCTCTGTTAGAACAATGCAGAGCAAACCTCATTCACTGAATACCTTACCTTCATACTTAGGAGAGTATGAAGCAAAATCCGAGATTAGAGCACTTCCCTCACGAAGAATCTCATCAGAAAAAGTCATGGACTCGCAAGGATTGATAGAGATCTTGTCAACACCAGTGACATGCACTATCACTCTAGCTGAGCTTTTGAGGCTAAGACCACATATGTGGACCACTGTAGGAAAATGCTTGGAGAAATTTGGGATAAAAGACCCAACATCGAGACTGCAAGAGGGTATACAAGAGCTGAGTAAACCACAAAAGAACGCTAAGCCTGTACCCTTAAACAAGGTCGGAGAGTATTGCGAAGGTGAAGAGGGGAATACAACCTTACTAGTTGAATTCCAAGGAGTGAAGACGATGGCAATACTAGACAGCGGAGCTGGGGTAGCCATTGCTACAAAAGAAATCTGGAAAAAATGGGAGAAACCAGCAATAAGGAAGACTAGGTTGAAACTCCAATTAGCATATGGACACATGGAGAAACCTATGGGGTTATTAGAGAAAGTTGTAGTGACTTCTTGCGGCATTGAATACGAACATACTTTTGCTATTGTCGATTTTGGCAAGGAGAATAACTATGATATCATACTGGGAAGACCATTCATGAGACAGTTGAAAATGGTCCAAGATTAGGGCTACGATCACATATACCTGAGAAATATGGAAACCACTACACGTGTGAACCTGAAAGACCATAGCTACAAAGATGTGAACCGAACACCGGTGGAGGAGTTTGATTCAGCTACTTTGGCGGGATCCGAATTTCCAGCTTGGTTAGGTAAACCCAAGGAGTAATGGATGTGTAGAGCTTCGAAATGTGGAAGTCTGAAACGAGAAGAATGTGTTTTAGAAAGGGCTATCGAAGACGAAACTTATATAGGAGAACCCTTTCCAGAGGACACGCTTGAACCATTAGAATGGACACACATTCTAGCAACCCTAGATGTTTGTGCAATTCCGGATGGTCCCACAACGAAATTTTGCAACAAGGAAGGGGACGACGTGGTTTCGTACTTCATGTTGAGAACTGTACTCGAAAAAGAAACTGAAAAGAATGATACACTGGAAAAGGAAGATGAAGAAGAGGTGTTTCACGACATTCCCGATCATCCAGAGTGGGGAAATGAAGTAGACAACGAGTCAACGGACAATTCAAGCGGAAACGAAGAAACTATAACGGATGTCCGATTTTATGATTTTCCGAACCAAACTAAACAACGCCAGAAACGCTATAGAGCAAAGAAAAAAACAAAGGGGGTTAGAACCAATCCGATGCCTAGAATAAGAGGAAAAAATCAATTCCTAATGCTAGTAAAGGCGGAAGATTGTGTTAAGGACAAGGTTTCTGGAAGAATGAGAGGCAATGATCAAAAGAGCTTACGAAAAAACAAAAGAGGCTCAAGAAATCGAGTTCAAAGGAATGGAACGAAAACTGAAACTGAAAATTCAGAAAAGAACAAGCGCAACAGAGAACACACGGAGTCCAAGCTAGAACGTAGAAACAAGTACAGAGAGCTCAAGAAAACTCTGAAAGAAGTTTGGACGACAGAAATTGAGAGTGGAGAGGACGAAAACGCCAAAATCAAGGAAAACATGGATGCTCCCTCTCACTATAGGAAATTCACAATAGAGGATAGGAAGGTGGTATTAACCCCACCTATTCGAGAGAGAAAGGAGAACGAATCTTATGATGGACCGGAGGATGCAAAAAAAGTTGATTTAGCAGCTCCAGGTGAGCCACCTAGACCGGTGTACATAGCCACAGATTTGTCTCCAGGCGAGGAAGAGAGAGATGAGAATGGCATGTACATGGTGGACTCTAGTGTGCATCATACAGGGAGGTATGACAATTTAGTTTTACCGCGCAATTGTGAGCAGGTGAGTGACATTTACCTTTTTTACTCTTATTTGCTTGTAGCGTTAGTTAAACCAATGTTACTCACTTTGAGCTTCTTTTTTATAGATCATCTATATCCCAGCAATCCACCAACCAAAACTTTGGTTTGTAATTCCCGTAACACCTCGTGGGAGAACCATTTTTTCCACTAATGAAGTGGACACTATCTTTGACCCTCTTCCACCTCTGACTTTGGATGAGGTGGAAAAAGAGGAGAGGGAGGTCGATGAATCAAGTCCGGTGGTAGCAAGTCTTAGTGAGGATGATTGTCATGATGATAAAGATGATGAGATGGAGGATGACAAACTCGAAGATGATGAAGCTGGCAATGCATCCACAAACGACAATTCCATTTCTCTCTTTATTGATTTAGGAGCCATGGGCTTAGAATTGGATGATGCTTCATGTAGAGATATTTTGGAAGATGATTCATAAACATTTTGCAGTTATGAAGCTTTGTTATCGTGTAATCCATTCACCTCTCTCGCCCTCCTCTTCTTCTCTTTAGATTTGAGAATATGCTCAACTATGTTAATCAATTGACAATGATTATTTTAGTTGTAACCAAGTGTAATCTTATATCCCCCGCCTCCTTCTCCCCCCTCTTTCTCTTTATCTCTCTCTCTCTCTCTCTCTCTCTCTCTCTCTCTCTCTCTCTCTCTCTCTCTCTCTCTCTTTCTCTTTCTCTTCTTTTTTATATTTGAAAATTATATACAATATTCTTTAACTTTAATTGAGAGGAGGGAAACACCAAAATTTGAAGGAAGGGGGGAGAGAGGGGTTAAGCTAAAATTTCAAAGTTTAGGCGCTAAATTTGGGCACCGGATATAACGACAATAATGAGCGCGAAATAACTGCGGTAATAACAGCAAAGAAAGTCATAGTAATACTTTAAACACACAAAAAAAACCCGCCCTCCTCTCTCTTGTTTCTCTCATTGAATTTGCACCTTCTCTCTACAAAATGCGGTAAACACTTGGAGATTTTCATAGTGGAGGGTTTTGCTGAGGAGAATTGAAAGAGAGCAAGATGATTAGTGAAAACAAGATGACTGTCAGAGAGGGATTTTGAAAATGAGAGGGAGACACCAAGGTGATGCTACCATGGAGAAGGGAGTTGCCAATGCCAAGAGGGCATGAGAGGAGTGAGAGCCAAGGTAGGCCATTTCTGTATGTTGCCATTTGTGAGCATGAGGGAGCCACGTAGTGGCGCTCTACGACAGCAATGGGGAGAGGAATGAAGGCATGGTTTTTTTACAGGTAGAGAGAGAGAGAGAGAGAGAGAGAGAGAGAGAGAGAGAGAGAGAGAGAGAGAGAGAGAGAGAGAGAGAGAGAGAGAGAGAGAGAGAGAGAGAGAGAGAGAGAGACCTCCGCACTGAGTCGAGAAGAGAGAAATGAAAAAAAAATTCATTAAGCTTATTAAGGGGTCTCTCCCGTAGAGAAGAAGAGGCTGTGAGTGAAAGAGAGAGAATCAAGGAGGATTGAGAGAGAGAGAGAGAGAGAGAGAGAGATTTTCTCTTCAATAAAAAGAGAGAATCAAGGAGGAGAGAGACAGAGTCCCTTTGTATGGTTAAAAACCAAAGAGAGAGGAGAGTGAGAAAGCCCTTGAAGGCTATCAAGAGCATGAAGAGAGAGAGAGAGAGAGAGAGAGACAGAGAGAGAGAGAGAGAGAAAGAGAAATATTCCATGTAAGGGAAGTGTGAGAGAGACAAAGAGGTCACTTGCCCGAGTGGAAGATTGAGAGAGAGGGGATAAGAGAGGGCCGAGAATAAGCCTTGAGTATTGCGCTTCCATATAGGGTGTAAGCCAAATCTGCGTGCTGCCCTATAGGGTGTAAACCAAATCTATGTGCTTCCCTATTGGGTGTAAGATGATTGTAGAGTGCATTGCCCTATAGAGTGTAAGCCAAATTAGGGGGCTATCAGGGCCATTCAAATTCTCAAAGCTCTGAAGATATGAAGTTGCTTGTCGACAAAAGTTTCTTGAAGTGAAAGATAAATTGTGTTCATTGGATGTGTAAACAATGTCAGTATTCATAACTACACCGTAATTTTACACTATATCTTGTGCTACTTGTCTTTCTCTCTCTTTTTGAAATAAGACACATATCCTTCTCTCTCTCTCTTTTGTTAAATGAAGAAGTGTTCACTTTGTTTGTGGATATTTGTTGATGAGATTTGATATTGCAATTGCTTGCACATTCCTTGGCAAAGGATTTTAGTAGCATCTCCGGTCATAGTTCCTTGTTGGTAGGCTTGGGTTGGGGGTTTGAGTATTATCCTTGCTTCGTTTTTCTTGTTTGGCCCTGCTCCATGGCCCCAGCATAGAAAAATATCCATCAACCACCAGATCCAACCTTCAAGGTTTCAAGGTTTCAAGATTCTGTAGTTTCTTCTTTCCCGCACTTTTTCTTGCAAGACTTGTATTTCTTGTGTGCACTAGAAAAGGGCTTTTTGGTCCTCACAATGCAAATTATAAAGTTGTAGAATCTCATTTTCTTGATGGTGAACCATGCTTTTCTGAATTTTTAATTTCCCAATCAGAGCTTTGCAATGCCAACAAGTAAACCATTATGTCCGTCACCTGCAAAGGTCAATAAAGTAGTGCGATTTGCAAATGTAGGAGAGGCATTGGTCATAGGATTTAAAGGATAGAATGAGCCACTTGTCCATAAATCTATGTGTTTTTCTCCCTCTACTCTGAATCTTTCTTTCTCGGTGGGTGTTACTGTTGTGTTTGTTTTACTTTGCTTGCATAAAGGCTCATATTCAAGATTCAACTCAACGTGTAGATGATATTTATGTCGTTTAGTAAGGAGGTTTGAGGGGGTGGATGAAGAAGCCATGAATACACAATTCAAGAAAATCAAGAAACAAAAGAGGAGAATGCCATCAGTCCCTATTGTATACATCGTATGGAGAAGAACTTCCCTCCTATATGACGAGGTGCATTCAATATAGCTAAAAAGGGACATTCCATCAATCATTATAGCCGTTATGACTCTGTCAAAAGAATCCACTTTGAAGTACACTTTTTGAATCGTTGATGAGGACACTTCTTCTTTTACCACACCAACTTTCTAGAGAGACAAGTCAAAAAACTGTATTTTCTTAGAAGGCCCTCCAAATGACCTCCAAATGACCTCCTGAATTCTCTAATGAGACCCTTACCATTGGTAATGGCTTGAGACTATAGCCCTAGAGAACAACCTAGCCCTAGTCTTGTCTGGCAAGAGAAATCAAGAGAAAATCTAAAAGACCTAAAAATCTTTTGGTCCTTTAACCTCTTCAAATGTGCAATGTTATATCCTTTAAATCCTATGACCAATGCCTCTCCTCGACGGATGCAATGTTATAACTTTTTAAACAAAACTTAAGCTACTTAAAAACTTAATTTATAACCAAGACCCTCCAGTGACTAATTTAGAATCTATTGAGACTCAGGGACTGAAACTCGGACCGAACTCATGGTTGTGTGTGGTTGATTCTTGTTGTTGATTTTCTCAAGTTCTTTTGGGGGCTATATTCTTTATCCTTATAAAAGGATGCTTAATCATTAGGAAAGGATCAAAAGTATAATTTACCATAAGAATTTCCACGACATATTTTTATCAGCTACCTTAATTCCACTTTTCTAAGAGCCTAAGGTTGTTCATGGGATCATAGTATTATAAATAAATTTTTTGGTGTGATATCCTTATCAGATATTCTCAATGCCTTAATTTAGCTATATGATCCACTCTAAGTTTGAAAAATTAATCTGCTAATATTTTTGTTTAATTTGTAGTCAAGAATAGTAACCTATTGACATACTAATTTCCTAATATCCTAGCATCCTCATGGGTTTCGTAAGCTCTAGATATTTTCCTATAAATGTTTTTAGGTAGCTTCCTAATTTTCCCCTTTTAGATATAGCAAAAAAATAGCTCATTTTTTACTTCATAATTATTAAAGTAATCATTTAATGAATATATATATTTATACCAAATTTCTAATAGTGTATTATACCTCTAAAAATTATCTTAGAAATTTCTAAGTGGATCTCCTAATTATCCGTTTTTCTTTTTGCTAGAAATAGAATTTTATAGGTTGGTTAGAAAGAACTTCAATAAAAACTTGTCCCTTTGGAGAGAGATGTGGTCTGCTCTCTATGAAAACAGGTCTGTTGCCTAGGTTTGCTCGCTTTGTACTACTCAGCTTTTAGAGATTCTTCAGTACCCACTCTCCTTGTCTGAAGTGCCCTTTCCTCTTTCCCCTTTGGGGGAAGGGAGATGTTGCTTCAAGACACCCTCCTCAATGGTGTTGTTTCGCTCATCTCTCACAGCCTCCCCGGCCCTACTCATTCTTCTGTCCCTACATTGCCTGGTGCTTCCATGGTGATGCAGCGAACTCACTTTGTGTTAGAGCAAAGAGCACTTCCAAGCCCTTTTGGGACACGGTCTGGGTGGAGGTGACGGTGTGCCGGTGCTTCCTATCTCGTCAATGCCCATGCACCCTCCTATGCTGACATCATGAAAATTGTTTTACAACATAGTCCCATCAATCCCCTCTTCCATCCCTCCTTGGAGAAGCAAGTTATGGATTTTCCTAATAGCACAATGGATAGTCTGTTATGGACCAATATTGTGTTACATCAAGGGGGACAACATCTGGTAGGAAAGCTTAATCTTCTCACTTCCCAACCAGGGCCTAGTCCCTGTTGGAATTAGGGTTTCAGAGAAACACACACAGCTTGGAGAAGACGAAGGAAGCTCAAGGCACACAATAGAGAGTGTTTCAATTAGTGTGCAATGGAAAGATAGATAACCCTAGAGTGATGGGCGTATATACAATGCAAGGGGGAAAAAACCTCCTAAAGAGGGAAAAAATGCCCCGGTGGTCCTAGTGTGTTCACACACATCACTACCACATGTATATGGTAACAAATCCCCCCTGGAGTAATGCGGTGAACGAGAGCTGGCACATGAGTAAAGGGAAGTGCCATGCCCTGAGGATAGGATCAGTCCACAAAGGGGAGTAAGCTCAAAGCTTTGTGGAAAGCTTCAAGCTTCTCATGAGACAATGCCTTTGTGAAAAGATCTGCAAGGTTGTCCTGTGTTGGCACATAAGCCAAGCTGATCTCTCCTGCTGAGAGCCTCTCCCTGACATAGTGGTAATGCACCTCAATGTGCTTTGTGTGAGCATGAAAAACTGGGTTCCTCGCAACTGCCAATGCGCTCTGATTGTCAGTGTAGATAGTGTTGGCAGAGTCCTGTCCAACACCCAAATCAGCCATAAGGCGTCTGAGCCATACACACTCAACCGTAGCTGTGAAGACTGCCCTGTACTCATACTCACAACTCGAAGTGGCCACAGTAGGTTTCTTCTTGCTCAACCATGATATACATGAACTGCCAAGCATGAAACAAAAACCACTTGTGGACACTCTCGTGTCAAAACACCCAACCCAATTTGAGTCCGAAAAAGCATGTAAGTATGGCGGCAATGTTCCCCCCTTGGGATAAAACAAGCCAAGATGTAAAGTGCCACTAAGGTAGCGGAAAATCCTCTTGACAGCCTGCCAATGCTTAGACCCTGGGCTAAGCATAAATCTGCTGACCTGTGAGACTGCAAACTGAATATCCGGCCTGGTGTTGCATACATAAATGAGGCAGCCAACAGCAGTTTGGTAAAGAGTGACATCAGCAGGATCACCAGCATCATGTAGACTCAACTTCAAACTTGTTTCCATGGGAGTGGCAATAGGTTTGCAATCCTCGAGTCCAAACTTACATAGAAATGTCTCTATGTAACTTTTCTGACACAAGGCAATACCACCATCACACTGCTTAAACTGTATACCCAAATAATGATGCAACAGCCCCAAATCTTTCATCTTGAAAGTAGCATTCAAATCAGCCTTAAATTCAGCAATATGTCTCTCATTTGGTCCAGTGATCAGCAATCATCAACATAAAAAACCACAATGAGAAGTACGTCACCCTCACGCTTTACATACAATGTGCTTTCTGTTGGACTATTATGAAAGCCTTGTTTGACCAAATGAGTGTCAGCTTTCTCATACCAAGCACGAGGAGATTGCTTCAACCCATACAAAGCCTTGTTACATTTGCACACTTTGTCCTCTTGTCCTTTTATGACAAAACCGCGAGGCTGTGTTACATAAACTTCCTCAAATATGTCACCATTCAAGAAAGCAGTAACAATGTCTGATTGATGTACATCCCAACCAAAATGAGCTGCCAATGCACATAGAAAACGCACAGTAGTCATACGAAAAGTGGGAGCAAAAGTCTCTTCATAATCTATGCCTTTTTGTTGTGCATAACCCTTTGCAACAAGTCGAGCCTTATAGCGATCGATCTCACCATCCGGCTTGTGTTTCAACTTGTAAACCCACTTCGTACCAATGGCCTTTTTGCCAGGAGGCAAATCACATAAAGTCCATGTGTCATTTTCTATAAGTGCATCATATTCTGATTTCATGGCAGCCATCTAATTTTCTGAATTTTGTGCTTCATCAAAAGTCAGAGGCTCCTCAACATCATGTAAGCTAGACACAGCCAAAGCATAACAATCTGATGCATAAGATGCATGGCAAGAGCCTGAACGAGTACGACTAGACAAAGGTGCATCCAATTTACTGTCACGCAAAGTGTGCACCAGCCATTTTGGCATACCTCTAGCCTTCTCATTTTCAGCCCTTTCCTCATCAAGTACATCATCTACATCTGCATCAATAATAGGCTGATCTAGAACATTTTCAAAAACCCCCATAGGCTGTACATTTGCCTCATTGGAACTTACATTCGTATTTCCACCACTAAAAAGAGGCAACAAAGTGTCATCAATGTCCTGTGAGCTTACATTACTGTCTCTAGTACATGACAGCAAGGGCTGAACAGAATCTTCCCCAAACACTACATCCCATGAAACCAGAATACGTTTTGTTTGCGGATGATACAACCTGTAACCTTTGCTTTCAGCACTATAACCAACAAAAATACATTTGACAGCCTTATCATCCAATTTTCTACGCTGCACTTGTGGCACCAAAGCATATGCCAAACAGCCAAAAACACGCATGTGCTCAATAGAAGGCTTTCTATCATGCCATGCTTCATATGGAGTAATAGACTGCAAAGCTTTCGTAGGACACCTGTTAAGTACATAAGTGGCACACATAATGGCCTCAAGCCAAAAAGAATGCGGCAAAGCTTGTCTTTTGACCATACATCGTGCCATTTCCGTCAGTGACCTGTTTTTCCTCTCAGCAACACCATTTTGCTGAGGTGTATAAGGCACTGTACATTGGTGTTTTATCCCACGACTAGCCAGAAATGCACTAAATTCATGAGACATATACTCCCCCCCTCGATCGGAATGGAGGGTGCCCATAGTACATTTCGAGACATTTTCAGCCATAGCTAGAAATTGTTTGAAGCACATAAAAACTTTGGACTTCGCTTTAAGCGGAAATACCCATGCATGCCTGGAGTAATCATCAATGAAAGTCACGAAGTACACATAATTGCCCAAGGACGGAGTTTGCATGGGCCCACAAACATCACTATGCACAAGCTGCAACCTGCATGTGGCCCGAACTGAACCATCCTTTGGAAACTTAGAACGCTGCATCTTACCCAAAATACAACCTTCACAAACATGTTTGACAGGTGCTTCAAGAGGTGGCAAAGAAGCAACCATATCAGATTTCTGCAAACGCAACAAACTGGAAAAATTCAGATGCCCAAAACGTGCATGCCAAAGTTTTGCATCTAAAATAGCCCTTGAATCTGCAACAGCATTTGCAAAATTTTCTCCACACTTGTCATACAAAGTGAGCTTATACAACCCACGGCACAAAAGCCCAGATGCAACAATTTCATCACCAAAACTGAGATCATGAACTGTACATCTGTCATCCACAAATTTGATTGCAAGTGCAAGCCTAGCAAGTGCAGATACAGACAAGAGATTCTTCTTGATCCCAGGTACATAAAGTGCATCAACAAGTGTGAAGGAAATGCCATTAGCAGCAGTGAGCACAATCTTTCCAACTCCCTGAACTGGATAAGAGGCGTTGTTGGCACAAGTGACTGAATTCCCATGAGGGACAGACTCCAGAGAGGTAAACAATTCACGATGTGAGGTAATGTGCTTTGTAGCACCACTATCGAAATACCACACATGTGAATCTGCAGCAACTAACAAGCATGCATCATGGACAGTAGGATTGTAAGTGCACTCTGCGCTAAAAGCCCATTCTGCATCAACATCAGCAACACAGTCTCCTTTCATAGAAGACTCAACAATGGCTGCATTTGTAGTGGAACCAGCATTTGCAGTGGAACCACCCTATTTCTTCTTAGCCTCTTTGGCCTTCAACTTAGGACACGACTTGATCAAGTGATCATTGGCTTTACAATAATGGCAACGCATCTTCTTTTTTCCCTTATCACCAGAATTGCCAGACGAAGTACTGCCAGCAGAATCATTAGGAACATAATTTTTGCCACTCGCAGCAGAACCATAAGAAGTGGCTGCATTACTGTTAACACCCTTTCTTTGAGAAGCAATAAAAGCATGTTCAACTGCACGCTGCCTAGTCCTGTTTTTTCTAGAAAGTGACTCTTGCAACAGCAATGTGCATAATGCATCAAACTTGACAACTTCAGGATTTCCTTGGGTCATCGGTCTCCAAGTACTAGAAAAAGTCTGGTAGGAATCTGGTAAGGCATCAAGAACAGTCTGCACAAGGGAACTGTCTGAAATGACTTCACCTGCAGAAATAAGGTGCTCATTGATATCCTTGACACTAGCAAGGAAAGTGTCCATATCATCTTCCTCATGCATAATCTTCGACTCCAGCTCTTTACGCAGCAAAGCAATTTTAGCCTCATTGCGGATTGCATAAAGACCTGCTAAAATATCCCAAGCCTGTTTTGCAGATTTTGCTGAACGAATGTGAGAACAATGGTGCGCTTCACAGACAACGCAATCAATGCATGAGCCTGCGCATCCTTAACATCCCAACGAGCTTGTTCTGCCGTAGGCAAAACAACTCTAACAGCTGCAATCCTTGCAGCAAGACCTGCAACATCCTCAACATCGCCTACATCATCAACACCAGGACGTACATCAATGCCCTGCACAATGTTCCAGACACCCTTTGACACAAGAACATGTTGCATCATATAAGCCCACATAGGGTAGTTGTCCCCATCCAACCTGTCCTCAGCAGCAAACATCTTGAACACATCTGTGTTGTTGTTGTCAGCCATGGTAAATGCTGCACCTGATGTGAAAACTGCCCGAAAATAGGAGAAACGAATCGGGAACAACCTGTGCTATATAGCACAAATCGTAGAATACTATAAGGCACCTGTAATGCAGAAAACGGCACTAACAGAAATTCTGCACAAAATGACGAAATAGCCTGTGCAGTACTGCCTGTAGTGGAAACAAAGGCCGAAATGAGCCCAAATCAAAATTCTGAGCAGACCAAGCTCTTTGAGCTTACCCAAAATTTTTGTCGACCTGCGAACGCTCGCCAAAGCTCACTGAAATCGAAAAAAGTGAGCAGGCGTGTGTTGGAGCAGCTTGCGACTAAGCCCGAGAGGGCGTGACCTGCTCTAATACCAATTGTTGGAATTAGGGTTGCAGAGAAACACACACAG
This sequence comes from Adiantum capillus-veneris, assembly GCF_014529385.1. Classification (NCBI taxonomy): domain Eukaryota; kingdom Viridiplantae; phylum Streptophyta; class Polypodiopsida; order Polypodiales; family Pteridaceae; genus Adiantum; species Adiantum capillus-veneris. Next base: position 178,433,041 of record NC_140932.1, on the reverse strand, counting down.
CTTAGAGAAGACGAAGGAAGCTCAAGGCACACAATAGAGAGTGTTTCACTTAGTGTGCAATGGAAATATAGATAGCCCTAGAGTGATGGGCGTATATACAATTCACGGTGGAAAAAACCTCCTAAAGAGGGAAAAAATGCCCCGGCGGTCCTAGTGTGTTCACACACATCACTACCACATGTATATGGTAACAGTCCCTCCAACAATTATGTCCTACAACAATGCTCCCCTAAGGACTATACCCGCGATACAAGAGCTAACCTAATACTAACTCTAGTGATTCAGATGGAGGTGATCATACTCAAACCACAAAATCCACTCCTCTTGAAGGACGCTCTAGTGATTGACAGGTAGGACCTTGAAAAATGGATTGACCAGCTAAGTGATAAAGTCCTTACTAGGTTGTGCCATGGGCCTAGACCCCCTCTTCCTCCAACTAGTCTAGCAAAAATGTGAACCCCTATCATGTGCAGTAACTCCCTAATAACTACTATATGTTCTTCTTTGAGGACTCTAACAATATGTTGCAAGTTCTCTTTAAAGGGGAATGGTTGAAAAAAAGTACCCCCTCTCTTTCTTCAAATGGTACAAAGGTTTTGATCCTAAGGGAGACAATCCTTCTTGTGTCCACATGTGGGTGGATTTTCCTGATCTTCCTATTGATCTCTACCCTTGGCTGAGGAGCATAGGAAGCATGGTGGGTAAAGTTCTAGGGGAAAAATTTACAAGGGGAATCAACCCCAAGTGGGATCCTCAGTTGCTAATAGAAGTTGGCATAAGTAAGACCCTAAAGGAAGAAATTCCCATCAAGGAAAACAATGGATTTCTCCTTCATTCTCAAAAGATATTCGATAGGAACGTGCCCAAAGCTTGATTCCATTTCCATGCCCAAGGAAATATAATTAAAGATTGTCATATCCTTAACAAAGACAAGGGTCATGCTATTCCCTCTAGTGACAAACAACCATTCCAACAAGTGCATAAGATGAATGCAAGAAAAAGTAACAAAGCCCTTAAACCCTCTAGCTCCATAACTAACAATAGATTTGATGTTCTACTTGAAGAATTTTTTGATCCCTTGACAGAACTAGCTGAAGATCTAAGCACAAAAAGGCCCCACACTAGAAAAAATCTCTCTGAGGAGGAACTTCAATCTAATCAACATGGGGTAGGGCAAGAGGACAAATATTCTAGCCCAGCAAGGCACCACTCCCCTAGACCCAATGTGCAAACTCGTGGATTTACCTCAAATAGCAATGATTGTGAAAATGATAATGAGGTGATTGAGAGCACTCAATTCAATACCAATGCCTATTGAAGAAGATCAACAAGATTTCTTGGAGGAGCTAGAATAGTAAGATATAATTTCTAAACAAATACTAGCTGCCTCTCTTGAACATCTGGTTGATACCAATATGACCCAAGCAGAAGAGGAATCACTCCTAAGGCATAATTCTGACAAAAGCAAGAGAAAGAAAGAAAAAGACTCTAATCCAGAAAGGAAGAGACTCACTCTCTTTGTCCAAACCCTCCAAAACCAGAAAAAAATGAAGTGCCCAAATCTAAAAGTTCTCTCTCTCAACTACAAGGGCTTAACTGATCCTGCCAAAGCTTTGGCAATCAAGAAATGGCTATTGGATATTATCTTGTTCCCTAACTATATTTGGATTCAAGAAATCAAGGCCTCCAAAAATCCATTAAAGGTTAATCTAAAAAGAATCAACTCTAATGGTGTCTGGTTTTTTACTAATCACTCTACATGTAAAGGAGGTGCAACAATAGGACTAGTGAAAAAATATGCAAATTATGTTTCAAAAGTCAAAAAATCTACTAAGGGGAATTGGATTTTTGTTATAGGGCTACAATGTCAAACAGAGTATATATGACAGTCAGTTTGCTTCAAGACCATTGGTCTATGGAGTGTAAGTCATATTCTTCCCTTTTGCTAGCTGATCATGAGCCAATCATTTTTTAACTAAATATATCAAAACATAATCATAGGGCTGGATGGTTACATGTTGATCAACCATTGCTAAATTTGAAATTTATAAGAGAAAAAGTCAAAAGTATTTCTTGCTCTGAGTTTGGAAATGTCAAATAAACTTTTACTGCATGGGAAAAATCTGTCAATAGAGTTCAACAACTCTTGCATTCTCTTAAGAATATTTCCAAGGAGACCAAAGCTAAGAGGAGAATGATGATAGCATGCCAAATTCTTCAATTAAAAGAAAGTATCCCTTACTAAAATCCTCCTTTTTTTGAACTTTTGACTCTGCAAGAAAGTCTTAGGGAGGAAGAACTCTTAGAAGCTATTAGTGCACTTGTCTATACTAGAGAGTTTTGGGTTGGTAAGTTGGATAAACCTACTAATAGTGTTGTGAAACTCACACATAAAAAAGGAAGCAAGGAGGATCTAAGTAACTGGAGGCCTATTACCTATATAACAACCCTCTACACAATTTTTTCCATGTTTCTGGCTAGAAGGATCAACCCTCTAATGGAACATCAAATTATTCTGAAAGAGTAGAAAGGGTTCATAAGAGGCATATTTATCCTTGATGCCGTAATTACCCTATGGGAAGAAATAGAATATGCTATTGATCTTAGTCATGACTTTTACTTTTTTAAAGTAGACTTTGACAAAGCATATGATAGAATCAAGTGGGACTTCATTCTCCAGTCTCTGCATGACATTGGTTTGGAGAAATTTTTAAAGTTTGTGCATGTTCTATTTGGTAAGTCTTATGCAAGGATTGTAGTGAATGGTGACCTAACAGATGGAATTCACTTGATGAGATCAATCAAGAAACGATGCCCTCTTTCTCATTTACTCTTTTCCATTTTGTTAGATGCTTTGAGGTGGCTTATCAAGGACAAGGTCAATGAAGGTACGATCAATGGGATCAATATCCAGGGAGCCTTTTGTGCAGTATGCCTACAGCAATGTTGATGATACCAATGCTTTATGCAAGCTGACAGTGATGGAGTTGATTGTTTTCTTCATTGTTTAAATATTTTTTTTGAGCAAGTGGTTCCATTATTAATCACACTAAGACTGGTTTCAAGTCTTCTAATGAGGATTTGCCTAGCTCAATCACTAATGTTGGATGCCAGATTATTCTAGATGGACATATTTTTAGGCTCTTGGGTATACATATGGGGTTTGGATTTTCTTTGGAACGGAGATGAAAGTGGGTCCTTGATAGATTTAGCAAGAAGGTATTTCAACGGAAAAACATGCATCCAATGTTTCCTCAAGGGTCTTTTTCCTAAACCACTATCTACTACCCTCATTGATCTACTTTATTTCTTGTTGGAAGCCTTCCAAGGTTCTATTAAACTAGGTTGTTATGCTTTTAAGGAGGTTTCTTTGGGGAGGTAATGATCTTGGAACAAAAGTCCCAAAGGTAGCCTGGAAAACTTGTTGCATGCAAAAATCTAGAGGAGGATTGGCAGTGTTGGATCTTAACAAACTGTTTGTTAAGCTAGCTGCTAATAAGTGGATTTTTAGAGTTGTTGAGTCTAATGATTTTTGGGCTTGCCTTCTCAGGATCTCTACATCAAAGAGTCATATGAAAAGCTACAAAGAGAACTAATTTATCCATCTGGGATATAACGACTGCACACGTTGAAATGAGAATGATTGGTTAGATACAGAGAAAATTTGGCAGATCCCTATTGACCTAATGGATAACCTTGACTTCTATATGCAGGACTCTATTTGGTTGATCACGTTTCCAACAAGGATGGGACAACTCTTAACATCAAAGCCCACAACTACTTCAAAAAAGGATTGAGAACCTGGGGAGATGTCCACCACCAAGGCAAACTTATGTCTCCCAATGAAACAACTAATTGATTTCAATTTTCTTTTGGTTGTCTTGCAAAAATCACTTGCAGACTTCTTCTCATTTAAGCTCTCACGTCAACGAGGAGTCTCTCTTCTTGCAAGAGCAACCTGTTGCTCTTTGTTGCAGGCCAGATCTATAGAAAGTTGGACTTCATTCCCAAGTTTGAAGACTCTCTCAAAGCTAAACTTAATCAAAAATGGAAAGTGTCCTAAAGTTGCAAACAATGGATTTACATGTTTAAATCCATCTGGAGTTTTACTATCCCAATCAAGCATTCTATTCTCAATTGGGGGGTTCTTCATTAGGGTCTATGGACAAGAAAGAGGGCTTTGAAGCTGGCATTGGTAATGGGCAATGCCCCAGATGTGGACAACAAGAAGATGCCATTCACCTATTTATGAAGTGTCCAAAGCTAAATCCCCTTCAACAAAGACTCACCATAGCTTGTGCAACCTATCATCCTCAACCTTTCACATATCTAGAATTGTTGGTTGGAGAATGCAAGTATCTTTATATTCCCCTTTGGAATATATGGAGAAATGCATACATATGATTTACCTAGATTTAGTGATTGAATACCTTGTACAATGTTGTTGAGTCCAAGACCTCTACTCATTTATAGCTGAAATGGATTCTTTAGCCAATTTCTCTCTTCAAATTGTAAAGGATGTTCTCTCTATTCCTTTGTATGATATCCAAAGGTCCCTGTCATTGTAATCATTGGAGATCTGAGCTATTGTTCTACTATTCAAGAGAAAGATCTGTTATGGCTGAATCTTGTAGCGTGTTGTAACCTTTCCTGATGGGACTACCTCTTTCCCTATCTTTGAGGTCTTGTATTTCTTTTCCCTTCTCTCTTTAATACAAACTTTTGTCTTTCAAAAAAAAATAGACATAGTAATTAGTAAAACTAACTTAATAAAATGAGATAACTATCACAAGTTTTCAACAATGTAACCTACGTTTGAAATTCTCTCAATAAATTATAAGCTGATTTATTGATTATCTTACTTAATTTTTTACTAAAAATAGAGAGGTTTAGTAATATTAATCAGCAAAACTAATTAACTAATTATGAGATAATTATCATGAGTTTCCAACATTGCAATATACCTCAAAACATTATCTCACTAACTTCTGAGTTGATTTACTAGTTATCTTACTTAATTTTTTGTTAACGACAGAGAATTTAAAAATAATAATTAGTGAAACTAATTAACTAATTATGAGATAATTATAAAGGGTTGCTATCACTATATTCTTTCTTTGAAAAATTATCTCACTAACTACAAAGGGTTGATTTACTAATTATTTCACTAATTATAAAGGGTTGATTTACTAATTATCTTACTAAATTTATTTTTAAAAATAGAGAATTTAAGAAATCATAATTAGTAAAATTGATTAATTAATTATGAGATAAGTATCACAAGATCTTAATCTACCTCTAAAAAGTATCTCACTAACTTTCAAGCTGATTTACTAATTATCTTAATCAACTTTTTATTAAAAATATAGAGTTCAAGATATCGTAATTAGTAAAACTAAGTAACTAATTATGAAATAATTATCATAGGTTCTAACATTGCAATATTCCTTTGAAAATTATCTCATTAACTTCTAAGTTGATGTACTAGTTATATTGTAACTTGTGTGTAGCGGAAAATAGCATGAACATAGTGAGCATTTCATTAGAATAGATTCCTAATGAGAATAACAAGAGTGCTTGGGTGGAGAGAGCAACAAAAAGTATAACACCTAGTTAGATAGCATGAACAATACTTCAAAAGAGAGAGAAATTAAGCTATTGACAATAGTTGAGGACCGGATTTACATGGAGCCGGTCCCCCCTCCAAAAGGCTTTGTATTATGGTTTTTCCCATCAAGAGAGACATTTTACAATAAATAATTCTTTGTGTTCCTTCAATCCTAGCTAGTGCAATGAAGATGGAAACTTCAAGCACTAAGCAAAACACTTATTAAACACAACATCAATTCCCTCACGGTCTCAGACCCAAGACCTCACACACCTTCGAAGATGGTGAGAGCTAGCGGGGTATGAGAGTAGATTGAGAGGAAGAAGGAGTAGTCTTATAACAAGAAAGATGTACATCTGCTCACATAATCACTCATATTAGCATAGCTTAGCTTAGTAATTAGCACGGTAGAGGACATGAGCATGCATTGAAGCTTGGCTCTTGGTTGGATTAGCATCACAAAGCCAAGAGTTGTTGGTGTAGGCCTCCCTTCTCACAAGCTTGGAGTAGGTGATAAGCTTTCCATTAAAGCTTGAAAAGGACAGAGAGAGAGAGAGAGAGACTTCTTACTCCACACATAAACTAGTGTGAGTGTGTATGCAACAATGCCTTTGAAAAATCAGCCCCCTCTCTCTCTTGGTCGACCCCTCTTGCTATTTGCTCATGCTCACACTCTATTGGTCCATGCCAGGCTTAGCCAATGAAATTTAAGTAGCATAAGTGATAGCCTTCTGACATGTGTCCCCCTTTCCCCTTTTGTGAGAGCTTTAGGTAATTAATTAATGCAACTAAACTCTCATTGGACGTGGTTTAGAAGGGATGACATGCTTAGCAAACTGACCAATGAAAGGGGTAAAATAAGAGCAACAATTGACAGAGTTAAAACACATGGTCAAAAATTTCTTTAAGGAGTGGCCAGGGTGATGTTCCCACATGATAAGACCAAATGCCAATTACCCCCTCACCCCTCACGTATTCAAGTATTGGAGAGGCCACCCAAGGTAGCTGTGACAAAGAAAATGGGACCAAGATCCAAGTGGACCACTTTCAATATGGAGACCATGACAATGAACTTGGCATTAGAAGATTCCTTAAGTCTTTTGGAGGGCCTTTTACGAGGGAGAGAAAAAAGAGCTCCTCCAATGAGAGAAGAACCAACATTATATAGAAAGATAGGCTAATATTATCATAAATATGAAAAAGGTGCCACCTACTCATTTAATAATGTGACAATCTTTGAAAATGGTAACCTTTTATTCAATGCAAGTGCCTTTTTCATGAAATAAGTGTTGTTCATTCAATATGGATTTTGTCCATCATTGAAATGCGTGACTTGAGCTGAACTAAGTCAAATTGTTTCCTAAGAAATTAAGTATAAATTACAAAGAAAAGTCTCGCAAGCATGTGATAAAATGGTTCACATATTACAAATAGCTTAGCATATTGCTAGGGTTGGATGCTTTTGCATGAGTCAAATGAAGTGAAGGTGGTGACGAAAGAGGCGATAAGTTCCATCAATGCTCTCACGATGAATGAGGCCATAGCCGCGAGCACCTCTAAAGCTACCAGTACCACCAATAATGGCCACTTCATTGGAGGACTCGACAACTTGGCCTTGTATTTGAAATCGTGCCCTTGAGAAGACCATCATCATAGGACACAAATTCCACCTCAATGAGGTTGCTCTCTGCCGATCTAAAGGCCGATTGAAGGGTGGAGTGGCACTCTGGCTGCTAGGCAAAAAGCACCCCCTGCCCGAAAGAGCCCGAATAGCTGGCGTTCAGAGAAGGGAGCCAGTTCTCGTTGAGGAGGCTCACATCGCCCACCTCCACATGCACGTAGTACTCCAGCCTGCACTCCCTGTAGGGTGGAGGCGCACTGCTGTCTTCTGCAGTGCTGAGGTCGCAGGAACCGCTTCTTGCCCATCCTGCCTCAGCTCCATTTGCCCAACGCCAGCAGGCCCCAGCCAGCAGTATAAGCAGCGGATGCCGCAGGGACATCTTGTGTGTGTGTGTGTGTGTGTGTGTGTGTGTGTGTGTGTGTGTGTGTGTAGATGCGCTGGTCTTTCACCCTGGTTTTTGTCTTATCGCTTGTATTATAACTCGGGAAATGGCCCTATACAGAGTTTAACAGCGAAGCGCAGTTGTGACTTGGAACTTGCCACGTTCTTTTCCAATTGGAGTCACAGCCTTGCAAAGAAAATTGAAGGCCTCGGAACTTTTGAGCTCAAAGATGATGTCTCATCGAAGGTAAGACCAAGATGAGCGCTTGGCATCTATAAGTGTTGTTGCTATGCCTGCGGTTAGAATTCACTTGCTCCACATTAGCACATTCATGGCCTTGAAGAGCCACATGGGAATCATGGTACCAGAGGCATAGGGAAGTACGAGATATGATCAACTTTGGTAGTATTGCTTTGATGGAACATAAACATAGTCTTCTATTGACAAGGATGACATCTTGTCACATAGTTTGTGATTGGGTGTGTAGGGTCACCACTGACTAGGATTGTGCTACAATGTAGTGCAAAGCATGTGCACGGTTTATTGGTGGCGGAAAACAAGAGTCCTCACATAGCCAAGCGAATGTGGGCACACACTACACATAGACATCTATTATTGTGTATGTAGACTGCCAATTTTGAATACAATGCCCACTTTGACATCAGGACCATGCTAGAGCAAGGGCTTCTTAGTTCAAACATGAGCATATTCAAGCAAAACATATACCCTACTCTTATTGGTTCAAATTTGAGTGTATTCAAAAAAAATACCACCTTGTAGAATTACCAAGCTAATGTCCATAATTAAACCACATTTACGTAGTTCTGCTTGCAGCACTCTATGGATGTCAGATTTTTACTTACTTTTTAATTTGAATCTCAAAAAGTTAAAAAGCCCCAAATTTTGGTCAATTTCCAAGGGTTTTGTGTCTTTTGCTCAATTTCTTGATTTAATTGAGTTTTTAGTGTCAATTTCTCACCAAAAGTGTCTATTCAGTGATTAAGAACCACATTGGATCCTTTGCTATAATTTTCTGTCCAAAATGTCATTGCAGTCCATCTTCCTGCACCAAATTGCATGAAACTTTCCAGATTGACTATCTATGGTTTGGTTATCCCCTTTTTGCACTTATTTTTGGGTTTGGATCATCTTTTGATCTCTAACCATCAAATTTTCAAGTTTTCAGAGTTTATGGTTGTTTTGCCCGAAGTATGGTTTTCACCATTTTTTCCCCTGATCTTTTTAACCGAATTTGAAGGTAGTAGTTTCTACTTACCCTACTCCTATGTTCTAAAATAAATATAGCAACAAAAACAAACAAAATGATACAAAATAAAGGCAAAACAAAAAACAAAACAACACTCTAAAAGTAACAAGAAAATTGAAGAATGAAAGTCTTTTGGCTATCTCACTCACAACTCTCTTTACCTCTTGACAATAGATCTAAGAAGTCTCCGGCTTCTAGACTCTATCAAGCACCTAACCCCGTTTCTAACTACTTCACTACTCATCTACAAATAGAATGGAAAGGCAAATCTTTGGAAAAGAGCGCTCTAAATACGCACTTGGTCACTCACCATCTAAGGATCATTCCTCGACAATGATGCCAATGTTCGTGAGTCATCGGGTTCGAATGTCTTCACCATAGTTGTTTGACACTAACATAATGTTAATATTTAGGGAAGCAACTCGGATGGGACACGGAGGCTCTTTGAGGTTGTCAATCTCAAGAAGTGAACCTAACAGGAAAGCACACACACTCAACAAGCAAACCACCAATCAATGACCGGAAAATATGTCTATGTCTTTTCTTACTAGTCTAGATCATCACGTCATTTTGGCACTCAAATGAAGACAAAATGCAATGAGACCTTAGGAGGGCGTCTAAGACACCTAGGGGCACTATCGTACCAAGTCTGGTTGCAATCCGACAAGGTACCAAAATCACGGTCCATCACCATCAAGGTCGTGAAAACTACAATAGAACTATCCAGAAAGGTCACCATATGGTCTAGGATCACTCTCATATGATCTAAACATCAAAAAACAGCAATTTAAGCACTCAAATATGAAGAATAATCTCACTAACGCGAAGTCATGAACCTCAACAAAATTTACAATGCTTACACTTAATTGAAAGAGCATGGAAAGAGGAACCCAATGCAAGTTTTGGAATTGAAAACAGATTACCCAATCATTAGAAAATTTGATACAAGTTGAAGCTTCGTGGTCGCTTCAATGTACGTACAATAGAGCTCTTTCTTCTTTTAAACGATAAGCCCCCTTTCACATTAAGGTTATTGACTTCTATACCTAGTCCTTTCTAAATGGCCACTGGTTAGGGATTTCTAAATGAAAAATAGGCCATCTCATATGGGCCTTTACACATATCATGATAGAAGTACAACTCAGGGAATCACCCTACGACTCTAGAATCAAGATTTACACAAAGTGTAGCTACACTAGCTCAGAAAAATAATAGAGTACAAATGTGGTGTTCCTCAACTAGGAAGACGCACGTTCAGTCAATCTGACAACACTCAAGATAGTCAAATTAAATGAAATTCTTTGAGTTCCATTCCAACGAGTACTATTAGAAGGATGAGGCTCAATCTCAATCTTGAGAGCATAGATGCTCAAATCTAGAGCCTTGTGAAAGACAACAAATCTCACCATAGTCAAAGGACAGGGCTTAATGTTTTGGAATGAAAAAACTCATATGGAAGGATGAAGCTCAAACTATGTTCCTCACAGATGTTTATACTGATAGTTATTGTAATTGCACATGTTAGTACATTCACCAAAGATACTAGAGCTAGACTTCTTTGACTTAGTTTACCTCCTACTAGAGTGATTTCATGCTTATCTTACCAGATCACTCACTAGTGGTTTCACATTAGTCCATTGTACTAAGTTCTTTTCTTTGTAGATTTGCCTTATCTTGTTTAGAGAAGAATATATCACCCTCCATGTCTATGCAAGCTCTAGTGGTGTGTGTGTGTGTGTGTGTGTGTGTGTGTGTGTGTGTGTGTGTGTGTGTGTGTGTGTGTGTGTGTGTGTGTGAAAGCTTTGCAAGACCTCAATCTCTTTGGAATAGATAGGATGTAGTAGTAATTTTGTTGTGGTGGAAGAGAAATCTCACCACGTAGATATCAACATGAAAGCACATTTTGAGAAATGGATAGAATTCCAAATGTGGTGTATAGAAACACCATGTATACTAAAAAATCAAAATAGAATAGAATTTTCAAAGATTAAAAACTCATAGACAAATGAAAATCATTCCACCAAGATACATAAACATTATCTTTAGATATGGTCACCATTTGGCACTTGAAACCGGTTACCATATACATGTGGTAGTGACGTGTGTGAACACACTAGGACCGTCGAGGCTTTTTTTCCCTCTTTAGGAGGTTTTTCCCCCAAGCATTGTATATACGTCCATCACTCTAGGGCTATCTATCTTTCCATTGCACACTAAGGAATACACTCTCTATTGTGTGCCTTGAGCTTCCTTTGTCTTCTCCAAGCTGTGTGAGTTTCTCTGCAACCCTAATTTCAACAATTGGTATTAGAGCAGGTTGCATCCTCTCGAGCTTAGTCACCAGCATCTCCAGCACACGCCTGCTCACTTTCTCAGATTTCAGTGAGCTTTGGGGAGCGTTCGCAGGTCGCCAAAAATTTCAGGTAAGCTTGTAGAGCTTACTCCGCTCAGATTTTTGATTCGGGCTTATTTTGGCCTCCGTTTCCACTACAGGCAGTACTGCACAGGATATTTTGTTATTTTGTGCAAAATTTTTGTCAGTGCCATTTTTTGCATAGCAGGTGCCTTACAGTCTACTACCACTTGTGCTATATAGCACGTGTTGTTCCTTCTTAGTTTCTCCTCTTTTCGGACAATTTTCACATCACGTGCAGCATTTACCATGGCTTACAACACAGATGTGTTCAAGATGTTTGCTATTGAGGATAGATTGGATGGGGAAAATTACCCTATGTGGGCTTGCATGATGTAACATGTTCTTGTGTCAAAGGGCGTGTGAAATATTGGGCACGGCATTGATGTACGTCCTGGCTCTGAGGATGCAGGCGATGTTGAGGATCTTGCAAGTCTTGTTGCAAGAATTGCTACTATTAGAGTTGTTTTTCCTACAGGAGAACAATCTCGTTGGGATGTAAAGGATGCGCAGGCTCATGCATTGATTGCGTTGTCTGTGAAGCGCACCATTGTTACTCACATTCGTTCAGCAAAAAAACTGCAAAACAGACCTGGGATATTTTGACTGGTCTTTATGCAAGTCACGATGAGGCTAAAATTGCTTTGCTGCATAAAGAGCTGGAGTCAAAGATTATGCATGAGGAAGATGATATGGACACTTTCCTTGCTGGTGTCAAGTATATCAATGAGCAACTTATTTCTTCAGGTGAAGTCATTTTAGACAGTTCCCTTATGCGGACTGTTCTTGATGCCTTACCAGATTCTCACCATACTTTTGCTAGTACTTGGAGACTTATGATCCAAGGAAATCCTGAAGTTGTCAAGTTTGATGCATTATGCACATTGCTATTGCAAGAGTCACTTTCCAGAAAAAATAGAACTAGACAGCGTGCAGTTGAACAGGCTTTTATTGCTTCTTAAAGAAAGGGTGGTAAAAGTAATGCAGACACTTCTTATCCAGCTACAAGGGCAAAACTTCTGTTCCCAATGCTTCTGCTGGCAGCACTTTGTCTAACAATTCTGGTGATAAGGGCAAAAAGAAGATGCATTGCCATTATTGTAAATCAAATGATCACTTGATCAAGCAGTGTCCTAAGTTGAAGGCCAAAGAGGCTAAGAAGAAAGAGGGTGGTTCCACTGCAAATGTTGGTTCCACTCCAAATGCAGCCATTGTTGAGTATTCTATAAAAGGAGACTGTGATGCTGATGTTGATGCAGAATGGGCTTTTAGTGCAGAGTGCACTTACAATCCTGATGTTCATGATGCATGCTTGTGTTGCAGATTCACATGTGTGGTATTTTGACAGCGGTGCTACAAAGCACATTACCTCACATCGTGAATTGTTCACCTCTCTTGAGTTTGTCCCTCATGGGAATTCAATCACTTGTGCCAACAATGCCTCTTATCCGATTCAGGGGGTTGGAAATATTGTACTTACTACTACAAATGGTAGTTCTTTCACACTTGTCGATGCACTTTATGTACCTGGGATCAGGAAGAATCTTTTGTTTGTATATGCACTTGCTAGACTTGGACTCAGTTTGGTGATGAAATTGTTGCATCTGGCCTTTTGTGACGTGGGCTGTATAAGCTCACTTTGTATGACAAGTGTGGACAAAATTCTGCAAATGCAGTTGCAGATTCAAGGGCTATTTCAGATGCAAAACTTTGGCATGCACGTTTTGGGCATCTGAATTTTGCCAGTTTGTTGCGTTTGCAGAAATCTGATATGGTTGCTTCTTTGCCGCCTCTTGAAGCACCTATCAAACATGTTTGTGAAGGCTGTATTTTGGGTAAAATTCAGCGTTCTAAGTTTCCAAAGGATGGTTCAGTTAGGGCCACATGTAGGTTGCAGCTTGTTCATAGTGATGTTTGTGGGCCCATGCAAACTCCTTGTACTTCGTGACTTTCATTGATGATTACTCCAGGCATGCATGGGTATTTTTGCTGAAAGCGAAGTCCAAAGTTTTTATGTGCTTCAAACAATTTCTGGCTATGGCTGAAAAAGGAATCAAAATGTACTATGGGCACCCTCCATTCCGATCGAGGGGGGGAGTATATGTCTCATGAATTTAATGCATTTCTGGCTAGTCGTGGGATAAAACACCAATGTACAATGCCGTATATGCCTCAACAAAATGGTGTTGCTGAGAGGAAAAATAGGTTTCTTACAGAAATGGCAAGATGTATGGTCAAGAGTCAAGCTTTGCCACATTCTTTTTGGGTGGAGGCCATCATGTGTGCCAGTTATGTACTTAACAGTTGTCCTACGAAATCTTTGTAATCTATTACTCCATATGAAGGATGGCATGATAGAAAGCCTTCTATTGAACACATGCCTGTTTTTGGATGTTTGGCATATGCTTTTGGTGCCACAAACACAACGCAAAAAATTGGATGATAAGGCTATCAAATGTATTTTTGTTGGTTATAGTGCTGAAAGAAAAGGTTACAGGTTGTATCATCCGCAAACAAAGCTTATTTTGGTTTCACAAAATATAGTGTTTGTGGAAGATTTTGTTCAGCCCTTGCTGTCATGTACTAGAGACAGTAATGTAAGCTCATAGGACATTTATGACACTTTGTTGCCTCTTTTCAGTAGTGGAAGTTCAAATGTAAATTCCAATGAGGCAAATGTACAACCTATGGGGGTTTCTGAAAATGTTATAGATCAGCCTATTACTGATGTAGATGTACATGATGTACTTGATGAGGAAAGGGCTGAAAATGAGCAGGCTAGAGGTATGCCAAAATGGCTGGTGCACACTTTTGTATGGCAGTGAATTGGATGCACCTTTGTCTAGTCATACTCATTTACACTCTCGCCATGCATCTTATGCATTAGATTGTTATGCTTTGGCTGTGTCTAGCTTACATGATGTTGAGGAACCTCTGTCTTTTGATGAAGCACAAAGTTCCAGAAATTGGATGGCTACCATGCAATCAGAATATGATGCACTTATAGAAAATAACACATGGACTTTATGTGATTTTCCTTCTAGAAAAAAGGCCATTGGTACAAAGTGGGTTTACAAGTTGAAACGCAAGCCGGATGGTGAGATCGATCGCTATAAGCTCAACTTGTTGCAAAGGGTTATGCAATGCAAAAAGGCATAGATTATGAAGAGACTTTTGCTCCCACTTGTTGTATGACTACTGTGCATTTTCTATGTGCATTGGCAGCTCATTTTGGTTGGGATGTACATCCATCAGACATCGTTATTGCTTTCTTGAATGGTGACATGTTTGAGGAAGTTTATGTAATGCAGCCTTGCGGTTTTGCCAAGAAAAAACAAGAGGACAAAGTGTGCAAATGTAATAAGGCTTTGTATGGGTTGAAGCAATCTCCTTGTGCTTGGTATGATAAAGATGACACTCATTTGGTCAAACAAGGCTTTCGTAACAATCCAACAAAAAGCACATTGTATGTAAAGCATGAGGGTGATGTACTTCTCATTGTGGTTCTTTATGTAGATGATTTGTTGATCACTGGACCAAATGAGAGACATATTGTTGAATTTAAGGTTGATTTGAATGCTACTTTCAAGATGAAAGATTTGGGGTTGTTACATCATTACTTGGGCATATAGTTTAAGCAGTGTGATGGTGGTATTGCCTTGTGTCAAAAAAGTTACATAGAGACATTGCTATGTAAGTTTGGACTTGAGGATTGCAAACCTATTGCCACTCCCATGGAAACAGGTTTGAAATTGAGTCTACATGATGTTGGTGATCCTGCAGCTGTCACTCTTTACCAAACTGTTGTTGGATGCCTCATTTATGTATGCAACATGAGGCCAGATATTCAGTTTGCAGTCTCACTTGTCAGTAGATTTATGCATAGCCCAGTGTCTAAGCATTGGCAGGCTGGCAAGAGGATTTTTTGCTACCTTACTGGAACTTTATATCTTGTCTTGTTTTATCCCAAGGAGGGATCA
The DNA here is from genome assembly GCF_014529385.1 of Adiantum capillus-veneris. Classification (NCBI taxonomy): domain Eukaryota; kingdom Viridiplantae; phylum Streptophyta; class Polypodiopsida; order Polypodiales; family Pteridaceae; genus Adiantum; species Adiantum capillus-veneris. The sequence goes on along the minus strand of NC_140932.1, from coordinate 178,417,770 downwards.
TTGCTGCCAGACTTACATGCTTTTTCGGACTTAGATTGGGCTAGTAGCCTAGTTGTTTTGGCACACGAGTGTCCACAAGTGGTTTTTGTTTCATGCTTGGCAGTGCAGGTATATCATGGTTGAGCAAGAAGCAACCTACTGTGGCCACTTCGAGTTGTGAGGCTGAGTACAGAGCAGTCTTCAAAGCTACGGTTGAGTCTATCTGTATGGCTCAGACGCCTTGTGGCTGATTTGGGTGTTGGGCAAGACACTGCCAACACTATCTACACTAAGAGTCAGAGCGCATTGACAGTTGTGAGGAACCTAGTTTTTCATGCTCGCATAAATCACATTGAGGTGCATTACCACTATGTCAGGGAGAGGCTCTCAACAGGAGAGATTAGCTTGGCTCACATGCCAACACAGGACAGCCTTGCAGATCTTTTCACAAAGGCATTGTCTCGTGAGAAGCTTGAAGCTTTCCGCAAATATTTGGGCTTACTCCCCTTTGTGGACTGATCATGTCCTCATGGCATGGCACTTCCCTTTACTCATGTGCCAGCTCTCGTTCACCGCATCAGTCTAGGGGGGATTTGTTACCATATACATGTGGTAGTGATGTGTGTGAACACACTAGGACCGCCAAGGCATTTTTTCCCTCTTTAGGAGGTTTTTTCCCCCCAAGCATTGTATATACGCCCATCACTCTAGGGCTATCTATCTTTCTATTGGACACTAAAGAATACACTCTCTATTGTGTGCCTTGGGCTTCCTTTGTCTTCTCCGAGTTGTGTGCGTTTCTCTGCAACCCTAATTTCAACAAAATCATTATTAACAATATGTTTATGTTTGACTTGTTGTGAGCGCTAGATATAGTTCTGTGAATTTAATTTGCAGGACCTTACAAAAACACAAAAATATGTGTGATAAGATGGCATACCATTAATTAGACATCCGGGGTTTATTCCTTTGAAACAAAGTGTTGTTCCTTCAAGCTACCTCTTATATAAGATATGTAGATCCTCCCTAGAAGACTTCAACTTAGGTCATAAAAATTTATGTATTTTTCTTTGCTATCTTTGTATAATCCAAATTATTAAGGCTTGCTTTAATAAAACTGCTACAAAGAGGAACTCTGTAAAGCTAGAAGAGAAGCTACTTAATGTATCCTAATGACATGGCACTTGAATGAATCTACATTTACTTACACAACTAGCAATAAACCTTATCTTATTTTCTATTCAAGTGGCTTATCTTCACAAAATTAGGATCTATCACATCAAAAAACATTTACTTAATTCATTTAAATTTGGGCCATAATCTAGGAATGTTATACTAACGCAATTATCAAGCCCTTTTCATAAAATTATACCAAGTAGAATTAGTGAAGTCCCTCTCTCTATTTAAACTATAGCCTAGAAATAAAATACCAATTGGAATTATTCTAGTCTTATTATTAAACTAAAAGTTTCAATCTTTTGTTTTCTCATTCTGCCAAACTAATATAATCAGGTTTTAATATAATAGAAGCTACAAGTTTTTAGACATGGATCTATCCTTCTCATTAGAGTAGCATATATCTCACAAAGTTGTTCAAGGATAAGCAAGGGATAATCCCTCATAATCTCCTTTATTATGTTGAATAGATAGAATATCTTGTGTTTAAGACAAAGCGCCATGGTATTATAGATGTCTACACAATTGAGAAGCTCTTATAGTATATGACCTTGAAGCAAAACAATCTAAATAGTTAAGTGTTTTAATCCATGAAACTTAGTCTAAGCCATATGGTTACCAAAGCATGCGTCAAGGTACTTTTCAAGATTTTGATCAAACTGAAGCAAAAGTATAACAACCAAATCCAAACTCTATAAAGATTTAGGTTCTAAGGGGCTCAAACCTAAGATTCAATATTTAGGCGCAAATAACTCAAAAAATGACTAGGAAAAGGGTTGAATCTTGAGCTCCATAGCTCATGTAAGGACTTTCAACTAGAAATATTTCCACAGGCATGTCTTGCCTACATGAGGCTCAAATGGTAGTTGGAGCCTCATGAGATAGAGACTATTGGGAATGTTCTCTAGTAATGAGACTCGTGTATAATTCTCTCCAAAAGTCTATACCTCATGAGGCTCACCATAGATTTCTTCCTCATTGGAGGCTAGAGACACTTACAAAACTATTACCTAGTTTATCAATTTTCATGAGTTTCTAACTCATGAGGTCCACCATAGATTTGACCCTCTTCGAGGGCTAGAGACACTTGCAAAACTCTGTCTAGTTTATCAATCTTCATGAGTCTCTAGCTTATGAGGCTCAACTCATGACTCTCCAGATCACAAGCCTCACATATATTCAAGCCTTATGAGGTAGAGCCTTGTGAAAATGATCTTTGGCTTAAAGAGTCCTACAAAGTGCTCATGAGGCTTGAAAACTAAGTCTCCAAGTCATGAGGCTCAAAAATATGTTGGGCCTAATGAGGTAGAGACTCATAAAGATTTCATTTAACTAGAACGAGTTTTTCAAGAGTCTGTCGCTCATGAGGGTTGAACTAAAGTCTAACCCATAGTGGATTAAGGCCTTTTTCACATGGTTTCTAGCTAGAAAGAGTCCTACTAGAGTGATCATGAGGCTTGAATATTGAGTCTCTAGCTCTTCAGACTCAAAAGCCTCATAATCTAGAGACTTTGAATATTTATTTCAACCGAAAAGAGTTTGTAAGAGCCTCATAATCTAGAGACTTTGAATATTGATTTCAACCAGAAAGAGTTTTGTAAGAGTCTTTAGCGCATGAGGCTCTCCCACTTAGTGTGATAGACACTCTTGCATAGTGTTTCTAGAAAGACTCCTGCTAGAGTGGTCATGATGAGTATCTAGGTCATGAAACTTAAGAGCCTTGTGATCGAAGATGGATTTTAATTTGAAAGAGTTTTTAGAAAGTCTCCATATTATGAGGCTCTTGATTTTAGTATGATCGACACTTTTGCACATGGTTCATATCTAGAAAGTTTCCTACTAACATGCTCATTAGGCTTAAAAATTGAATCTCTAATTCATGAGCGTCAAACTTAAGTTCAAGCCTCGTGAACTATGCCCAAATAGAAAAATCTCTCCAAGAAGTATCTTTGGACTTTAAGTTCAAGATTCATGAGATAGCACTCTTGTGGATGGCTTCTAGATTAGAGGAGTCTTGCCAAAATGGTCATGATGCTTAGAAATTCAGTCTTTAAATCAACTCAAACATAAGTTTGGGCCTCATGAGGTACATATCCCATTCAAGCCTCTTGTGAGGTAGAGACTATTGCATATGGTTTCTACCTAGAAACAGTTCTACTAAACTGTTCACAAGGCTTGAAAATTGAGTGTCTAGGTCATGAGGTTCAAACTTAAGTTTGAGTTCAAAGCTAGAGGTTGAATACTCAACTAGAAAGAGTTTTTCAAGATTATTTTTCTCAAGAGGCTCACAAGCTTGAGCTCAAGCCTCATGAGCTAGAGACTTTCAAATGGTCTGTAGATAGAACGAGTCCTACTAGAATCTCTGGCTCATGAAGCTTGAAAATTGAGTCTCTAGGTCACGAGGCTTGAGTGTATTTTCAAGACTCATGAGCTAGAGACTCTAGGAGAAGATATTGTAGCTTATTGGGATTCAAGTTTATGAGCTATAGACTCCTCTCTTATGAGGTTCTAGCTTATGAGGCTCAGACTTAAGTTCAAGCCTCATGAGATAGAGACTCCAAGAGTAGATATTTTAGCTTATGAGACTTCAAGCTTAAGAGTTTTTCAAGAGTCTCTATCTCAAGAGGCTCTTAGGTCAAGCTCAAGCCTCATGAGTTAGAGACTTTTGCAAATGGTTTTAAGCTAAAAAGAAACTTGCTAGGATCTTTAGATCATGAGACATGAAAATTAAATTTGCGCCCTAGGGCCATGCTAAGGTCCTAGGGGCCCTCAACAAGAGGGGTCACAAGGGAGCACCATCTAGCCAAACAGGAGTTCTTGTTTGGTAGTTTCGTGCACCCTTGTGGCCATTCTTTTTTAGGGTCCCTAGGGCCCTAGCATGGTCCTAGGACTCTTTTTTTAAAGCCATGGAATTGACTCCCATATATATATATATCATGAATTTATGGTGTAAAAGAAGATGTTCTTTTTATTTCTATACTATAATCTCTTATAGGTTGGTAAATGGTTCTTGAATTGATCCATGGTGGTCAGAGAAGAATTCTCTGTGCTAAAGAAGAAAGCTATGTTCATGGAGAAATATTTCTAAAGCAAAGTGCTTCTTTTTTACCACAAACACAACGTGTGTCAATCCTTCATACAAAAGTGAGTATCAAGAAATTCCTAATCACATGGTGAATATCATTAAATTACAGTGTTAAAAACCCGTGCTACTTATCTCATAGTTAGTTAGTTACTTTTGCTAATTACTATTGCTTAAATTCTTTCTTTTTATTAGAAAATTAAGTAATATAATTAGTAGATCGGCTTAGAAGTTAATGAGACAATTTTCAAAGGAATATTACAATGTTAAAAACATATGATTATTATTTCATGATTAGTTAGTTAGCTTGCTAATTACTATATCTTGAACTCCATATTTTTAAAAGAAATTTAAGTAAGATAATTAGTAAATTAGCTTAAAAGCTAGTGAGATACTTTTTAGAGGTAGATTAAGATCTTGTGATACTTATCTCATAGCTAATTAATCAATCTTGCTAATAATGATTGCTTAAATTCTCTATTTTTAACAATAAATTTAGTAAGATAATTAGTAAATCAACTTAGAAGTTAGTGAGATAATTTTTTAAAGAAAGAATATAATGTTATTAACCCTTGATAATTATCCCATAATTAGTTAGTTAATTTTACTAATTACTATTGTTTAAATTCTTTGTTATTAACAAAAAAATTAAGTAAGATAATTAGTAAATCAACTTAGAAGTTAGTGAGATGATGTTTTGAGGTATATTATAGTGTTAAAAACTCATGATTATTATCTCATAATTAGTTAATTAATTTTACTAATTAATATTTCAAAAATTCTTTATTTTGAGTAAAAAATTAAGTAAGATAATTAAAAAACCAGCTTAAAATTTATTATGATAATTTTAATATTAAATAGTTTTGCTCATTAATATTGCTAAAATTCTCTATTTTAGTAGAAATTTAAGTAAGATAATTAATAGATCAGCTTAAAATTTATTGAGATAATTTCAAAGATAGGTTACATTGTTAGAAACTTGTGATAGTTATCTCATTTTATTAAGTTAGTTTTACTAATTACTATGTCTTTTTTTTTTTGAAAGACAAAAGTTTGTATTAAAGAGAGAAGGGAAAAGAAATACAAGGCCTCAAAGATAGGGAAAGAGGTAGTCCCATCAAGAAAGGTTACAACACACTACAAGGTTCAGCCATAGCAGATCTTGAATAGTAGGACAATAGCTCTTATCTCCAATGATTACAATGACAGGGACCTTTGGATAACATACAAAGGAATAGAGAGAACATCCTTTACACTTTGAAGAGAATAATTACCTAATGATTTCATTTCTGCTATAAATGAGTAAGAGGTCTTGGACTCAACAACATTGTACAAGGCATTCAATGTCTAAATCTAGGTAAATCATATATATGCATTTCTCCATATATTCCAAAGGGGAATATAAAGATACTTGAATTCTCCAACCAACAATTCTACATATGTGAAAGGTTGAGGATGGTAGGTTCCAGAAGCTATAGTGAAACGAAGCAAGGTATACTTAATCCAATTGAATTATGAAAGAAAAAAAGGTATATCATTAACTAATCCAAGGCATGAGAAATAAATTCAAGGTCCACCACTTGCTCAACCTATACTATGTGGTAGCATGGGGCTTACAAGATCTATCACTTTTTTGACTTGAAATCCTTAAAATTTCAAGAAAAAATAGAGGCGATGCCCATTAACCACTAGCTATGCATTGGAATCTTTTTTAATATCCACCACTCTCCTAATCTTAGATCTAGGAATGCATTAACAGAATCAAGGTCCATCACTTGCCCAAGGTTAGCTCCATTGAAACATAAGGATAAACAAGGTATCTCACTCGTCTAAGTTGGTCATGGAGAATCAACACAAGATCCACCACTTGTAGGACCTATCATATATTGTAGATGGTAGCTATAAGTCTCACCATTTTTCCAAAAGAAGATTCATTGAAACACAAATAGACAAATACCATGGATGCCAGGTTACCGTCATAGGTTCAATATATCATCTCTATTAGCATGGTAGGTTTGGTCTTAAGCTCTACCACATGTCCAACCTTTATTTTGTTGTCATATGGAGGGTTGGTTTTCAAGCTCACCACCTACCCAAACCCTAGTCCATTGATGCTTGAAGAGAAGCAAGGTCCACCACTTGTCCAAGCTTTGCTTCCCTAAAACACATAGAGAGTAAAGGCCACAACTTCTCCATGCTTGAGGAGAAGTAAGGTCCACCATTTTTCCAAGCTATGCTTCCTTAAAACACATAGAGAGTAAATTTCACCACCTCTCCAAGATGTTTACTATGAATGATTACAAGGTACACCACTTTTCCAAACTATCATCTCTAATAGAATGGCTAGGCAACTAATATCCAAGGTCCCCCCACTTATTGAATCTTTTCTCCATTGATCATAGAGAGGAGAAAGGTCTACCAATTATTGAATCTTGTTTCCATTGAATCATAGAGAGAAGAAAGGTCCACCACCTATCCAAGCAAAGCTTCATTGAAACATAGAGAGAAGCAAAAATCCACCAGATATCTCAACTAGTTTTAAAAAATCACTCTACAAGGTCCATTACTTTTCCAGTATTCCACTCTATCATGTATCATGAAGAGTTTGGTTTCAAATTCTAGCACTTTTCAAGCTAGTTTCTAATGGAGAGTGGAGACTTGAGAGAACTGAAAGACACCACTTGTGCATGTTCAGACCTATTGAAGCATAGAAAGAAGCAAGGTCCACTACTTGTCCGAGCTATAAGGACAACCAAGTCCCACACCTATGTTATTTTATAGAATGGATAGTGCTTTTTCCTATCATTTTCTCAACTTATGATATGTTGTAGCATGGCGGGTTCAATTTCAATGTCCGTCATTTATCTAAGCTGGGCTCCATTGACACATGGATAGAAGCAAATTCTACCACTTATTTAATCAATGAATAGAAACCGAGAGGAGGTCCACCACTTGGGTTGCACATGTGGTGGCATTGTATCAGTAGGTTATGCCTAGCTTGCTAGTCATGAGGCTCTCGCACTTAGTGTGATAGACACTCTTACATAGTGTTTCTAAAAAGACTCCAACAAGAGTGCTCATGAGGCTTATTAATTGAGTCTCTACGTCATGACGCTTAAGAGCCTCGTGATCTAAGATGGATTTCAATTTGAAAGAGTTTTTAGAAAGTCTCTAGATCATGAGGCTATTGATTTTAGTATGATCAACACTTCTGCACATGGTTCATATCTAGAAATTTTCCTACTAACAGGCTCATTGAATCTCCAATTCATGAGGCTCAAACTTAAGGTTAAGCCTTGTGAACTAGAGACTCACAAAGATGCCCGACTAGAAAAAGCTCTGCAAGGGTCATTGGACTTTAAGTTCAAGCTTCATGAGATAGGACTCTTGTGGATGGCTTCTAGATTGTTAGCGGATCACCGCGACGGACGTTTGCAACATAGCTTTTTGTACTAACATAATGTCAATATGCAAGGAAGCGACTTGGGATGGAGCACGAAGATTTAATGAGAGTGTCAATCTCAACAAAGTGAACTCAGAGGGCTATTCATACTACGACAAAAGCAAATCAACCACTTCCTAGTCAAAAAATCAGTCTACATCCGATCTCACCTCTCTAGGTCATCATGCCTCTTCAACATCCAAATGAATTTGGATTGCAATGAAACTTAAGGAGAGGTATTACAACACCTAAGGGCACAATCTTACCAAGTTTTGTAGTCATTTGGGAAGGTACATAAATCACGATCCATCACAAAAAATGTGTAGAAAATTGAAACAGAACTACACGGAAAGGTCCCCCTTAAGCATAGAAACACTTATCCAAGGTCCAAACATCAAAAAACAACCATTTAAGACCTCAAATCAATGCATTTATCTCACAGACAAGATATTGCGAACCACAACAAAATTGAGAATGATTACACTTAGATTGTAGAGCAAGAGACAAGGAACACAATGTGCTATTTGGAATTGAATTTTGATAAACAGATAAGGAGAAAAGTGGATTACAAGTTGTAGCAGCAAGAAGCTCTCACAGTCGACGTCCAATCCTTCTCAAAGATAATGAATATGTGATTTTCAAAACTAAGGGTTTTGACTTAAGAGCTAGGGGGACTTTCCCACAGCCATTCGGCCACTTACATGGTGTGTAGGCTCAGAGAGGCTAAGAAGGGATGACAAATTATATTACAACTGAGAATCCTCATTATCAGAATTATGTTGCTTCTTTTGAAAAAATGAGCGAGTACAACAAGTTTTGGTGTACATTTGCCTTTTATGTGTCAGCCCGTTGTGTCTACCAAACATTCCTCTTTCCTATGCATTGCACGTCCTTGTGCAATCTGTCTTTGACTGTCTCCTAGTAGTTGATCAGTCTCTTTTCTAACGTCCCAATGAGGTGCCTGAACTTTTGCACCCTTGCCTCGATCTCCACTTTTGTTGCCAGTTCTCTAAAAGGAGAGTGCTCTGATAGGCTATGTTTCGGGCTAGCAGATCTTTGGTCATGGGATTAAATATGGAGGAGTCTACCTCAAAGAATCAAATCATGAACGCGTCCTTGAAGGTTTGCATGTAGTGGGAGGCCAGGAACATGACTCGGGCATATAATCCCATGATGAGATTTTTGCTTGGGATTTTTGTCTCCATATTCTAGCAGAACCCTCTTGTGCCTTCCACAAAAACCTACCAGGGATGCTCTGTTGTCTCTATATCATTGAATGCCATTATGCAGGTGATTAGCATCTTGGAAATTTTCATCAGCATATGGCATGCGAGATCTGGTATCTCCTTTATCATGTCGATGACACCCTTGAGTGTCTGAACCATATACTTTTCTGATGGGGGATTGTTATTGTTTGGCTTTGTCATGATGGGGAAATTCAACATGGCCAGCCTTTTGCTTTGCCATGAGTAAAATCTTTCCCAGGATCACCGTTTGTTGATGGGACAGTAAGTTGGGTCGATCCTGAGATGTTGTGGAGCATTTCTATAGTATGTTTCATCTGTTGGTTACTGCTCAAACCATTTCTTTTTCCAGAGGGGTTGAGTGTCAATGATAGTTTGAATTTGTAGTGTAGGGACAGAACTATCCCTATAATCTCCTCATTTGTTTGGCTCCAGGGCAGGTAGCATTTTTTGTTTCCATAATAGGGCCTCCTTCCTCATCATTGGTACGGCGATCATCTCATGCTCGAGGTTCTTCACCACTTCATCTACAGTGATCATGAGCAGGGCTACTGACTCCAACACTTTGAGCTCATATTGTAGATACTCCTTGTGTGAAGGGTATTTGACTTCTGAGATCCAACACTAAATTTCTTCTTTTACCGTATCCGGAATGGATGTCGTGGCTGGATATTTAGATTCCTGAATTGTTTTTCTTGTGCTTGTACCTGGCATATCTATTTGGTGAGTTTCGGAAGTGAAATGCTCAAGTTCTCTTGTTTGCTCAAACTCCACTAGGGCTGTTTGTTCGCGCTTTACTAGATTGTTGTGCTTTGGTAGGAGCATGATATACTTAACAAGTACTTTTAGGTATTGTCTGCTAGTTTTTTTGGGGTTCATATTTTTCCTAATGTTTGGTGTGGCTTGATAAGTGTGCATCCATGGCACTCCCAGAATAACTGCTTCATTAAGATTCTTATCCTCGACTACATGAAACTGGTGAGCATAAACTGACCATCAACAGTTATTGGCAAATTGACATGTTCAAGGCTATTCATTGTGCCTTTGTTTGCCACTTTAAACCCCATAGTATTTGCCATTAGAGGTTACTTTGTTAATTTCATGAAAGTGGAGTAATTGACATCATTTGCTCTTGCCCCTGTGTCCACTAATGCATGCTTGTTGGTGCCATCTGCAAGTTGCAACATAATGCATAGATCTATGCCACCACCTAACCATGTAGCCTCCATTTGTATGGATGCTATTGGAGGGGAATTGGTACAATTGTTCTGTTGGTTATTTCTTTGAAGGTTTGCCCGCTCCTTCCGCTTTAATATTCTGATTTTGGCTTCTTGCTATGCCTGTTCCTAAATGTCATGGGCTCGACTTCTGCATCGAGCTTCCGTATGTATTGTTTGGAGTTCTTCTAGTGTCAGTGGAAGAAGATATTTCTTTAATCTGCAGCCACTCATCCAATGGTAGCTCCTCTCCTGCCAATGTTGCAAGCTTGATGGCACCACTTTGTGATATATCATGTATTACAAAAGGCCCCATCCCTCGCCTTTTGAGTTTTTTGGAGTGTTGTTTAAGGGTATACACCAAAATGTAATCCCCTTTTTGGAACTCCTTGCTAGTCACATGTTGATCATGGAAAGCTTTCAGTTGTCTTTTCTGAGCATATATCCCGGCTACCTCTCTTACTCTGGTTTCATCTAATTGCTCCAAGGTGTCTAGTCTCTCCAATAGCTCGTGTCATGTCTATCCTAATTGTGTTGTGACCCATAGTCTTTTAATTAAGAATTCCATGGGTAGAATTTCATTAATCCCAAACACAGGGTTAAAATGAGTGGTCCCGATGAAAGTTTTAAAAGCTACTCTGTAAGCCCATAATGCAGTGTGTATCTTTTAATCCCAATCATTTCTTGAGTCACTGACTATTTTGGTGGGCATTGTGCATGTAAGATTTTATTGGTGCTCTCGGCTTGTCCATTAGCTTGTGGGTGATAGAGTGCTGATTTACGATGGATCACCATGAATTCGTCAAGTAAGCTTTCAATGACGTTGTTCAGAAAGTGTGTTCCTCTATCACTCACTATTTCAATGGGTAGGCCATATCTGGTAAAGATATGTTTGAAAAGGAACTAAGCCATAGTCCGTACATCATTTTTCTATGTTGACTTTTCTTCTGCCCATTTGATCATGTCAGATGCTGCTACTATGATGTATTGTGCGTGTGGTCTATATGCAGGAGGTATGATGGGGCCAATAAAGTTGATACCCCATTTGGCAAAATCATGTTCTCCCATCATTGGTCGTAATGGCATTTCATCTCTTCGTAGGGGTGGTTTTGTGCGTTGACATTCAGCACATTGTTTGACATAGACCTCAGCATCCCTATACAGGGTTGGCCACCATATGCCTGAATGAAGTACTAGCTTTGCCATTTTATTAGCAGAGAAATGTCCCCTTGGCTGGCCCGAGTATGCTTGTTCTAGGATAAAGAAATATTCGCTTTTTCTAGCACACAATCATAGTTGTTCATCCTTTCCCCGCCTAGATAGTGGTTTGCAATTAGCAGATAATGTTTTTCTTCTTATGCTTACAGTTCTCATTCTTGTGTTACCCATCCCTCTGGGAAGGTCTTGTTTTTTGAGTACTCAATTATGTGAGTACTCCATTTGGGTGCTTGTACTACTTGAAACAGGGTGGTGTGTTCCATTGGAGGTTTCTTTGTACAGATATCACATGATTTTACATAAGTATGGATGTTGTTTCCTATGTTTTTCAAGTAGACTCCTAGTCTCTTTAGTCTTTGGTAGGTTTGTATTTCTACATTGTGAAACCCCGTATTTTGTATATGAGCCTGTTTGAGGTAGTATTCGTGTTCATCTGGCTGTACACATAGTTTGAAAATCCCATCCTTTCTGTGCTTGTATAGTTGTCCTGCTAAAAACTGTAGATTTCTTATTCGATGTATTATTGGTAATTGTCTTTTCACCTCTAATGATCCGATTGTGAGTAGAGGGATGACCTCTTCACTCCACCTCGGAACCATTTCGATGCTAGACAGGTACGAATCTAGAAGATCATCATCAATACTTTCAGGTGCTTCCCCATGGAACACTCTCAAAAGATGATCTCCTCATGTGTGTGTGTGTAGGCCTCTTTTTTATGACTACTGTGAAGTCAAACTCAAGAAATAGTATAAACCAACAAGCAATCCTTCTAGTGTTCCAAGGTTTGTTTACCAAATATAACAGTGCTTGGTGATCTACGAAGAAAATGAACTTGTTTTCCATAAGGTAGTGTCTAAATTTTTTGACATCATATATCATTCCTAGACCTTCTCTTTTCGTAGTGGTATAATTTTTCTCCGCGTTGTTCAGCTGCCTACTAGAGTAGCAAAATAGAAAAATCCATTTTCTTCTCTCTTGTCTTGGGCTAATATACATCCTATGGCATAGTTTGATGCATCAACATAAACGTGAAATATCTTGCTCCAGTCAGGGGCTTGCAAAATTGGAGAAAAAAGTAATTGCTACTTCAATTTGTGAAACGACTGCTCGAATTCTTCTGTCCATTCAAATTTAGCAATGAGGGCATACAATGGCTTAGCTATTATAGCATACATGTATATGAAGCACCTGTAATACCCACAATGTTCCATAAATGCTTGCACTTATTTTATTTTCGTTGGTTGTGGTAGTGCGGCAATTATTCTTGAGTAGTGGAAATCGCGTTTTTGGACACAATGTGGCCCAAAATTTTACCTTGTCTTACCATGTAGACACATTTTTTAGGGTTTAAGAAAATATGATAAGCTTTGCACTTTTCAAAGACTTTATCTACATGTGTTATGTGATCACTTCTCATGTGAGAAAGAACACAAAGATCATCCATGTATACCTCTAAAAATTGTCTAAGATATTCCTTGAATGCATGCCTCAATAGTCTTTGGAAAGTGGCAAGTGCATTGGTCAAGCCGAGAGGCATTACCTTGTATGCAAATATGCCCTAGTCTATTGGAAAAGCTGTCTTATGTTGATCTTCTACTTTGATGGTTAATTGGTTGTAGCCTGAGAACCCATTTCAAAAAACTATAGGCCTCCTTCTCGCAACTTTCATGGCCAAAGGATGGCTTGTACAAGAGTCTCTTGTCCTCATCAGTGAATTTTTGGGCTCAATTGATCCAAAGATTCCCTGAATGTAGACTACTAAGGTCAACGTCAATGTGACAGGGGACGAGCCGTAGGGACAAGGCATCATTAGGAAGATGGACATCACAATGTAAGAAAAGGTTATGAGATTTTTCCTTCTCAACTCAGACATCATGCAAAAGTGGCTAGAGAGGTACGAAGAGAAAAAGCAACAATGCTTGACAGATCACTTGCAGTTCAAGTGCAACCATTCCAGTAGAAACCTTCCTTTTCTAGATCATCTTCAAAAATTTCCAAACTTTCCAACTTGGCAGTGGTTAGATGCGACAATCTTAGAGGCAAAGAGGAATGGAGTGTTGATTACTAAAGAGGAAGAGGGGAGGTGAAGGGGTTGCGATTGGCATGTAAAATTTCACAACTTCCTTTTGGAGCTCCACATGATCACATTACTTTAATAACTTTAAGTTTGTTTCCATTTTGTGGCTGCAGTATCACAAATATGGGGCTTTGTGGTCGCATGGGAAACATTTTTAGAGTGCAACGGATAGACAAACAAAGGGTCACCTTTGACAGTGGTGTTAAGGCAAGCTTCATCCAAGAAAATAGGAGTAGTGCCAGGGATGAGAACACAGAGACTAGCTAGCTTGAATATTTTGGCTACATCCAAGACATCTTGAAGATTAGCTTTAGAAAGTTTGATATTTTTATCTTTGATGTCAAGTGGTTCAAAGTTATAACTGGCGGCCCTAATGCAACTGTGCACAAAGACAAGAGTGGATTGATTCAAGTGAACTCTAGGCAGGTGTGGACAGATGCACGGGATACATTTCTACTTTTACAACATTGTGAAAAAATTGTGTTCACACTAGATCAACTATGGAGAGAAAATGATTTTAAAAAAATGTCTAACCGCACTGGCTCTATATTGTTCAAGTTGCTCCACGGAGCAAGCAAGTGTGTGAAGGATTGGAAGTTGAGGTCGAAGAGCTTCATGAACAAAGTGCAAGGTGGAGAGATGATATAAGTTTGGATTTTGAGCTAGAGGTTAGTGGTGAGCATATGCCTGAACCTAGAGATGAGCATTCAAATACTCAAGTTGATACGAAGAGCGATGAAGAAGTGGAGTTTGATGATATGCAGAAGTACAGATTGAGATAGACATCTTTGGTGCATCAGCTCTCATATAAGATGAGAGATTAACTACTATTTTTTGCTAGGAACTCTGCTGTGTAAAACTCTTTTTATTCATCTACAATACTGGATAGATTCATTGAGTTGTGTTGCAGCTTCGTTCTTTTGTTATTTATATTTCTTAAGCGTTTACTATAAACTAATGTATTTTATCTATGTTATTTGTGTATCTATAGCCATGGTCGATGACAATGATACATACTCTCCTAGTTTAGTTTTCCTATCACTTCGGCTGGCATGTCACCCAAGAAAATGAAATCCTTTTTGACACGGTTCACACCAAAGAAGATTAGTTACACACAGAACCTTTGGGCAGTTGGTTTCTCTAGACCTACTATGGCCGCCCCTACGCCGACCGGCCTCACACCTCAATTGAGTGTGCCCCCTACACCGACGGGTGGTTCATCTTTGAGACGAGGTAGGCGTCATTCTAGAGGCGGTGGTTGTTGTGGTACTGGTTCTACCAATGAGTCCACACCACCAAGAGAGCGTTCACCACTCTCTTCAATAGATAGTTCACCGATTGGCACACCACGTACACCTTGGGGATCACACAAGCATGATCCTAGCAAGGTGTACAACAGCAGGGATGGGGCTGTTGTGGTGGATAGGGTCAAAAAGCGACAAGGATTCAATAGCTCTATACAATTTAGTTTGGCCACTCTGTGATGGAGATTGGGGATAATCAAGATGATGAAAGAAAGAGTTACATTGTTGATGCCATTCACAGAGAGTACAAGATGGCATAGGGGTACGATCCAATCTCGAATGACTAGATTTTGGGTGTGGCGTGTGCCACAATGTCACACCTTTGGTCAGAGGCAAGAGATAGGTACAAGGATGGCAGTCCAAAGCCAGCATGGTTGGACGCAGAGGAGTGGGCGAGGATTGCACGAGAGACATAAGGCAATCCGGATAGATTTCAACAATAGAGAGATATAGCTAGAGCACGTTTTGAGTTTGTTGGAGTGTCATATCTTGGAAATGGAGGCTACAACACACTTTGACATGATTTTGTAAGAATTATGCATATGCTTTAAATTGTCAAAAATATATATGTTATTTGAAGATTTATCTCATGATTAAACCATAATTTTGTAGGAAGTTGTCATGAAGCGCCCTCCAACACGCCCAGAGGAGAAGTATGGGTACAAGCATGGACTTGTGGCCCTTTTGACCTAGTTGTTGGAGGAGGAGGGAGAGGCCATCGTGATTGGGAGGCATTACCATGAGGGTGACATCCTCCACATATGTTTTTTTTTTGTAGTTGTGGTCTTCTTCATACAGCCTTACTCATTTATTGTATACATGTATAGTTTCACGCTTTATGTTTATGGTTTTGCATTCCGTTTGTGATTATGATTTTGCAATTATGGTATGGCACAAAGGTTATGGTTATGGTATGGTTTTGGTTATGGTATATTTATGGTTTTGCAATTATGGTATGGCACAGAGGTTATGGTCATGGTTTGGCAATCAATTTATGGTTATGGTTTTGCAATGATGGTATGGCAATCATGATATGGTAAGGGTTTGGCAATCAAATTATGGTTATGGTTTTGCAATGAGGTATGACAATATGTTATGGTTATGGTTTGGCAATCAGATTATGCTTATGGTTATGGTTTTGCAATGATGGTATGGCTATTATGGTTATGGTATGACGAGCAAGTTATGGTTATGGTTATGGTTATGGTTATGGTTATGGTTATGGTTATGGTTATGGTTATGGTTATGGTTATGGTTATGGTTATGGTTATGGTTATGGTTATGGTTATGGTTATGATATGGCAAGTGAGTTATGTTTATGATTTTGCTATTTTTGAATCATGTTTTAATTATGGCTATAAAATCTTCATGCCGTTGTGAGTATGGTTTGGGAGTCGACGTTATGGTTATACTTTTGAGAACTTGTCATGATTAAGCTTTTGATTTTGTGGTTTTGTTCTTCTTACAGTTTTGCTAATCTGTACACACTCGCTCTTTAGTGTCAAGCTGTAGGTGGAGTGCAGTTGCTTGTGCACTCTTCCTTTGGGTAGAGAGGGTTGTTTGTTGTTGGTGTAGTACATGCAGCATTAGTTCCCAACCCTCTCTGCCCAAAAAAAAAAAAAACTGGTCTTGTTCTCAGTACAAAGTTCAGTACAAACGTTGGTATAGCCTCGAAATAGATGTTGGTATAGTTAAATATTATTTCGGCGCATATACAGGCGGTTTTTTGGCGATTTTTCATTGCTTATTCCAACGACCAATATACGGGTGCGTATATCGACGATACTATACCAATGCCTATTCTGATACTTATTCCATCAAATTTTAGTTTTAAAACTAACTTTGAGTCGTCGGTACCCGCATCAACTTTCGTGTGGCGTGTTGTAGTGATGGAATTGGGGCTATTCTAGTGTAGTTTGACAACTACAAATGACTTTATATGCTGAAACCAAGAAAATACATATCTTTTTAGCTCCCTAATGAGCTAAATCTCATTGCTTGAAGTCTATCTTGAATTTTTTAGGGTGCAAAAACTCTTGAAAATCTTGAGTCCTCCATAATAACATTGAAACCAAGGTTTAGGAGACCTAATTGTGTCTATACCACACACTTTGATACATTTAGTTGATCTACTTGGGAAGTTTGATATTATTTGAGGTTTTTAATACTTATGTCTCAAGAATGAAAATATCAAAGTTTTCTCTTACCTAATTATGAGTATTTGAAATGATCCAATTATTGTTGCATAACAAAGACCTTCTACTTGCCACCTTTAGTCCTCAATGGAAAGGATAAGCAATGTATCACTTTCTAAAACTCACAAACACATCAAAAACATATTTCTCTTTGTATACAATGATATGCTTGAAATGGCCATATACTTTAAAAGGAATTTCTTGCACATAAATCTTTCAATCATCTATAGCACAATTGTGGAAACGTCTTGTAAAATTTTCTACAAGGTCGCTTCTTTTTTTCTTGTGCTTAGAAAGTCAATTTCTTCAAAGCATCAATTGTAGTCTTACAAGGGTCAACTTGATGAGTATAGTTCTGTAAGGCTTGTGATTTAGGGCGGATAATGAAAAGAGTTGTTCGTAATTTAAAGGTGATAATCAACTGTTAAAAAAAATTTAAGAAAGATGACCAAAATACAAATGCAAAATACATACTTGATTTGTTATGGAAGTTTGTATAAAAGTGCTCTTATATAGAGCTACATAGGCCACATGGTATTGACACACGGGCTAACACATGGTTGTACATGTACGCTGACACATGGTAGGCAACACAACACACAAATGTAGTTTGACAGATGGAGATCGGTTACACATGGGGATTGTTATAAAACCCGCAATTCTTACAATCCTTCCCTTTGTGGGTTTTGAGTACACAAAATAGCACTCACATATTTCACAATTGCCTCCCCTCAAACAACAAACAAAGATGAAGAAACATAAATTTGCCTGCCCTAGACACATAGGGTGTAGGCACACAAGTTTCTCCTCATACATCAGGGTGTAGGTATACATAATCCTCCCCTAGAACACATGTAGGGTATGGAACATTTAGATCCCTCGAACACAAGGTGAGATCACACAAATCCTTCCCTTACAAACACATAGCGGGTAGCATAGACACACAAATGAGTGCTTTACAAAAGTAGCGATCAAAAATTTAAAACTTTATTGAGCAAGCTATGTGCATAAGCTTTATTTGCTTGATCGAGGTTATTTTTGCCAATTGCTTCCATAGGTGTAAGGAACGGCATTGGTACAGTAATGGGAGGTCAAGGACTCCACAATCATATCTCCTCTTGAATTGGTTGGTGCCGCGGGAAGAGTTTTCTTCTCAAATTCTTGGGCTTTTGTCCGGTTGATTCACGATAATATTCCGGCATCAGTTTTTTGCCCTGTTGTTGGTAGCCATTCAATTATCAGTGGTTGATGTGAAGCACCTCTTCACCTATAGTAGAGCTATTCTTCACAAAAATTGTTTTGAATTGTCTTTGACTTGATTTGGCCCTTCGAGTCATTGCCTTATGCGGAAATGCCCCGTAGGTTTGTGTGAGCCCTTGAACTTGTGCAAAAATTGAGGAATTATGTGACTCAATGATGAGGCCAGGAGGCTTGAGGCCTCTATTGGATAGCGTTGAATATGCTATAATGAAAAGTGAGTGAAATACTTGTAGTTGCACTTACTAACCCAAAGTGGACATGTGCAATTGGTTGCTTTGTAGCTAGTGGAATGCCCATAGTAAAGACACAAGTAGGAGGGAGCTTTTGGGGCGGCCGCTTAATCACGCATTCAATGCTTTCCACAATCCGTAGGTGAGCAACACGACATTCACAAGATGTGCGTGATGGAGATGGTAAGGAATAGGCCTTTAAAAGATAAATTCTTAATGCCAAATATAAAATGTCGAATAAGTTCTTGCTTGTAGACACCGTGCTTGCATATGCGATGAGGTGATGATGTTGAACAAGCAGGGACTGTAGGGAAGTGCGTTGAGGCTTGGTGGGGTTGTGAGATTCACAAGACAGTTGTGGCAGGTGATGACAAGAGATTTTTTGTGTGATGTAGTTATTGCACAATAGTGAAAGCACTGGAGAAGCTTGTGTGCATGCAGGCACGCTTAGAAAATGGCCGAGAGCTCGGATGAGGTTATGCGATAGTAGCAGCAATTGTAAGCATGGTAATTATGGCAAGGGATCTTGTAGGGGTTGCGTGTTACAAAAAACTCATCCCACAAGGGTGTATATCGTGTGTGTGTGTGTGTGTGTGTGTGTGTGTGTGTGTGTGTGTGTGTGTGTGTGTGTGTGTGTGTGTGTGTGTGTGTGTGTGTGTGTGTGTGTGTGTGTGTGTGTGTGTGTGCGCGCGCGCGCATGCAGGGGGCGCTGAAATGACAAGTTAGCAAGGGTCTACGATGGGTTGAGGGTGCCGAGTGCAAGATGAGGGAAAACAGGGGGTGTGCGCAAGAGCACTTTGAAGAGAAGCAGAGGGGCAGCTATCCGAACTCAATGGCAAGAGTGGTTGTAGACAATAGAGCAGCGAAGGATGAGAGCAACACAAGCCAATTGTTGGCATAGAAGGGGAGCATAGTGCTGATAGTGAGAACAAAGAGAAGCGTTGGTTATGTGCTGATGAGTAGCTCAGTGCAGAGAGATGAGGCTATGGTGCAGTTTATGCAATGAGGAGTGGAATTGAGACTCGAAGAGCACGCTTTGATAAAGATAGGGAACATGGGCAGCCATTTTGAGCTTTCATTTAAGAGCTTTCAAAACACTTCCTTTTTCATGAAGAGCGACGTGAGTCACCTCCCTACTCCATTTAGCATGAGCTGAGTGAGACACTTTTCTCAACCAAAAAATAAATTTAAAAAAATAAAGATCTACTAATTTAATATTTACAATAGGATGCTTCAATAACTATAAACAAATGAGCCTTCCATTCTTATGATTTAGGGCGGATAATGAAAAGAGATGTTCATAATTTAAAGGTGATAATAAACTGTTAGAAATAATTTGAGAAAGATGACCAAAATACAAATGCAAAACAGATACTTGATTCATTATGGACGTTTGTACAAAAGTCCTCTTATATAGAGCTACATAGGCCACATGGTATTGGCACATGGGTGCCACATGGTTGTACATGTAGGCTGACACATGGTAGGCAACACACAAATGTAGTTTGACACTTGGAGAGTGGTTAGACATGGGGATTGTTACAAAACCCGCAATTCTTACAAGTTCTTGAGCTTTGACCTTAGGCAAGCTAGGCATGTGCTTGAGGCGGGAACCCGGCCCAAGCTTGAGGTGTTTGTCGTGACTGATAACTGAGATGCTTGAGGTGCTTGATATTTGAGATGCTTGAGGTGCTTCTCATGCTTGATATGCTAGGGTTGTACTTGAGTTGGCCCAAGCTTGAGCGGCTTAAGGGCCAAGCTTGTAGTCAAAACCAGGCCCACGGTGGAGGGGCTTGAGGTGTCACGTATAATGCCCAGGGAATTGCATCGCTTGGATTCACCGCCCAACCTCCCTTATATAGCCCCTGGCTACTAAATCCCCTGTTCCACACCGGCAGTCGGCCACTTATTGGTCCAGGTCCTTGACCTCCTTTGGGTATGCCCTTGGCATGACATTACTCCCCCCTTGGAGAAGCATTTTCTTCCTCAAAAACAAGAGTGATGATACACTAATGTTTTCCACAGTGGCATCCTTCATAATTCGAGTTGTTTGCTTGAGTGGAACAAGATTCAGTAGGAGGTTCAATGAAACCAAGAGTAACATCTTGATTTTCCACATTGTTGTCCCTTTGTAACCATTTTGTGTTACCAGTTCCTATCCAATCATACTGTGTAGATACCATTTAGAACGCACATGAGCATGCTAAACGAGCTATCACAACAAAGATATACCCGAAAGAGTACCTCATGTCACTATCCTTGAAAGTAACTTGATGACATAACTCATCAGCCAAGTTTAAGTCCTTAACTTGTTCTCAAATTCCATCAATAAACAACCCTACAATAGCTAGTATTCCAGGTTGAGAACTTGCCTTATACATGAAGAGACTAAACCTAGTTGCAAACATGCTTTAACTTATGGTAAGCAAACTCCAAGTAGAGTAATAAATGCTTATTAATTGATTATTAATTGGATTGCTTGGTGCTAATGTACGCACTTTGCATATTCTTTTCACAAGATTAAACTGTCTAATCTGCCTATCCCCTTGGATAACTGACAATACTGAGGTGTGTTTTCCCCACGATTTACAGACAGTCTTCCCAGATGACTGGTAAATGGAGATCACAATATCGTACAATAGTGCTGATGAATCAAAAATGTTCTAAATAACCATCATGGTCACCTTGAAAGATCCACAAGCACCCAAACCGAGCCATGGCCTCTATGGGTGATTGGTAGACCCCAAAAGTAATCTCATAGAAATACTGCACATAGAGTGCAAAATGCTTCATAAGCAACTAATATGATGAATATGTATGCCGCTCCAAATCAGCCTTTGCTAAAACACTAGGGCCCATAACACCTAGTGTGCATGCATTTAGCAAAAAGCAGATCCGAACCTGTATATCCATTATCATCCTTGCCAATACTTATGGCGAATGTGATGCGCCTAGCACACATTAAAGAAGAATGTAAAGAGTTCTGAAAAGAAACTAAACACTTTCTGTTGCAATCATTTTCAAGACTTGCTGAAATGTCAGGACCATAATAGAAGGTGAAACAGTTATCACTTCTAGGTACAAACAAGGAAACTTTTTCATTAACAACTCATAGCCTTGCTATATGTATAAACAACCATCCATTAATGTTGTTTAGCAGTACTTGTACCTTAACAAGTCTTTCTGAGTATCCGACAATTTCTGGCCACTGAAAGTGCTCCTGATACGTCGTGCTGAAAATGGTCTAGAAAACACATTTGACCAGCACCTAGGGACTTTGTCGTGACACATACTTGAAATAGTGGGTGCCAGTGTCAATCCCAGAGACTTATATTCGCCACATGTGGAATATTTCTCAACTAAGGATTTCTGAAAAAAGAACATCCTACAAGTACAAGATGTACTTGTGTGTGGAGGTAACTACAAACACTCTATGACAAGAGTGAGAGGGACCCTCATTAGCCTTGCTCCACACTGGCTAAACCAAACTCCTTGAGTTCCTAGACCATGTTGTATCCCATGTGACAACATGTGCCAAATAAACCCTACAAGTGGGTCTATAAATGCATAATGCAGAAACTAATTTTGGACAGTATAGCCCAAATGGCTTGCCTCTTACATGACCTTGTCATTTCTTTGAAGAGCAAAATTGGATGATAACATAGTGTGTGAATCCAACGTGGAAAAAAGAAACAAAACCAAATTAGATACGTACCTGAAGGTTGAACTTAAAGTTCGCTTACCCGTATTCAAATGCATAAGAGTATTAATGGAAAGATGAAAAATAAGCAACATTGCAGTGGAAAGCCTGGGTGTTACCTTCGCAATCCAAACCCGTTGGTTAGAATCTCTGTAGTCAAACCCCTTGTCCTGACCCGTGAAACAAACTGCACAAGTAGCAGTTAATGGTAACTAACATAGTCGACCGTTTACAAAAATGATTGGATTTTTCCACTACCTCGTAGTAGATTGCGGATGTCTTTCCTTGAAAGTACAATTGTGATAGATCAAAATGGGATCCTGAATGCCAATGGAGTGATTCAGTAATCACCTGCGAGGTCTTACCCTAAAATTGTGCTTCCATAGACACTTGTTGTGCTATAGTGAGAGCAGGAGATATACACAAGTGAAATGTCTAGCTCCTATGGATAGCCATGCTATCATAACTGTTTGCTGCATCTAAACCCCATGGTATAGAGTAGCTGATGTGAGTTTAAAATTATCAGAAACTCAACTCGAGCATCACACTAAAAACATGTAGTGCAAAAATGACACCTAAAACATTGTAATGGCAAGACGCTTGCTTGGCCATTCACAGCAATGGGTACTCCACTGGATAGATTTGTTCGATCTTGAGAACAATCACCCAAGGAATTCCATTAAATGGGGCTTAGCCTTGGTCTGATATTGGCTCTTAGCCTTTGTGGCTCATAGCCCTTATGCCAATAACAAATTAGTGTGCAATCGACGAATCGATGGACTAATTTGGGTAGTGTCTTGGCCACCTAGCGGAGAGGTAGAGCACCTTGTGACTCATGAGCAAAACATGTATCAAAAACTTCTTAGAAAGTTTTTATTATTCTTCGAGAGAAATAAGAAAAAGAGAAAAGGAGAGCATGCTGGGTTGAGGAACTTTCCTTAAGTTTCTAGAGTGTGTACCCAATCTGTGTGCTCTTACACATCTTATGTCTGGCTTGAAGCTTATTCTATAAGCATACCACAGTTTACTGGTACAACTCTCTCATCGAGAGAGGTAACAAAAAAACATAAAACACATCCTGACCCATCTACCTTGCAGGGGTCGTGATTGTACGAGGATGACTTGAATATGGCACTTTGCCTGTGACAGCATCCAAAAATAATGTGAAACAATCCGAGAAGTATCTTGTCCATAGGGTAGCTATAATTGTTTCCGGTGTTATAGCGGAAGCGGAATCCATAGGGTAGCATGCCTTGCATGCAAAATTGTAAGCCCTTGGCTACAGCGACCGGCTCAAACATAAAAGCCAAAATCATAAGTGCCTTGCACTGTTGGTACTGGTAGGGATGCTGTGAGGTGATATCCCAATGTTTGCTAGTGCCCCAAACTTGTGTGCCAATTCTTGTGACGTCTAGTCAAGAGACAGTATCTTAGCACGAGGTAGAAGACTTGCTTCACATGTAACTGGCAAAGCTCTTTGCTTTACATAACTTACAATCTTGTACAACGGAAATGCATAAGCATGAAAAATCAAGAAAATCTTAACATAGTTTAGGGTTAAGATGGCTTGAACTTGTGAAGGATAAACTTTCTCAAATCCAATTCATAGCCAATTTGAACGAGCGAGAGAGAGTTGTCACGTGTATCATATACACTCTCATATGGCATTCAGGCCTATCTGGTATACAATGAAATATCATGCAAGCATAGTGTTAAATCCCTTCCAAGTTTATATGCTCATAGCATATGCCAAACATGCGAAGTCAAAACACAAAATCTATCAATTATGAAAGCCGTGCTTCACATAAGTACTTATATGCTCATAGCAAACAGATATTCTTGCCAATTTACAGAGCAAAAGAAAGTCGACCTGTTGAGCATTCACAGCTAATTGACCTTGTCGAATTGACAATGTAGTGAAAAACTAAAAAATAACTTGCAAGGGATGTACCTCATACTAGCTTGGCTTGCTTACTGTATTCCAAAAGTTTATGGAGACGAAGCCGTGCTCTTGTGATGTCTTAGAAAAATCATCGGATCATGCTTGTCAACAATGAGTGGATCATATCCATATCTGAATGCATCATGGGCAGACAACTTGCCGAGAAGTCAAGCCCGAGAAAATTGTTGAACAACTACTTAAAAGTGTAGTTAATGGTCGGCCGTACCGACTATCTGCGCCTACTTCTTGGTCGTCAAACCAATCATTGATATGTGGATAGACAAAGTTTGTTAAACACAAACCTTGGCATGAGCCAACCATGCTCAGTTGTGACGTCGTGGATAAGCCATGCTTAAGTTTGATAACAACATGGTTTGCACAAGCCTTGCTTGTTTCTTGATGCAATATGTTTTGAAGGAAAGTAGCAAGAGAAATTGAAAGCTATTGGTTACCTCTAAAATGCCCTCGAGCAACTTGTCGCGGCAGCCGCATTGCCTGCGTGTTCAATCATCCTTGAACCTCGAACCATTTCCAATCTTGAGTCAAATTCATCCTCAAATACAGGAGATCATCTCCTTGCCGTGTCAATACCTGCATACGAAAAGTGCTGCATACCAAAAGATATGGCTTTAGCATCAGCAGGTTTTCGAACGTCTTCGAGCTGGTGTGCAGCCTTACATGCCTTGCAGGTTGTGCTTTGCATGTGGTGCATGGTTGTGGATACTCCACATGGTCCTTGCTATTAGCCATGTTGGTCGTAGATCATGCCTTGCCGACCCTAGTCGTGGGCTTCAACCCTTAATGGGTAGGGGTGCCCCAAAATTAGGGTGGCCATTCACAAAAATAAAATAAAAAAATTGAGCTTTGTTTCTTTTCAACCATGGCAACAATACAAGCAGCACACAAGGCAAAAAAGGCAAGGTCGAGCAGAGGGTTGCATGCCGGGCTCCGAGCCTGTGTCGAAACACCCTCCTACTGCCCCTGCAACCCTGTCGAGCCCGCCCGCGATGGTTTTCCTGTACCTCGACCCTGCGAGCTTCTCCGTCCCAAGCCCCCGTGCACATGAGTTAGCCATTGCTTCGTTTTCAACCACGACTAAGCGGCCATGCCCGCAGTGCCCCTGCTTTCATGTTGACCCCAACCTCGACCTTTGCATGGCTTTGCAAGAATTCATGCAAGATCTGAGGAACCATGCCCCTTTGCTGCCATGGAACCTTGGCAAGCCATTGCAAAAAAAGAGCAAGGATCCGTTCTAAGCAAGTTGGGACGAGACCATGCTTCCTTCCCTCCTCCCCTGGCTCTACCCTTGGCTCTGATACCAGTATAATGCCCAAGGAATTGCCTCGCTTGGATTCACCGCCCAACCTCCCTTATATAGCCCATGGCTACTGAATCCCCTATTCCACACTGACAGCCGGCCACTTACTAGCCCAGGTCCATGACCTCTTTTGGGTATGCCCTTGGCATGACATCACAAAAGTCAACAATTATCCCTACAAGGAGGGGGCGAGCCATGCAGGTAGTGGGGGTGGTTGCTTGACCTCTCTCTCTCCCAAAGGGCACCCCTTGCTCAAGAGGCAAGTACGACACATGTCAAGCTCCTAGCTAGGTTTCCCTCAAGGAGTGTCCAAAGCCTATTGATTGATCCCTAGAGAGATCTAATGATAATTTAGTTAATTTAATCATTTTTTTATGGGACTGATGCTTGGGATAGTTAATTCTTTTTGCAAAGTTTATGTTATGCTCGTGATGCATAAAGCTTTCCATCTTCATTGTATCACCTAGGTCACAAGGAACACAAAGATTATATTGTACCAAGTCTCTTTTGATGGGAGAATCTATACAGAAGCCTATTGGAGGGGGGACTCGGCTCCACATAGATCCGGTCCTCAACTGTTGTCAAGTTCTCTAAACTCTCTCCCTTGCAAAAGCAGTGTTCATGACAAGTTAATTAGGTACTTTGATTATGTTTCTACCGTCAATTAAGTTCACCCTCTATGTTCTCAAAGTAGCCTCACAAAAATGCTCTTAAGTTGTCCATGAAAGGTTGGGCATGTTTATTGCAATAGTGTAAGTGGGACAGGGATCTATTATCTTGGTTGAGAAGGACTTAGTTTGAGATACACCCTTGGGAACTATAGTTCTAATAATGGAGCCTCTCGGGGCCTACCTTTGTCTTTACCATTACTGAGATAATCAACCGAGCAATGTTAGACCCTCTCCACTAGTCTTTGCAATCGCCAATGTCTAAACTACGGGTATGGCTGCTTGAGAGCTTATTTTTAAAGGTAAAGAAGAGTAGCAACAAAAGTTTTTTAGGGTACCAAAGCACAAAGTAACCTATACATAAGTCTAATTAGC
The DNA here is from genome assembly GCF_014529385.1 of Adiantum capillus-veneris. NCBI lineage: Eukaryota > Viridiplantae > Streptophyta > Polypodiopsida > Polypodiales > Pteridaceae > Adiantum > Adiantum capillus-veneris. The sequence continues at coordinate 178,391,343 of NC_140932.1, read as the reverse complement.
ATGGATGACGATAACCAAGAGAGTAGAATGAACATTGATAACTTTGATTTTGCACATGAAGGTGCTAATGATGATGCCCCCATGTTTGTCAATTATCTTGTTACTAGGTTGCAACAAGCTATGGGCAACCCTGCTTTGCAAGCCAAATTCACTCAACAACTTCATGCTTATGGAATTTCCATTCCTCTCCAAGAGGAGAGAGAGATTAGGAGGCCTCTTGATGAGACCGCCAAAAGAAGACTCTCTCCCATACGAGAGGAGGAATCCAAAGAACAAGAAAGTAATGAATCACTAAGTTACTTTGAAGATGTGGCTCCACAAAGACAGCGGTCTAGACGGTTGCCAACTCCTCTCAAGAGAAAACGGTCAACCCACATTCCTTCTCCTTGGCACTCCAAAATGGAAGAGCGGAAACAAAGGAAGAAAAGAGCAAAGAGATCACCCTCTTATCCTTCTTCTTCACCTTCCTCATTGTCTGATGAAAGCTATGGCTATTCTCTTAGAGAATACAAGAGGGGGAGGACATCGCAAATCTTAACTTGCATGAGAAGGTCACAATAGCTCAAGAAGTTCAAAGAGGGAGGAAAGAGTATCTCTTTTGTTTGGTGCTACTGACAAAGTATTGGCCTTCATCCAGCAATTTGATGCGGCCTTTGGAGACGAGGGCTTCACGGAGTCCTCCAAGCTACACCATGTAGCTATGCATTTCCAAAAGCTGGCTCATCAATGGTGGGCTAGCCTTTGTGGAAATGGAGAAACCCCAAAGACATGGAAAACTCTATGAGTTTTCATCATGAATAAATTCCTTGCAAGTGATGCAAAGGACAAAGTTCTTACCGAATGGCGGAGTTTGAAGCTTCTACCCCATGAGTCTATCCACAAATACATGGACAAGTTTTGGGATTTAAATCTCAAGGCTATTGTCTTCCAAAAGATAGAATTCACCGAGCAAAAGCAAAAATTTTGTGCGGGGTTTAAAAACGGAAGAGATGGCGGAGTACGTCAATTCTCAATGGCCTGGTTCTATCACTGAAGTAATCCACCACACCATGGTTGCTTCGCATATCAATTTCCAACAACAGGCTAGACGAAATGTCGAGCCCATGTAAAACAAAGACAAAAGTGATGTAAAGGGAAACACCAATGCCCAAAATTCTTCCCAAGGCAGTTCCAACAACAACAATCGGTCCAAGGAGAAGGGAGTTTATAAAGGTAAAAACAAACTCTCTCCTGAAGAGCTTGAAGCTTTTTGCAAGGACCATAAATGTTTTAAGTGTGGGGAGCAAGGACATGGCTATCGTTCTTGCCCCAAGAGAAATGCCCGCAATGAGACTCCTAGAGATTCCACTATCGAAGCTCCAAAAGAGGATGCTCATTGTAAAGGATCACCTCTCTCCTATGCTTGGGGAAAGGTAAGGGAGCATGTTTCCTTCATCTTGTTTGACCCTGGCTCTCCGAGCACAACTTCATATCAACATAGTTGGCCACCAAGTTGGGAATTCAAGCTTTCAAGATGGGAGCTGATAGTACTATAACGGTCGACGCAGCTTTCAAGGGACAACAAGCCTCCATTACTCCCTTGATTGGGAATTTGAGGCTTCAATATGTCCAAAGCTATGTCAACAAAAGAAGACTTTTTCATCTCTCCTCGCCAACATGAGGATGCTATGCTAGGGGAACCATGGTTCAAGTGCATGACTGCCAACATGAAGTTCCCTGAAAGGAGAATCTACTTCTCCTATAGGGAAAAGAACATGTATATAGATGCTAGTGAGTCTGGTTGTACTAAACACTTGTAAATCCTCTTGCTTTTGATATATCAATGAAGAACTCGGTTTTTGTGTACATGATTTTTGTCAAAGAGTCCCTAAAAAGTCCTAATGTTTCATCAAATGTAAATGGTAGAAATCAAGAAGAGTTAAACTTGTCTTATTTTCTAAAAGGATTCCAAGATGTGTTCATCAATGATATCCCTATGGAATTACCTCCAAAACGAGGGGATGATGACCATCAAATTGAGCTCCTACCTGGAAGCTCACATCCTAACAAGCCTCCTTATCAAGAATTCCCAAGCTCAATAAGAGGAGATCATGAGGCAAGTACAATAATTGGTAGACAAAGGGATGGTGAGGCCTAGCTCCTCTCCCTTTTGTTCTCCAATCCTTTTAGTGCAAAAAAAAGATGGTACATACCATATGTGTGTGGACTATCGAGCCTAAACCATATCACTATCAAAAACAAATTTCTTGTGCCTCGAGTAGAAGATTTGTTTGATAAGCTACAAGGCTCTACCTACTTCAGTATGATTGACCTTAAAAGTGTCTATCATCAAATAAGGATAGTGGATGAAGATATCTTAAAGACCGTGTTTCGTACAACGTTTTTTTTTAATGAATATCTAGTCATGCCTTTTGGCTTGACTAATGCACCAGCCACGTTCAATTGTTTAATGGACAAAATCTTTAGACCCTACCGCAAATTCAATGGAGTGTTCTTTGATGATATCATCATCTACTCCAAGTCATTGGAGGAATACAAGCAACATCTCCAAGTGATTTTTCAATCACTAAGGGAGAACAATCTTTTTCTCAATTAAAAGAAAAGTGAATTTTTCATTCAAGATATTCAATACTTAGGTCATATTATCTCTCAAAATGGTATCCGAATGGATCCATCAAAGTTGGAGGTAATTGAAGCATGGTCTAATCCAAGGAATCTACATGAGCTAAAAATATTTATTGGTATGTGTGCATACTATAGACGCTTCATAGCAAAATTCTCTCAAATAACAGGACCATTACATGACTTAACAAAGAAGAACGTTAAGTATTCATGGACTGCTAAGGAGCAAAATTCTTTTGACAAGTTCAAAGAGAAGCTTACCTCCCAACCAGTCCTCATGCTTCTGGATCTCTCAAAGCCATTTGAGATCCAATGTGATGCTTGTAGTGATTCCCTTCTATCGGCCTACCATGAAAGTGAACATACAAGAATATGTTTCAAAATGTGTAGTATGCCAAAAGACTAAGTATGATAGAGGGAAGCAACCTGGATTACTCTAGCCATTGCCTACCCCTAATTCACCATGGGAGAGTAAATCCGTGGATTTTATCTTTGGATTACCCAAGTCTATCCATGGGAATACGGGAATATGGACAATAGTCGACAGGTTTAGCAAGCAAGCACACTTTATTCATGTCAAAAAGACTATTAAGACACACCAAATGGCAACTCTATTCATATCCCATATTTTCAAACACCATGGATTGCCAACATCCACCATGTCAGATAGAGATACTAGAATGATCACTAATTTTTGGAAATCTTTCTTTGAAAAGCTAGGTACAAGATTGAATTTCTCTTCGGCCTATCACCCACAAACGGATGGCCAAAGTTAGATAGCCAATCTTACGATTCTTGATCTACTAAAGACTTATGTTACAAAATTAGATCAATGCTCACAATGGAAAAAGTACCTACCTCTTGTAGAGTATGCATACAATAATACTATCCATACTTCTATCAAAAAATCACCTTTTGAAATCATTGAGGGAAGACCTAAAAGTCCCTTCCTACTTAAAGTACATGGGAAAATCTTTGCTACCGATGAATATATCCGTGACCTACGATCTTTTCAAAAGTTTAAGGAGGCTATATCCATCTCTCAACAAAGGTGAAAAGCTTTTGTTGACTCAGGACAGAAGGGACTTAACATTCAAAGAAAATGATCGGATCTTACTTAAGTTTCCCAAGGCTCGATTGAGGCAAACGACGGTCAAAAATCCTACAAGCCATCAAAAGTATTATGCAAAATCAGCAGAAAAATACTATGGTCCTTTTCAAATTTTGAACCCAATCAATGAGATGTCTTATCGACTCAAGTTGCCCAATCATTAGCTCATACACAATGCTTTTCATTTGAGCCTACTTAAGCCCTACAAACACTACAAGAGGCTATTCATTTTAGCGACGCTCACACAGTGACGCTGAAAAAAAAAATTCCCGGCGTCGCTATGAGCGTCGCAAATTTACAAAGAAATTTGCGACGCTCATAGCGACGCCGACTGGGCTAAAAAAATAACAAAGCGCGCCCAAAAACTCAGATCTCAGATCTGAGTTTTTCGGCGCCCTCAAGCAAGGAGCAGGTAACGCTCTCCCTCTCTCTCTCTCTCTCTCTCTCTCTCTCTCTCTCTCTCTTTTTCTTCTCCACACACACACACACACACACACACACGAGGAGAGGAAAGAGAGCCAGGTATGCTCCTTCCCTCTCCTCATTCTCATGTTCCCTTCCCCTCTTTCTCTCTCTCTCTCACACACACACATACACACACACACATAGTGTTTTTGAGAAAGAGAGAGAGAGAGAGAGAGTACAAACATAAACAAAAACGCACACACACATACATAAACAAAGAATGCACACACACATTGAGAGAGGAAAAGAGAGAGAGAGCATGCATAAACAAAAAACGCACGCATTGAGAGAGAAAAAGAGAGAGAGAACATGCATAAACAAAAAACGCACACATTGAGAGAGGAAAAGAGAGAGAAAACATGCATACTATCCAAAAAAACGCACACACATTGAGAGAGAAAGAGAGAGAAACTAATTTAACGTCGTAGGAAACTAATTAAAATTAACAGACTTAAAGATCTAGCCGACGAGGAGTTGAACTCAAGACCTATTATTCAAGAGGGAAATGGTATAATCAATCTATCATACTTGGCATGGGTGATAGAAAGGTTATACCATTTATCTCTTTTTATTGGCACACACATCCACACACACGCACACACACAAGAAGAAGAGAGTTATAACGTCGTAGGAAACTATCCTAAAAGACGTTAAAGATTAGGTTAGATGTAGACTTACGTTAAATTAGATTTAGGTTTATTTAAGTTAAATTAGATTAAATTTAGGTTTATTTTTAGCTAGATTTACGTTTATTTACGCTAGATTTAGATTTACGTTATATTAGATTAGATTTAGGTCTCCATAGACTGCGATGCCTGCATGAAGCGGGTGAAGAAATCCCTCAATGGAATATAGGGTATTGCTGCCTTCACTCATGGTGGGCTCCGTCGATCCAAAAGTACTGGTGAAATGTCTTCAGAAGATAGGGAAGAAGGTGGATCTTCAGGCGGCAAGAGTCACTACATCCCCGACACAATGACCATCTAGACAACCTCTAGTCATTCAACAGCAACTTCAAAGTTAGTAACAAGAGCAAGAACGGTCTAAAGGACCAATTGCTGTCGTCAGATGTGGATGGAGATGAGGCAGCGTCACCGCCGGAAGTTAACTCTCACATCTTTAGTGATGAGAATGCCAACTCTTGCCGAGTTATGTGAAAAATTATGTGTTAAATCAATTTTAAGGTTCTTATAATCCCTGTTAGTTTAGTTCTTTGTTTTTAATATAACATAATTTACGTTAGATTTAGATTTATGTTATATTAGATTAGACTTAGGTTTATTTAGGTTTACCCACACACACACACACACACAAGAAGAAGAGAGTTTTAACGTCGTAGGAAACTATCCCAAAAGACGTTAAAGATTAGGTTAGATGTAGACTTACGTTAACGTTAAATTAGATTTAGGTTTATTTTTAGTTAGATTTACGTTTATTTAGATTTACGCTTATTTACGTTAGATCGAGTCCACGCAAGAATTACTTACGGTTTAGGGTTTAGAGTTAGACGAACAGTGAAAAGATCTACTCTGAAAAGATGTTAAGATGCTGTGAAGTGCTACAGCTAGAGAAGAGGCAAAGGGGTTTTGTCCACTATATGCAGTATCATGTAGACGTGGGTCTGTAGATTTCTTGTACCCACAAATATAGGTATTGACCAATAAAGACGAGATTATAACCCCGTTGTTCTGATCTCCGTGCACCTCTAGACCGAGGTGTGCGGGGATTGGACATGACTAGAGAATGTGAGGTAAAGAGAGAGAGAGAGAGAGAGAGAGAGAGAGAGAGAGAGAGAGAGAGAGAGAGATAAGACGAAGAATGCCAATAGAATATTAAATTTTTTGTCCAGGTTATAAGATTTTTATCCTCATTATGAGTAGTGACGAGGATGTGGGACCGTCCAACCGAAACACCTATCTCTCAACGAGGGTCTTATGTCCCTGTAATCAATGCAAGCATGCTGTGCGACGGACAAGATGTGTTTCTTTGCAGCACGTTCGCGAATTTGGCGAGTTCGATCCATCTATTATAGATCGAGTTGTTGCCAATTATAACTCGTCGGACTCTGACGCTGGCCAACAAGCAGCAATCTTGCAACCCAATAGACGTGTTCGCAGGCGCTTTGGTCAAGCAGCATATGTGAGGCCAAAAGATGTAGCCTCTGACAGCTCGGGGGATGATCATGCAGAGCACATTCCCAATGAGGCAATGTTTGAGCCCGAGATTGATGAAATGATCGAGACGATCATGGATTCAGAAAGGCTTATCTATGATGATATGAAAAGTGAAGCCGATACGCCATTGTATAATGGAGCACGTATGTCTAGATTGAAAGCACTCCTGGTTCTTCTCAACATGCAGGCAAAGTTTGGATGGAGTGACACTAGCGTCACAGCGCTTTTCAGGTGATCTATTACAATTAGTTTACTTTAATAAAACTCTAAATGTATAATGATCTGATAGATTTTTACACGACTGTATCGTATTTTTATGTTGTGTAGATTGCTTAAAGAGCACATACTACTAGCTGACAATGTGATGCCAGATTCCCGAGATGAAGCAAGAAAGATTTTGCGAAACTTGGGGATGGATTACAATTCTATCCACGCTTGTCCTAATGACTGCATCCTTTTCAGAGGGGAATACATAGATATGGAGAAGTGTCCGAAATGTGATTCATCCGCATCTCCCTCTCTTTCGGAGCATTCGGCGCGCTGCGAAGCTTCGGCGTCGACAAGACGAGCTTCACACTCGTCTAGACACCGGCGCTCTAGTGGTGGCGGTGGCGGTTGTTGTGGGGATTCCGCCACCGATGCCTCCACACCGCCTCGTGTTCGACGAGGCTCTTTACCCTCCCCTTCTTTGCCCGCCCCCACACCAGCCACAGCATCGCCATCTACGCCAGGTTTTGCACGGCTGACTGTTCCTAGCAGCTACACACCTCTACCTACTCCGCCACGAGCCACCCCACTCGACACTCCTCGCTTCGGGGCCCAGACGCCGGTGGAGACACCTGACGTCCGTACCCCCATCGACACGCCGCTAGAGACCCCTGTCGGGACACCCAGGTTCACACGTCACCGGCCAAAGGGCTTGCCTTACTCCGTCGACTTCAGCGGCGGCATCATCATGGATGATGACGGCAAGAACGTGATCTCGCGCATGCGTGGTCTTTGCTCTCAGCTGTTTAGACACTACATACTAAACAAATGGAGTGAAGTACCAAGTGATTTAAAAAACAGAGTCATCAGCATACTTCATGATGAGTTTCCCGTTCCAACACGGGATCAGCTCTTCAATGAAGACCTGATGAAGATTCGAATGCGCGAATACTGCAAACACAAGCGTTCCGAAGTGCAAAAAGCAATCAATAATGGGTGGAACAGGCCAGATTGGCTGGCCAAAGAAGATTGGAAGAATGCGAAGAAAGCAGCACGCGAGAATCCCGACAAGTGGAAGCAACAAAAGGATGCAGCCAGAGCGCGAGTAGAGGCAGGGAGCTCGCACCACTTGGGGAGCGGTGGATGGGCATCATTTGAGGCCGATTTTGTAAGTGTTTTCGCATTGCTCTTTATGTTCGATAGTTTAGGGTTTATGAGTTTTTTAATTCTAACATAATGAAATCTTTGTATGTTTTGACAGTGGTCGATGACAGGACGTGATCCCACACCGTACGAGCGCGAGTACGCAGGCAGGAAAGGCTTAAACGCTCTGATGGACATTCTCAGTTCTCGCGGCGGCATGGTTAGTATTAGGGTTTACTCTTTTCTATTTTTTGTATTGTTTTATAAATGTCGTTATATGTTTATACTTACTGAAAGCTGTCTTATTGTCTTTTTTTGCAGAATCCGACAGATACGCCGCTTAGACACGATGAGACGTCTGACTAGACGACGTCAGTTTAGCTGTAGCTAGATAGCATTAGTTTAGGGTTTCTCATAGCTTATGTATCATGAGACGGATTTTATACGTCTTTTTGAACCATGTATATTATTACATTTGTCACCGCAGTTCCTTTTGCCAATCAATTCTTTATGCCTATGATGTTGTACAATTGTGATTATTACATTTGCCAATCAATTCATTTTGCCTATGATGTGTACAATTGTCAATTTTGCAAACAATGCGTCTTGTGGGTGACTATTTTGGGTCTATTATCTACCCTTGCACTTTTTTTAAAAAGTGAATCAAGTACAATATGGTTGATGGGTGGCAGGGCATTCAATGCCCTGTCACCAAAAAAAAATTCTCTCGGGCGTCGCTATAACCATCGCTATTTATGGCTCTGTAGCGTCGCTATGAGCGTCGCTATAGTCTTCTGTGTAACCGTCGCTATAACCGTCGCTATGACCGTCACTATATAGAGACGCTCATAGCGACGCTTATAGCGACGCATATAGCGATGCTCATAGCGACGGTTTTAGCGATGCTGGGGGTTATAAAAACCCAGTGTATTTCCGTCGCTAACAGCGTCACAAGAGCACACAACCTCTTGTAGAGAAAGGAGAGCCACCAAGTGAACTAATTAGTGAAGACCCTCCCGAAATCGAAGACAAAGAAGAGGTGCTACAACCCGAAGCTATCCTTTGGCATAAAGACAAGGTACTACAACACGGTAAGGTTATCCAACGGTATCTTATTAAGTTCAAAAATTATCCTTTTGAAGATGCTAGATGGATGCAAGGAATACAATCTAAGGATAGTATGAACCTTGTCAATGCTTACAATGCTACATTAGAGTAAACAAATGTACAAATTTCTTTCAAACGACCAATTTTTTGTCTTATAACACTAATTCTCTTCTCATTGTGCACAAATTTAAGTCATATGCATGCTTTCAGTCATGTTTGTGATGACGACGTCTCTCAAACACCAAGTAGAATTTGCCACTCTACTTGGCAGAATGAAATGGACTAAAGAGTAGACATGCTTGCGGTAGCTACGTCTTCCAAGCACCAAATGGATTAGTCATTCATCTTGGAATGATGTTGTAGGGTAAAAAGGGATCCTCTACCCGCTAAAAATACTTTGACTAATGACTAAGGGTTTATCTCTTCTACCTCATAGTCGAGGACGACTATGATTTCATGTAACATTTAATGGCCTAGAAACTTGTGTGTAGAGGAAATTAGCATGAACATAGTGGGCATTTCATTAGAATAGATTTCTAATGAGAATTACAAGAGTGCTTGGGTGGAGAGAGAAACAAAAAGCATAACATCTAGTTAGATAGCATCAACAATACTTTCAAAAGAGAGAGAAATTAAGCTATTGACAACAATTGAGGACCGGATTTGCATGGAGCCGGTTCCCCCTCCAAAAAGGATTTGTATTATGGTTTCTCCCATCAAGAGAGACATTGTACAATACAATTCTTTGTGTTCCTTCAAGACTAGCTAGTGCAATGAAGATGAAAGCTTCATGCACTAAGCAAAACACTTAGTAAACACAACTTTAATTATCCCCGTTCTCAGACCCAAGACCTCACACACCTTCGAAGATGGTGAGAGCTAGCAGGGTATGAGAGTAGATTGAGAGGAAGAAGGAGTATCTTACGAGAAATATGTACATCTCCTCACATAATCACTCATATTAGCATAGCTTTAGCTTAGTAGTTAGCTTGGTAGAGGAGATGAGCATACATTGAAGCTTGGCTCTTGGTTGGATTTGCATCCACAAGCCAAGAGTGTGTCGATGTAGGCTTCTATCTCACAAGCTTGGAGTAGGTGATGAGATCTCCATTAAATCTTGGGAAGAGATAGTCTTCTCTTTCTTCACACATGAGATTTTTTGAGTGTGTGTGTGATAATTCCTTGCAAAAATCAGCCCCCTCTCTCTCTTGGGCGAGCCCTCTTGCTATTTTCTCTTGTAGGCTCCCCATTGGACCTCCCCAAGTCAAGCCAATGGCTATTAAGCAGCATAAGTGATAGCCTTTTGACATGTGTCCCCTTTCCCCTTTTGTGAGAGCTTTAGGTAATTTAATAATTAAACTAAACTCTCATTGGACCCCTTTGCCTCCTAGCCAATAGAAATCAGGCAAGCCATTGGGCTGCTGAGGACCCCTTGGGAGACTGTCCAATAGTCTTCTAGAGGACTTAATTCTCATTGGTTCTTTTATTAAGTGTTTTTACATTAATTAAACTAGATTTACTCTAGGCTAATTCTCATTGGTCCACCTCCAAGGCCATCCAATAGGAATTGGGTACACCTTGTGGGCATTTGGCCTAGGGAGCTGACATGTGTCCCTCATTCCCTTTGTGTAAAGGGAGCTTGTGTGTGTGTGTGTGTGTGTGTGTGTGTGTGTGGCTTTCTCTCTCATCCCCTAGAAGAAAGTCTTGCCCCCTCCCATGTAGGGATATACAAAGACTTTTTTGGTCACACATAAAGCATCCAATTCCCTTAAGGTTGACCTTTGGACACAACCTTTGAATTTTGGAACCTTAGCATTTTGGAAGTCTTAATGGGCTGAACCTTAGGGTCTTTTTAGCCCATTGTTGCACATGGCTCTTTTGCAGATGGCCCCCCCTTTGGATCCCTATTTTCCCTCCTTTGGATCCCTATTGTGGACCGTCTGCTAGCTTAACCAATATTATAGCTTTTTCTCCCCTGGTACTTCCCCATATTAAATGATCAGTTTAACATGAGAAAATCATTAAGGAGAAATAGATATTGATTATTATGACATTACCTCTCTCTTGAAATCATAGTCGTCCTCGACTATGGTGTAGAGTAGATAAAGCATCTTCATGAGTCCTTTTCTTAACGGGTAGAGGATCCCTATGTTACCCTACGACATCATTCCACAATGGATGACTAGTCCATTTGGTGCTTGAGAGCCTGAGGCTGCTGCAAGCATGTCTGCACATTAGTCCTATCAGTCTTCCATAGTAGAGTGACAAGCTCTACTTGGTGTTTGGGAGACGTCGTCTCCACAAACTTGATCTAAGCATGCATACTACTTCATTTTTGTGCACAATAAAGAAAAAGAGAGTCTTATAAGACAAAAAAACTTTGTTCATTTTTAACATTTTGTACATTTGCTTACTCTTGGGAAGCATTGTAAGCATTGACAAGGTTTAGGTTATCCTTTAATTGTATGCCTTGCATCCATCTAGCATCTTCAAAAGGATAATTCTTAAACTTAATAAGATATCGTCGGATAGTCTTACCACCTCTTAATACCTTATCTTCATGTTGGAGAATGGACTCGGGCTGCAACACCTCCTCTTGGTCCTCAATCTCCGGTGAGTCTTCAATAGTTAGTTCTTGAGGTGGCTCTCCTTTGTAAGGCTTTAATAGGCTCACATGCAAAGCATTGTGTATGAGCCAATGATTGGGAAACTTGAGTTGATAGGCCATCTCATTGATTGGCCTAAGAATCTGGAAGGGACCATAGTACCTTTTTGCTAGTTTAGCATAGTACTTTTGGTGGCCCGTAGGATTCTTGCCCGTCATGTGCCTTAATCGAGCCTTGGGAAACTTTAACAAGACCCAATCGTTTTCTTTAAAGGCTTGGGCTCTTCTGTGCTTGTCAGCAGCAGCCTTTTGCCTTTGCTGTGAGATAGAGATAGCATCCTTAATCTTTAGAAAAGATTCTTGTAGGTCCGGCTATACTCATCTGCAATGAAGATCTTCCCATGTACCTTAAGTAGCAAGGGACTTTTTTATCTTCCCTCAATTACCTCGAAAGGTGCTTTTCCCGTGGAAGTATGTACACTGTTATTGTAAGCATACTCCACTAAGGGTAAGTACTTCTCCCATTGGGATCTTTGATCTACTTCCGTTACATAGGCTTTTAGTAGATCGAGAATAGTTAGGTTAGCTATTTCACTTTGGCCATCTGTTTGTGGATGATAGGCCGAAGAGAAGTTTAGCCTTGTCCCTAAATTCTCAAAGAGACCCTTCCATAAATTACTAGTCATTCTAGGATCTCTATCCGACACTATGGACATTGGCAAGCCATGGTACTTGAAAATTTGTGAAATGAAGAGGGTTGCCATTTGATGGGCTTTGATAGTCTTTTTGACACGTATAAAATGAGCTTGTTTACTGAACCTGTCAACTATCGTCCATATTCTCGTATTCCCATGGATAGACTTAGGCAATCCAAAGATAAAATCCATGGATATGCTCTCCCATGGTGAATTAGGGATTGGCAAGGGTTGAAGCAATCCAAGTTGCTTCCCTCTATCAAATTTTGTCTTTTGGCAAACCACACATTTAGAAACATACTCTTGTATGTTCACTTTCATGGTAGGCCAATAGAAATATGTTTCAATTCCCTTTAAGGTAGACTGAATCCCTCTATGCCCCACATACGGTGGAGCATGAGATTCATACATTACTTTCTCACGTAGTGAGTTAGTAACGCATAGTCTATTTCCATAGAGAAGATAACCATCTTGTAAAGTAAATGGTTCTTCTTTCTTCCCTAATGCAAGGGCTGAAATCACATCTCTAAAATCGGGATCAATAGCGTACTCATCTATCATTGAAGATAGATCATTGTGAGTTGCTATGGAAACCGCATTCACTCTCGGCCGTCTTGAGAGTGCATCAGCTACTTGATTATGCTTTCCAGCAATGTGAGCAATATGAAAATGAAATTGCGAAAGGAAATTTGCCCACCTCATTTGTTTGTCGGAGAGTTTGGTCTGCGTCATGAAGTACTTAAGACTTTGGTGATCCATTCGCAGAATGAAAGGAGTCCCCAATAAATAGTGCTTCCATGAGTCTAAGGCATGTAGAACTACAAGGAGTTCCTTTTTGTATATGCCTAGAGCTTGCTCAACAGGGTCGAACCTTCGACTCTCATAGCCTATGGCATGCCCTTCTTGGAGCAAAACAGCTCCAAGGCAATCACTACAAGCATCACATTGGACCTCAAATGGTTTTGAGAGATCCGGTAGTGTAAGCATAGGTTGAGAGATAAGCTTTTCTTTAAGCTTTTCGAAAGCATTGTTCTCCATAGCAGACCATGTATACCTAACGCTTTTCTTTGTTAGGTCATGTAATGGTCCCGCAATTTGTGAGAACTTTTCTATGAAGCGTCTATAGTATGCACACATACCTATAAAGCTTCTTAGCTCATGAAAATTCCTTGGTTTAGGCCATCCTTTTATTACCTCTAACTTTGATGGATCCGTTTGGATGCCATCTTGAGAGATAATATGACCTAAATACTGAATCTCTTGCAAGAAAAATTCACTTTTCTTTCAATTAACATAAAGTTTATTCTCTCTTAAAACTTGAAATATTACATGGAGGTGTTGCTTGTGTTCATCTAATGAATTAGAGTAGATGATAATATCATCAAAGAACACTCCAGTGAAGGTTCGATGAGGCCTGAACAGCTTCTCCATCAAGCGGTTGAATGTGGCTGGTGCATTGGTCAAGCCAAAAGGCATGACAATGTATTCGTAAAGACCAAATGTGGTGCGAAATGCGGTCTTTACAATGTCTTGATCAACTATCCTTATTTGATAATAGCCACTTTTTAGGTCAATCCTACTGAAGTAGGTCGATCCTTGTAGCTTATCAAATAGGTCTTCTACCCGTGGAACGGGAAACCTATTCTTGATAGTGATTCTATTTAGTGCTCTATAGTCGACACACATACGATATGTGCCGTCTTTCTTTTGCACTAATAGCATAGGTGAGCAAAATGGAGATGAGCTAGGCCTAACCATGCCCTTCTCAACTAACTCATGCACTTGCCGCATAATTTCCTCTTGTTGAGCTTGAGAAACTCTATAAGGAGGTTTGTTAGGCGGTGAACTTCCTGGAAGAAGTTCAATTGCATGGTCATCATTACCTCGTTTAGGAGGTAGCTCACAAGGGATGTCGTCAATAAAGACATCTTGAAACCCCTTGAGAAAATTGGATAACTCTAATTCCTTTTGGTTTCTTTTATTTTCTTTTGCTAAAGCATTAGGTTCATTTTGAGAATCTTTAACAAAAATCATGTACACGGAAATAGAGCTCTTTATTGACTTGTTGAAAGCTGGTGTATGTACAATGGGGATAGTGTTACCCATTTCCTTAGCATCTATATACATGTCTTTTTCCCTGAACTTAAAGGAGATTCTCCTTTCAAGAAATTTAACATCGGCAGCCAAGTGGTCAAACCATGGTGCCCCTAGGATTACATCCTCATGCTTGATAGGAGAGATAAAGAAGTCCTCTTTGTCCACATAGCCTTGGACATGAAGCCTCAATTTCCCGATTAAGGGAGTGACTGAAGCTTCTTGCCCCTTGAAGGCACTGTCTGCGGGTAGGACATCTCCCATCTCGTAGGATTGTATGCCTAGCTTGGTGGCCAACTCTATAGATATAAAATTGTGAGTAGAACCACGGTCAAAGAGAATAAAAGCATCATGTTCTCTTACCTTTCCCCAAGCATGGCATAGAGGAGATCCTTTGTGATGAGTTTGGTGAGTCTCCTCCTCTTGGATTTCAACCAAGGAAGCTCTAGGAGGATCTTGGCGGTTGTTCTTTTGGGGACAAGCGCGGTACGCATGCCCTTGTTCGCCGCACTTGAAACACCGGTTATCCTTGCGATAACGCTCAAGCTCTTCAGGAGAGAGTTTGTTCTTACCTTTGTAAACTCCCTTCTCTTTAGCTTTGTTGGAGTTGCCCTTAGGAGACTTTTGGGCATTGTCCTTCCCCTTAGGCTCATTGGAACCCTTGTTTTCCAGGGGCTTATTATTTCTTTTAGCCCCCGTTTGGAAATTCATTCGTGAGGCCACCATAGTATGGTGTATTACCGCCGATATGGTACGTGGCCTTTGGGAGTTGACATACTCCGCCATTTCTTCGGTTAAGCCTGCACAAAATTGTTTCTTTTGCTCTCCAAAATCCAACTTTTTAAAGACAGTGGCTTTGAGTTGTAGGTCCCAAAACTTGTCTACATATTTGTGGATGGATTCATTGGGAGAGAGCTTTAAGCTTCTCCATTCGGTGAGTACTTTGTCTTTGGCATCGGTGGCCAAAAACTGCTTCATAATGGAAGCTCTTAAAGCTTTCCATGTTCGTGGATCTTCACCGTTGGCTCGTAGGCTAGACCACCATTGCCTGGCGGACTTTTGAAAGTGCATAGCTACATGGCGTAGATTAGAGGAATCCGTGAAGCCCTCATCTCCAAACGCCGCATCGAATTGCTGGATAAAGGCCAAGACTTTGTCTGCAGCACCAAAGGTGCCATCATAGGTAAGGAAAGAGATGCTCTTCACTCCCTCTTTGAATTTCTTCAACTTGGACGACCTCTTCCATGCGGCATAGGATTTCCTATGGCCTCTTCTTTTTGATGGTTCAAAGGTTGCACCATCACTTTCTTCAGAAGGTGAAGAATTTGAAGAAGGTGGAGAAGAGGGTGACCTCTTTCTCGCCTTTTTCTTGTCTTGATCTTCGTTGTCTTCACCATCACTTTCATAAGAGGAAGAGGATGAAGAAGATGGAGAAGAGGGTGTCCTATTTCTCGCCTTTTTCTTCTCTTGCTTTTTATCATCCCTCTTTAAATTATGGCATGGAGAAGATTATGATGGTCTTCTCCGCTTTGGGGGTGATGGAGAGCGTTTAGCCCGCCGTCTTCGTGGAGCCATCTCCGCCGAGGTGGCGGGAGACTCACTTCTTTCTCGTTCCTTCGGTGGAGGCTCTTGAATTCTCCTTTGGGAAGGAGATGCATCATCAAGAAGTAAATTCTTGAGCCCTTCGTATGGATTCTCTTCTTCTTCCCGAATCGGAGAGAGACCTCTTTTGGGAGTCTCACAAGGAGGCTTCCTAGGTGTTCTCTCGTCATGGTGATGTGCTTGGAGAATCCCGTGAGCACAGAGCTGCCGTTGCACTTCACTTTGGAGAGATGGATTGCCCATGGCTTGTTGAAGCCTAGAAACAAGATAGTTAACAAGCATTGAAGCATCATTAGTAGCTTGCTCATGAGCAAAATCAAATTTCTCAACACTAATTTCACTCTCTTTACTATTGTCAGCCATTCTAACAACTTTTAGGTGCAAACTTTTTAGGTGTACTTTGGCACTTCAAGCCCTAGTTGCTACTCCTCTTTACCCCTTTAGAAAAAGCACTCAAGCTACTGTACCCGCGGCTCGAATACCATTAATTGCAAGGAATAGAAGAGAGGGTCTTTCGACACCAAAACAACACCGGCTCCTGTCAAGCTTCTAATAGCTCAATAGTGGTTAAGCCGTAGGCAAGCCCCGTAGGACTCCACTCTTAAGACCATAGCTCTCAACGGTGATGCCCCGTCAACTGCACGAAGGCAGGCGCACTGCAAGGCTGAAAAATCCCTATTCTACTTACTCATAGGAAATTAATAATACCAACCATTTATAGCTAGCTTGAGGACCTCCCTTCTTAAGCAAGAAAAGAGAAACCTTGTGCTCTGATACCAATGTAACATTTAATGGCCTAAAAACTTGTGTGTAGCGGAAATTAGCATGAACATAGTGGGCATTTCATTAGAATAGATTCCTAATGAGAATTACAAGAGTGCTTGGGTGGAGAGAGCAACAAAAAGCATAACACCTAGTTAGATAGCATCAACAATACTTTCAAAAGAGAGAGAAATTAAGCTATTGACAATAGTTGAGGACAGGATTTGCATGGAGGCGGTCCCCCCTCCAAAAAGGCTTTGTATTATGGTTTCTCCCATCAAGAGAGACATTGTACAATACAATTCTTTGTGTTCCTTCAAGACTAGATAGTGCAATGAAGATGAAATCTTCATGCACTAAGCAAAACACTTAGTAAACACAACTTTAATTATCCCCGTTCTCAGACCCAAGACCTCACACACCTTCGAAGATGGTGAGAGATAGCAGGGTATGAGAGTAGATTGAGAGGAAGAAGGAGTATCTTACGAGAAAGATGTACATCTCCTCACATAATCACTCATATTAGCATAGCTTTAGCTTAGTAATTAGCTTGGTAGAGGAGATGAGCATGCATTGAAGCTTGGATCTTGGTTGGATTTGCATCCACAAGCCAAGGTGATGAGCTCTCCATTAAAGCTTGAAAAGAGATAGTCCTCTCTTTCTTCACACATGAGATTGTGTGAGTGTGTGTGTCATAATGCCTTGCAAAAATCATCCCCCTCTCTCTCTTGGGCGAGCCCTCTTGCTATTTGCTCTTGCAGGCTCCCCATTGGACCTCCCCAAGTCAAGCCAATGGCTATTAAGAAGCATAAGTGATAGCCTTTTGACATGTGTCCCCCTTTCCCCTTTTGTGAGAGCTTTAGGTAATTTAATAATTAAACTAAACTCTCATTGGACCCCTTTGCCTCCTAGCCAATAGGAATCAGGCAAGCCATTGGGCTGCTGAGGACCCCTTGGGAGACTGTCCAATAGTCTTCTAGAGGACTTATTTCTCATTGGTTCTTTTATTCAGTGTTTTTAAATTAATTAAACTAGATTTACTCTAGCCTAATTCTCATTGGTCCACCTCCAAGGCCATCCAATAGGAATTGGGTACACCTTGTGGGCATCTGGCCTAGGGAGCTAACATGTGTCCCTCATTCCCTTTGTGTAAAGGGAGCTTGTGTGTGTGTGTGTGGATTTCTCTCTCATCCCCTAGAAGAAAGGCTTGCCCCCTCCCATGTAGGGACATACAAAGACTTTTTTGGTCACACACAAAGCATCCAATTCCCTTAAGGTTGACCTTTGGACACAACCTTTGAATTTTGGAACCTTAGCATTTTGGAAGTCTTAATGGGCTGAACCTTAGGGTCTTTTTAGCCCATTGTTGCACATGGCTCTTTTGCAGATGGCCCCCCCTTTGGATCCCTATTTTCCCTCCTTTGGATCCCTACTGTGGCCGGTCTGCTAGCTTAACCAATATTCTAGCTTTTTCTCCCCTGGTACTTCCCCATATTAAATGATCAGTTTAACATGAGAAAATCATTTAGGAGAATTAGATATTGATTATTATGACATTTCAAGAGAGAGATAATGTCATAAAATCTAATATCTAACCAACCCAAATGATTTTCTCATATTCAAATGATCATTTAATGTGGGAGAATAAACGGGAACAAGCGTTAAAATATACACATCTGCTTACGGGTCTATCTCAACACCACGGGGCCAATTGAAAAGGGGTCCAAATGAGAGATGATTTGTGAAAGAGCAAAGCTAGCCAATGGAGCTCAAAGACCTTACGGTTAGCTTCATTAAAGACCTCCAATGGTTAGTGTTAAAAGGCCTTTGACCTTAGGCAAGCTAGGGTTGTGCTTGAGGTCGGAACCTGGCCTAAGCTTGAGGTGCTTGTCATGCCTGATGACTGAGATGCTTGCGGTGCTTGTCATGCTTGAGATGCTAGGGTTGTACTTGAGGTGGGAACCCGGCCCAAGCTTGAGGGGCTTAAGGGCCGAGCTTGTGGTGAGACCCGGGCCCAGACCCGGGCCCAAGATTGAGGGACTTGAGGTGTCAAAAAAGTCAACAAATATCCCTACAAGGAGGGGGCGAGCCATGCAGGTAGGGGGTGTGGTTGCTTGACCTCTCTCTCCCCCAAAGGGCACCCCTTGCTCAAGAGGCAGGTATGACACATGTCAAGCTAGCCCCGAGCTAGGTTGCCCTCAAGGAGTGTCCCAAAGCCTATTGGTTGATCCCTAGAGAGGTCCAATGATAATTTAGTTAATTTAATTAATTGTTTTTTCATTTATCAAGTCCTTTCTCTTAAAGGGGAAAGGAGGACACTTATCCCAGGGCTACCCTTGTTGCTAGATATGCACCCAGCTTGTGATTGGCTAGGCTTGGAAAGGCCAATGAGCTTTCATCTAGAGCTAGAAGAGGGGGTCCACCCAAGCAACGGGGGGGGGGGTGCACTATGTAATCATGTTAATGTATAACGTGAGTTCGAAGGGAGGGGTTTTAAAATGCAAAAAACTTAGGCAATTTAATAAAAATATATTAAAATAAGGGGTTTTAATACTCAATTTTAGAAAAATTTCCTAAAATAAGGGGTCATTTTATTCATTCAGACATGTTAAAAGAGGGTTTTTTTAATACCCCAGGAACGCACGTTATATAGGGGGGTACGGAATGGTGAACCCCTTGAGGTGCCTGCTTACAAGATATACTCTTCCACACACACACTCTCTCTCCCTCTCTCTCAGTGTGTCAAGTGCAAAGTGCAAGAGCTCCATCTCCTTCTCCAAGCTAGTAGAGAAGTTGAGAGCCTACACCAACACTCTTGGCTATGGAATGCAAATCCAACAAAGAGCCATGCTTCAATGCTTAAGCTTGTCATCTTCTCCATCTTCATTACTATGTTATTATGTATGCGAGCAAGAAGAGTGATGATAAGTGAGGAACTACTTCTTTCTCTTATGAATGTTTCTTCTTCCTCTTCCCTACCCTCATTCCCCGCTAGCTCTCTCCACCTTTGAAGGTGTTTGAGGCCTTGGGACTGAGGCTTTGGATAATTCATGCTTTTTGCAAAGTTTATGTTATGCTCATGATGCATGAAGCTTTCCAACTTCATTGCATCACCTAGGTCACAAGGAACACAAAGATTGTATTGTACCAAGTCTCTCTTGATGGGAGAATCCATAATACAAAAGCCTATTCGAGGGGGGACCGGCTCCACATACTTCTTTCTCTTATGAATGTTTCTTCTTCCTCTTCCCTACCCTCATTCCTCGCTAGCTCTCTCCACCTTTCAAGGTGTTTGAGGCCTTGGGACTGAGGCTTTAAATAATTGCTTTTTGCAAAGTTTATGTTAATATGCTCATGATGCATGAAGCTTTCCATCTTCATTGCATCACCTAGGTCACAAGGAACACAAAGATTGTATTGTACCAAGTCTCTCTTGATGGGAGAATCTATAATACAAAAGCCTATTGGAGGGGGGACCGGCTCCACATACATCCGGTCCTCAATTGTTGTCAAGTTCTCTAAACTCTCTCTCCTACAAAAGTATTGTTCATGCCAAGTCAATTAAGTACTATGATTATGTTGCTACCGTCAATTAAGTTCACCCTCTATGTTCTCAAAGTAGTCTCACAAAAATGATGATTTCCATACAGCATGAAGACGGGCACGAAGATCCCTCCATAGAATCCAAAGCTTAGACAGAATGTCCCACTCATATCTTGCATGTATTCGACTTACGTTGCCAAATTTGCAACCGTGAACTGTACAATCCCAAAGACTTAGGCCATGGTTGTGCTTATATCTATGCTGACTCGGCCTTGCCGACAATGATAAGCCCTCTAACGGCTTCTGTAGGTGTTGACCGCTGGGTCAACAACACAACATAACTCAAGTTTCATACCAAAGTCTTATCTTTTGCGAGTTATGAAATGCTGCGGATTATGGCTATAAACGTCATTTGTAATGAGTAGTTATTCTAGTTTCAGAAGCTGGGGTGCAATGGCACTTCCAGATTGTAAATACAAAGACATTTGACCCTTTCAACCCCATTTTTGGTTAAACCTAAGGTAGCCTTAGTATATAAGGTACCTAGGTCATTTTGTAAAGAAGACTTTTAATCATAATCAAACTTTAGCGCTGTCATCTACTCTGTGTGAGAGAGAAAGAGAGTGAGCGTGAGCTTCATCCTCTCGCTACGCCTGGCTCGCTCAACGCATTGGAGATCCGATTGCACCATTGTTGTAGGCTCGAGGAGAGCTACGCGACAATACCAAGCATTCCACACGAGACGAAGCGCACACGCCGACGCATCTACGAGCTATTTGTGGTCGTAAGTGTATCAAACGATGTCTGTTTTCTGTGTGCTAGTAGTCTATAGAATCGTGGCGACATAAGCTACGCATAGGTACTCGTAAATTTCAGTTTCGAGCACTTTCAAAATTATGCTCTGTCATCCTACGTGTTTTCCGCAGACGGGTTTAGAGTGAGGGTTTTGAGTGTAGAAGCTTAGGGACAGGTGTATCCTAGTGAGGGGATGGTGTTCCTTAAGTTTCGTATGAATCTGGCATGATTAGGTGAGTTACCTTCCGTATATGTGTATGTGGTTAGGTGGTGTAGTTGAGAGCAGTGAGGTTCTTGATTGTGGTTTAGTTGGCCTTCCAGAGTGTTGTATGTGTAGGATGGTCTCAGCCTGACAAGCTAAAGAGATTTCCTCCGTGTGCCTATCGTGTCATCTGTGTCCTCGATTGACATTATGTTGATCTAGGTAGTGTTTGCATGCACTTCATGGGTGTGTGAGTAGCTTCCCGTCCAACATTGGCGCCGCTACCGGGGACACAAGGACCTAAGTAGGTTTCCTACTAACGCTCGTGTGATGGTTGCTTGATTTAGTTTGGGCTAAAAAAAGCATTTTTCTTAAGTGGATCCGGAAGAGGATATTCCGTGATCAAGTGGATAGCCAGGAGGCGTGTGTCTTGCCGAGGGTCTGCGACTAGATAGGTTTAGTTAGGATCTGTGGATTAGAGTAGTTGTTGGTGGTCGAGTAAATTGTGAGTGATAAAAGCGTTTACTAGTCCGTGTGTGGCAGTGAATCGTTTTTCTACTCATAGATGCAAAACCCCATATGATTTGTAGGAGTAGCTTCAGGTAAGTGATCCGATTCTGATCTAGAGCTATTCATCATTGAATTATTTGCTAAAGTGCTTGATTGCATTTGAAATCACGAAAAAGTGTGCTTTTGCGGGTAAAAATACATTAAACAAGATTTTGTGGATATTTTTGTATGACTGACTGATGTTGTGCATATAAAACAGCATATGCAAGGGTTCTATGAAGAAAACCTGCAATTCTGTAAACATAGACATCCTACGCGTAGGATGTCTCAAGGGGGTTCTGGAGACCAAATTTGAAAATTCTGACTGCACCAGTGGGTTCAGAGGGTAGGTTTTACCCTAGTAACATATTGGCTTGGGTTTTTTTCCCTATTTTTGTTGACCAAAAGCCAAAAGGGGGAGTCTGAAAATGTAAAATTTCAGAAAAGGCTTAAATTGAGTGTTTTTTGCATGTTTTTGCAATTGTGAAGCATACTTACACTTGCTGAGAGCATAAGGAAGCATCAGGGACACTTCAGTCTGAAAAAAATCAGTAGTAGACATCCTACGCATAGGATGTCTACAGGGTGATCTGTGCACTTTTTGGAAAATCTGAGGTAACCAGTGTGTTCAGAAGGTAGGTTTTACCCTATTTTCACCTGGAAAGGGGAACTTGACCATATCTTGACAGCATAAGGCCAGATAGACTGAAATTGCCAGACATCCTACCCAAATTGTGCCAAGGCATTATTCCAAGACCAAAACCATAGGATGGCTACAGGAGCATGATCTGAATGTTGTATTGAGTGCATGTGATAAATTTCATCTCATTTGGATTAGTGAAAGGAAGATTGAACAGACTCTAGCACTTTTGACTGAAAAAGCAAGGATAGCTAGTTTTGGGGTCTTTTGACATCCAAATTCGAATTTGAGCATACCACTGGGTTACTGACATCAAGGGGAATCTGTGGGACAAGTCTGGGGTCAAACAGGCCAAAAAGACAACCTACGCGTAGGATGTCATATGTGTGATTTTGCACTCCAATTTTAATTCTGAGCATACCACAGTGATCAGCACCATAAGGAGAGTCTGTGGTTCAAATTTGGGGAAATTCTGAGCAGTTAGACATCCTACGCATAGGATGTCTACTGCATAATTCTGAAACCAAAATTCTAATGTGACCATACCATGCTGTCATATAGCCTTAGGCAAGCCTCCTAGTCAATTTTGGTCCAATTTGGAGTTGAGTTGACTTGGGAATTCATCAGGACAGACATCAGGCTTTTGGAACAGATTCTGGATCATTTGACCAGCCTATGGGTGTCAGAATCAAAAAGTAAAAAGAGCTGTGAGTTTAGCACATCAAGGGGAAGCTACAGTGCAAGTTTGAGCTGAAACAGAGCAAAAAGAGATCCTACGCGTAGGATGTCTCCAGCTTGATTTAGGACTCCAAACCAACCTATGAACACACCACTGTGATCAGCACATCAAGGAGAAGCTGGGGTGAAAATTTCAAGTCATTCTGAGCAAAAAGACATCCTACGCGTAGGATGTCTCAAGGACATTTTTAGGTCCAATTGAAATTTTGAGAATACCATTGTGTTGCTGGACTCAAGGGGAGTCTCTAGACCAAATTTTGTTAAATTCTGAGCATATAGACATCCTACGCGTAGGATGTCTCCAGGCCAGATTTAGGGTCCAACTGTACTTTTGACCATACAAAAGTGTTCACAGTGTCACAGAGATCCCAAGTCTTCTTCCATTCTAAACTGCATTTCACTGTTTTGGCCATAACGTTCACAAACGGTATCGGATCGGAAAAGTTTTTATATCAAAACGTAGCCTGAGAGCGACCCTTGAGATCTTAGAGCAAAACATGAACTAAATGCATGCCAATGGCAACCATTTAGTTCAATTTTGAAAAAAAAACATCGTTTGAGGCCTCAAAATTCATCCGCAAGTTAGGGGTGTCTAAAAGCGACAATTTGCGAGAATTGTGACGCAACGGTTGCGGTTTTGGACATAGTTTTGACTTTTCCCTAACCAAAGCACTTGAACACAGTGGACTAAGTCTACTTGAACCAAGCAAAATCTCTTAAGCCCAGAAATCATGTCTACCCTAGATTCAAACGCAGCTTACACAAGCTTGGAGATCCCGACGATAGAGGAATATCCTCCCATAATGGATCTTCCAAACTTGCAATTGATAAAGACCCATCTTGTTGAGAGAGTTTGGATGATTGGTCATGAGAGTGAAGGACTATATAGATACATTGACGACAATGAGGTCAATCTTTATAGGTGCTCAGATCCATACCTAGAAGAGATAACGAATTACAAGCTCTTATATGTCTACACATATGGAATCGACTGTCAATGGAGATCTATAGTTGTCGACAAGTATGGACGAGAATACAGAGTTGTAGTAAGCACAAATCCACAGACTGTACTAGAAAGAGGTGGATATTTGGTCAATGAAGGACCACAAATGACTCCACCAAACACGAGAATTCCTATAGCAATTCCAAGAAGAGAGCCACCAGGATTCCCTTCAAGAGCGATAATGAGAGAAGGATTGGGAGAATCTCTGGTTAGACTTGTAGACAATCGACGAGTCAAACCATCCCAAGTCCAGAAATGGGTAAACAGAAAATACTCCGGAGATAAAGATCCGAGAGATCACGTAGCGGCTTTTAGAAGAGTGATTAGAGCAGAGGGAGTTTCAGATTTTGCGACACAATTTGCGGGATTTGGATTGACTCTAGAAGATGATGCAGCTACATGGTTTGATTCGGTGGAAAAATGGGATTTTGAGACCCTAGATGAGCTGTTTGAGGAGTTTATTGAAGAATTCTCGCCAAAAGGCGTTGCTCACAACACGGTCTCACAAATCCATAGATTCAAACAGAAAGAGGATGAATCAGTACGCAAAGCATCATTACGGCTCAAGAGATATGTTAAGCTCTGTCCGAGAGCGGAATTACCTACGCAATCACGATTGATGCTGATCTTTATCCAGGGAATGAGACATGCGGGCCTTCAAAAGGATCTGCATATGATAAGGAGGATGACGCTAAACGAGTTGATCAAAGAAGCTCTTTATCTAGTGGATAATTGTGAGGCATACAAAGAAAAGGAATTAAAGAGTCAAGGAGATGACACATCCTCTCAGCACAATGTTTCACAGATAAGTGAGTCCATTGCCAAGCCAACGGCACCTATTGATCAAGAAAAGCTTATCGACGACTTGGTCGAGATGTTGATTCCTCTTGTAAGGTTTGATTTGGGAGAGCCGAAGTGGTGTGAAATTGAGAGAAAATGGACGAACCATACGGGGGAAGAGTGCTATTATAGCATGGAAAATGCTAGGGAGAGGTATGTACAACCTGTTCCAGAAGCACCTACTCCACCTAGATACATTACGGGGAATGCGCCAAGACCGGTAGGAGTTTTAAGGCCACAGCTTGTCTTAGGACAACAACCTCCGCTTCCAAGTGCTAGAATGACGGTAGACATGAGATACATGCCAATGATGGAAGCATCAAATAAAACGACGCCAGTACCAGCTACAATGTGGTATAGCAACCAAAGTGAGTACTACCCTTCGGAGCAACAAAATCTGAGAGAAACACATGGAGTATTGAGGCCGGTACAACCTCCACCTCCTGGGTTTCAGTCGAAAGAAAGAAGGTATGAAATGGACAAAAGGACATTGCGATTCATTGTAAATAGCGGCTTATCTAGGTCAAAGCTTGCTTATAGCCAAGAGGAAATGCTGAAAGAATCTCCTCAACCAGAGACAGATTGTCACAGAAGTCATGACAACCACTTGGTCAAACAATGTCCTCATACGGAGATCACTGAAGTAAATGCGTATTGTCTTGAGTGTGGCATCACTCACTTGATCCCCGATTGCCCAAAAAAACCAAACCAACTCAGGAAAATCACGACAAATGTATCAGGGATTGTTCATCTACCTAGTAGCTCAGAAAATGAAAATGTCGTACCAGTTCAAGTGGTTACGAGAGCGCAAGCTCAAAAGGAAGCCGATGAGAATCCAGAGACAAAGAACATGGAAAGTGACACGAGTCCAAAGATAGATGATGGACCAAAGACAGACGCACCTAGTGAGAAAACCAAGAGCAAACGAAATAGTTGGAAAGCTAGAAAGACTAGGATGAAAGCACGTAGGGAACGAGAGCAAAAATCCCTAGCTGAGAAGCTTACCGAAGCTGAGGACAAGATAAAACAACATGAGGAAAAGGAGGCACCTTCTCTTACACAGATGGTTAAACCTCTAGAAGAACCATCCACGGATGAGAAACTGAGAAGTGCTAGTTCAGGAGGATCGGTGTTGGTAGAGAAGGTTAATGAGACATTAGATGCCCTCTTGAAAGCCTATGATGGGAGGCTCAAAAACAACCAAACCCAAGAACAGAGGTGGATGACATATCCCTATGCGGAATTAGAAAAGCAAAGGTTGGAAATGTGCAGGAAAATGATTCAAACAACCCAATCTTTACTAGAACCACCAGTTGCAAAACCTGAGGATGTGATCCGCGTCATGCCTACACAAGTAATCCCACCAAACCAGGAACTAAAAGAGCCAGATTCTAGTCATGAGCACAGAACAAACCTCAAAGACCCAGCAATAGAACCAGGGATAGTATTGAATACCACGGATAACTCTTCCGAGGGATTTCACCAAGCTATACCTGAGGATTGTAAAGAGATAGATGGTTTTGACGAATTGTGGAAACAAGTCAGAGAGGCCAATGAAGCCGATGACGTAAGAAGACGAGTAGACAAGACTGGTGATGAACGAGGAGTGTTTCTACCACCAATAGAGGAATTTGAGACTGGATTTCAAATGAATCTAGATGTGTGATCGTATTGGGGAGACAAAGGATCTGTACAATCTATGGATAGTCAACCCCATTCGCTAAGAACACTACCATCCTATATGGGAGAGTACGAGACCAAGTCAGATGTGGTTGCAGTCCCATCAAAGAGACTGTCTCCCAACAAGGCCATCGATTCAAAGGGGCTAGTAGATATTCTATCTACCCCAGTCACCTGTACAATAATGTTAGCCGAGCTGCTCAGAATAAGACCAAATATGTGGGCTAATGTGGGTAAATGTCTAGAGAAATTTGGTGTAAAAACCCCAATGACTCAAATCGAGGAAGGCATCAAAGAGCTTGAAATGCCTCAACTAAATACTAGGCCAGTGCCATTAAACAAGGTAGGCGAGTATTACGAGGGAGAAGATGGAAACACCACCCTTCCTATGGAGTTCAATGGTGTAAAAACCATGGCAATCCTTGACAGTGGATCTGGTGTGGCCATTGCAACCATAGAGGTTTGGAAAAAATGGGGAAAACCTGCCTTGATATCCACACGAATGACCCTGCAACTTGCAGACGGACACAAGGAAAAGCTCATAGGACTGCTAGAAAAAGTACTTGTTACTTCTTGTGGCATTGAATATGAACACACTTTTGCTGTTGTTGACTTTGGCAAGAAGAACAACTATGACATCATTCTGGGAAGACCATTCATGCGACAATTGAAAATGGTCCAAGATTGGGGTTATGACCATATATACGTGAGACATATGGAAACCATAACAAAGATAAACTTGAGGGACCATAGCTATAGGGATGTGACGAGAACACCGGTTGAGGAGTTTGATTCCGCCACAGTAGCAGGATCAGAACTTCCAGCTTGGTTAGGTAAGCCTAAAGAACTGTGGATGTGTGGAGCTTCACAATGTGGTAGCTTGAAACGTGAGGAATGTATCCTAGAGCAGGTTATAGAGGATAAGGACTATATCCCAGAACCATTTCCTGAAGAAGAGTTAGAGCCTTTTGGATGGGAACACATTTTGGCTACTCTGGACGTGTGCGCCGTGAAGGATGCTCCCACAACAA
The DNA here is from genome assembly GCF_014529385.1 of Adiantum capillus-veneris. Lineage (NCBI taxonomy): Eukaryota > Viridiplantae > Streptophyta > Polypodiopsida > Polypodiales > Pteridaceae > Adiantum > Adiantum capillus-veneris. Next base: position 178,363,735 of record NC_140932.1, on the reverse strand, counting down.
AGTTTTGTGATGAAAATGGCTATGATGTCGTTCCTTATTTTGCAGTGAGTGTAATCCAAGAAAACGAAGAGAACCAGACATCAACAAGCTCTCAAAATAAGGAGCAAACAAAGAAATGTGGAGAATCAAAAGATGAAGAAGACGACGAGTTCTATGACTCTGTAGAACACTTCGAGCTTCAAGAAGATCAACGACCCGGGAATCAATGTCATCGCTACACGAATAAAGTGTATCAAAAGTGGATTCCAAAGTCCTCCGTGAAGACACAGCCACCACAATCATCCTCATACATGGCTCCTAATAAGGATGCAAAGACTCAGCTAGGAGGAATACGACCAGAGCAATGAGCTAACAATGCTCTAATCAATGGTCTAGAAAAGTCCTCCAAGAAACTACCACCCACGAGCAAACAGACAGTAACTTTCCACTACCAGCCAAAAAATCAAGGGAAAGTACAAGAAGTCAACCTTGCTGAGGATAGTAGCGATAGTGATGAATCTTACGACATCCCCTATCATCAACTCAGGCCATCACTATCACCAACCCCTTCAGCAACAACCATGACAGGTCAAAAGAACAGGACAACAAGTCAAAGCCAAAAAGCTCGACAAATCTGGATACCAAAAAGCCAGATCGGCCAAAAACAGATATGGATCAAGAAGACAAAGATCTATAATGACAAATCACAAGATCCAACACCAAAACAAAAACAAGGAAAGCGTGCACGAACAGGTAAGAATATCACAAAATCGCAAGCTTTCACAACTCAGGTTTGGGCTCCAAAGAAGTTGATTCAAGCACAAAAAAGTCAGGAATTCATTTGGATTCCCAAACAACCACAGTATCAACTTTCAAAGCCTGAATCCCGTCACCAACCAAGCGTACAAGGGCCGAAGCAAAGACCACTGTCGACTCACACAACAAAAGGGTGGATCCCAAAGAAGTCTCTTCAAACACAAACGAAGCATTCGCAAGTATGGGTTCCCAAATGAGCGTCAGTAACAAAACAGCCAATAATCGCAAAGAAATGGGTCCCAAAGAAGATCAACAAAACTGCTGCCAGTGCATCGCCGCTTGAATTCTTACAATTCTTCCTACGATTACAGTACAGTTAGAAGAGAGCAAGTCGCTTCAATCAAGCAACGATACAGGATCTCCAAGGACCATTACATTGCTTAGAATAGGAAGCCTCGCCAACAAATGCCAATAAGCAAATTGCTTATACCCACATCTTGCACAACATAAATCTTTTCCATGCATTGACTGTGTATGCATAATAGGGCTACATTACAAGGCCTGCATAGGCACAACTTTTTGCCCAAGCACAACACATACCCTTTGCGATACCCTGTCGTAAAGGATGACTCCAAATAGGAAGGGGGGAGGCATTCTGAATGCGGACCTAACATTATGACTATTAGAGGGCAATGTTTTGTGAGATGCATTGAATTTTTGCGTTTTATTGTGATAAATTTTTGACGAAATTTAGAGTATATACCCTCATAGTAGAGTTACACAGGAGTATGGGGACAAAATCCATATATGAGCCCCTAGGGACATGTGTATAGTGTACATAGCATTTAGATTTCTATTTGAATGATTTTTCTTTTGTTGAGTTGTTTTGAGATTTTCTTTGTTTATTATTAAGAAAAAATTAAAAAAATCCATAATCCACATGAAGAAAAGACTGACGAGAGGCCTGAGCACTACAAAGAGAAGGTACAGGAAAACGATGAAACTTCACGAAGTATGTCTCAGCAGCCACTACAACAGCCGAAGAACTTGTCACAAAGCAGTGTCAACATGCAACCGACAAGTCATACAAGTCAGAGTCGAGTCGCTAAGCCACAAAATGAGTGAGGTGTTAGTCCCAAAGCTTCAAGTAATATTCTCTGTGGTCTAAGCATCGTAGCTATTCTAGGTACTACTCAAGCTGGAAGAGTTGAGCATATTTAAGTTGTGTCGCTCATGCTGGTATAGGTGAGCAAAAGAGTCGAAGTCTAAGTAATTAAGTCTGGTGAAGTGAAGGAGAAGGTCCAAAAGACACTCACATACTGAGCACACTCAGATACGAGTGGAGAAACTTCTACATCAAAAACCCTTCTTGGAATGGTGGAAGCTATTGAAACATCTTTTGATGTCACATGTGCTACATTTATTCCTCGAACGCCCATCATCTCCTTCTTTCACATTGCATGCTTTTGTTGACAAATTTCTCATATGCATATAGAGTGTCCCATAATTGGCACTTGCATCAGGCACTCTTTCTGTGTTTCACCCAAGCACTCACCTTTCATGAACATGTACTTCACATTCAACTGCTCAACTCCAATAAGAGCGTATACCAAAGGCATTTTTTTTCCCCACCGGGTTTTTTCCCTTTGGTCATCCAATTTTTAGACCCTAATCTAAAGAACACCTATCACCATCCTCTTGTACATATTCCTTCTACATCAACAATAAGGAAATGCTACTCAAATCAATTGACAAATGAACTGGAGAACCAATTTCAGATCATAGCATACTTCTCCTCAATAGCGAGTCGAAGAATGGCCTACAATGACAAAGCTGCAGACAACACTAACAACATGATTGCACAAGAACAAAGAAGTCCCCAATGAAGAAGAGCAGACATAAACGTGATCAGAGGATCTCAAAAGCTTGTCCTTGATAATGCGCATAGAATGCTCGGCAGGGTTTTGAACCTCAAATTCGAATAATTAAGTCCTGGATTCGGCCTGACAGACAGACTTTGCATTGGAGTGCAACTTGGCCTAAAGAAGTTAAGGGTTTAGCCATACAATTTCTACAAAATCCTTACAAAGTTGTCATTGGCTCATAAGATCAGAAAGCCAATCACTCAATTCTACAGATTGTAGAAGTTATTTATGAGAATCACAAATACTCCGAATTGACATATTTGCTGGAGCAAGTGATGGATGGAGCTTTCTCTCTCCATGATGATAAGAGTCAAGTTAAACGACATTGGGTTCTTTTTGAATTTAGATCTGGCAGTAGACATATAATGACAGAAACAGATGCTGCAGCTCGAAGCGTGGATGTGAAAGACGTAAAGTTCGTCATCAATTATGATTTTCCTGAATCATGAGAAGACTATGTACATCGGATTGGACGAACAAGACAAGCTACTGCAAAGGCCATAGCCTATACTTTGTTTCCAACAACAAAACGACAGCAAAGACCACATCGCCATCGACAATCAGGTCATGTCGGGGACGACATGCACGCGGAAGGGGGGAATGTTGACCGCTGGGTCAACAACGCAACATAACTCAAGTTTCATACCAAAGTCTTATCTTTTGAAATGCTGCGGATTATGGCTATAAACGTCATTTGTAATGAGTAGTTATTCTAGTTTCAGAAGCTGGGGTGCAATGGCACTTCCAGATTGTAAATACAAAGCCATTTGACCCTTTCAACCCCATTTTTGGTTAAACCTAAGGTAGCCTTAGTATATAAGGTACCTAGGTCATTTTGTAAAGAAGACTTTTAATCATAATCAAACTTTAGCGCTGCCGTCTACTGTGTGTGAGAGAGAAAGAGAGTGAGCGTGAGTTTCATCCTCTCGCTACGCCTGGCTCGCTCAACGCATTGGAGATCCGACTGCACCATTGCTGTAGGCTCGAGGAGAGCTACGCGACAATACCAAGCATTCCACACGAGACGAAGCGCACACGCCGACGCATCTACGAGCTATTTGTAGCCGTAAGTGTATAAAACGATGTCTGTTTTCTGCGTGCTAGTAGTCTATAGAATCGTGGCAACATAAGCTACGCATAGGTACTCGTAAATTTCAGTTTTGAGCACTTTCAAAATTATGCTCTGTCATCCTACGCGTTTTCCGCAGACGGGTTTAGAGTGAGGGTTTTGAGTGTAGAAGCTTAGGGACAGGTGTATCCTAGTGAGGGGATGGTGTTCCTTAAGTTTCGTATGAATCTGGCATGATTAGGTGAGTTACCTTTCGTATATGTGTATTTGGTTAGGTGGTGTAGTTGAGAGCAGTGAGGTTCTTGATTGTGGTTTAGTTGGCCTTCTAGAGTGTTGTATGTGTAGGATGGTCTCAGCCTGACAAGCTAAAGAGATTTCCTCCGTGTGCCTATCGTGTCATCTGTGTCCTCGATTGACATTATGTTGATCTAGGTAGTGTTTGCATGCACTTCATGGGTGTGTGAGTAGCTTCCCGTCCAACAGTAGGTCATATTTCCTTGCCATGGAAAGTCTAAAAATTCTAAACTCCAAGGACTTACCGCTATGAAATTTATCACAATCTCCAACCTCCTTGGGAGCTCTACCTAGAGAAATGACATGAAAATCCCTTGTTTCACCTTAAGCTTTGCAATAGAATATGTGGGAAGGGAAACCAAAACCCAAGCAATCACTGACCCTTGGCCTTGGGAGAGCAATCTTAGGGTGTCTCTTGGCACCGTTGGGGTGCCCTAAAGTAGCATGGTCTGAAAACCAAGCCATCAGTGTAGCTACATCGCATAGATACAGGTCGACAAGAGAGGCAAGAGATATCGGGCTGCATGGACCTCGGATCAGGGCACTACAAAAATGAAATTTAGTGACCTTGATGGCGCAAATCCATTGAGCCGGCCCATACAAAATTTGGTGTAGGTCGATTTGCACTCCCTCCTCCTCTAAGCAGTCATGGACATCATTACTTGTGACTTGGTGTTATGAGTAATATTAGCCACTACCATTGTGTCATATGGTGTTTCAATTTCAAGTTTTTTCTTATCGATCATTTCATTTCCCTTGTGCTCAATTTCCCTATCCCTTTGGTGGAGTATCAGTTCTTGTCTAGGGATGTTTGGTTTTTCTGGCTCCATTTTAGCTTGAGCTATTTTTATGAGATGTCTGCACATTTCTAGTCTTTGTATTTAAGCCTCGGGATGCGAATATGTCAGCCACCTTTGTTCCAAGGTCGGGTTGGTTTTCAATCTAGCCTTGTAAGCCTGCTGCAATAGAGCCTCTAAGGATTCTAAGAACTTTGTCCACCAAGACTAAACCACTCGATGATATTCTAGAAGACTATTTCTGACCTTGACAAGACTCGCTATGGAAGAGCCGTTTCCCCTGGCCTACTACCATGGAACCTCGATGAGAGAGAAAGAGACAAAACCATAGAACGCCATGAGAGAGAGATCAATAGAGAACATCCATGCATTCTTCATGCAAGGCCCATACACCACAACTCGTCTCCTCCATTGTTGCTCCTCCCCCCGAGCTTTGATACCAATCTAAGACCGTGGGGGATTGGACCATGCAACTCTCCACCCAACCTTGCTATATATAGGCTTGTAGCCGTCTTGGATCCATGACAAAGTCCATATACTCTAAATTGGCATGTTGGCATTCAACATTGGCATATTTGTACAAGGATTCCTCAACGAGGGTGCTGATAACTGCCCTCAAGGTTTCACTTGATTGCATAAAGAAAGACCATTGAGAGATTTTTGGGGTCTCTAAAAGGCCTTCTAAGGAAGTGCATATCATCATTATTCCTCAAGAACAATGTGTAATTAGAAAGATCTTAAAATTTCTTGAAGGCTGGAGGAATATTAGATTCTACTAATCAAGAGTTGCTCAATGGTATATGGATTTGAAAAAAAGGAAGTTACTTTTTGAAAGATCTTCTTTTTGTATGGTTCATACAGTTTTATATAATGAAATTTTAAACATGAATCATGGAATCTTTCAGTTAACTCTCTTTTGTCCTACAAAATGAAGTGGGTGTAAACATCCCCCATACTAAGCAACACTTGACATTAAATGAGGGATGGTGAGGGGATCGACCAAGATGGGCGGACAAAACCTCGATACGGAGTAAACTCGAGCAACCCAAGAAGCAAGGTTATACAAAGGCTCTCCCACCTTGTGTGAGCAGAGTTTTGAACCCACATCCTCATGGCTTGGGTTTTGAATCATGTGGGCTAACAACCTCACCTACGTGCACTCGTGTACACCTACTCATGTTTATAGTCTTATATTGTTAACCAACATTAGTTTTGACATGACAACTATCAGGCCAATGGCCAGTCTGATCCAAGCTCAACGGTGGGTCTACAGTCGAAAAGCTCATGTGCAAAAGTCGAAGCAATCGCAATTGCAGAGGTTGTGACCACCATGAGACCAGAAGGAGTCTAGAACATGTCTCTCTACCCAACCTTTTCCCCTCATATAGGCCACCCCCCCCCCCCCCCCCCAATTTATTGCTTTGGTATTACTTAGTGCTGAGGGTGTTCACATTGTGGGCATGAATGTAAATCACATGTGAAGTGGGAGCTTAGTATTATACCATGGCTCTTTTTGGCCACGTGTAATAAGCATTTGTGGAGAAGACATGTACTAACATGGGCTTGAATAGAGACTATTCCCAAATATAGATGGTAGATATCCAAATATAGCTGACAGGTAGCCAAATCATTGAAAGAAAGTGTTACTTAAGGTGTCTCAAATGCAAGATGTTCAACATCAAAATGCTTTAAACCACAATTAGCCATAGAATCATAAGAGTGCCCTAGCACAATGTAGAGTCACACTTTGTATGCGGGCATGTGGCCCGTCATGTGCACATGTGTACACACTCATGTAGTTTTAAAAAACAGATTATGCAAAAGAGAGTATATGGTGCATGCATACAGCTGCCTAGAGACTTTTCTAATGAGACTAAACGCTCACTATGCGGAATAAAATGACTAAACGTGACAAAAGCACTTCAATCTTTTGAACAAACCTACTTCAGTACTCTAGGTTAGGTTATGCAGGGTAAAGGCATCACTCCGAAAAACTTTGGCTTTGAACACAAAAATAAAAGTAAATTCTGTGAACGATTGGTTTTTATACATGTGAGTCGTGACTCTAGATTTGTTAGCATACTATACTGTAGGAATACAGCATAAGGCCTTAAAGCAGGGAATCCAATATAATGGCCAAAAGGGTGGAGGAGTAGATAGAATACTTGGGTCTTTTATTTTCCAATGCACCGGACCCTTGGTCATCAGGGGTGCACACACTAGATAATTATGGTTGGGAAGCTAGTGGAGCTAAAAGCAAAGGTCATAAAAATTGTGGTGGGCTCTTTATGTTCCGAGTTGATTATTATTTAAGAGCAGGTTATCATGGGTGGTGGATTGCTTAATTATACTATAAATAAGCATAAGAGAAGAAATTAATGTGGGACACGATCGACAGACTGCAGGATGGGCGTGGTGCTTCCTTTGGCGACGTGGCTCTTGTTGGGCTTGGGCTCAGCGTAATGCACAGATATCAACAAAACTCGCTGCAAGAGGCTGTCGCTTGCCTGCACATTAAAAATAAGTTAGCAGTCGACATTAAACGGCTGGCTGCACTATCATCCCTAAGCAGATTTTCTCACTTGTTCCAATTGAGCGTGTGCTGCTGCACCAGCCTTCTCCTGCAGCGCTTGTTGATCATCATTTTCGCTTGCTGCTGCAGACGTTGCATGCTAGCTACGGTCATTACACATGAACTTTGGGTCGGATGAGATGGCGAGAGAGCTAATTACCTGCCGCAGGAAGCGACCTGGCGTCCCCAACGGGAGCGATGGAAGTCTGCACCATGAAAAGTATCGCCATGGTCACCACTACGTAAATACCAGCTGTGCCTGCAGTGGCCATGGCAAGAACAAAGAGCTGGGAAGTCTGTGTGCGCGTATGTGTGTACGCGCGCACGTGTGTGACAGTGTGTGTGTGTGTGTGTGTGTGTGTGTGTGTGTGTGTGTGAGAGAGAGAGAGAGAGAGAGAGAGAGAGAGAGAGAGAGAGACAGCTGCAGCTTGAGAAACCTGAGGGCAAGCACATGAGCTCCCACTTAAAAGCACGGCTCCCAGCGGACCCATTGGCCATTAATTTAGGAAGGGATGCGTTCAGGTGGGCACTTTTCACAAGAAATGCCTGGACCTTTGACCCCCATGTTTCGCTTTGCTTGTGCATGCCGCTGACAAGCTTGTCGTCCCAAGCCCTTCTTCTACGAGAAGTCGAGCTGTAGACTCATGTGGGTGGAATACAGCAATATTCAAGGCCTAATTTTTGAAGGCTTCGACACTTTTATCCTTAAGGGGAAAAATATTTTTTCCCCTTCTAAAGAATAGAATATTGAAAAATCTTTGAGGAACCCTTTTAATTTTTGCCTTAATCTATACTATACTTTAAATGAATGATGAGGGTTACCCTTCAAAAATGAGCCTTATAGTATTATTATCATTATCATGCATGAGCATTGCAACTTTATGAGAGAGAGAGAGAGAGAGAGAGAGAATCATTATTACTATATGGCAAGGGTCCTCCAGGAGGGATCCATGGCCCAAATTCGTCGATGCCGGGCGGCTTTGATCTCTGCCATCCGATCGCTAGGGTGTACTAGGAGGGGGTGGAACGAGGGTGGACTAGGGTGAAGTAAAGACCAAAATTGGTGGCCCTAGTTCACTGTGCATGCTTTGCTTCCACAGAGCCCCTCAATGTGTGTGTGTGTGTGTGTGTGTGTGTGTGTGTGTGTGTGTGAGAGAGAGAGAGAGAGAGAGAGAGAAAGAATCCTCGTTAATATATGGCATCGGATATCCTTCAGCTGGAGGGATCCAAGGCCCAAATTAGGCAATGCGGAGAGCATGCATACAAGAACAAGTACTAAACCTCCTAAAGCATGTTGACACTTATGGCTAGCCGTTCCAATTTTTCCCATCTGTTTTGAAACATACTAATCGAAGTTCTAAGCCTTGTAAAGCATGTTGATACTTATGGCCGGTTAATTGCAACTTTGCCCTCTATTTTGCTACTTGGCCTCTTTTGGCACCTCTATCTTGCTACTTGGCCTCTTTTGCCATAGTTACAAGTGAGCAGTGCCTAACAATTGTGTTTCAATCCAAAGGTTAGTGATCATTGTCACACCTTATGAAGTACATGATTATTGTGGTAGACTCTATTATGATCTATTTATAACACACCTACTAGAGCTACTGATGTAAAGAGATTAGTACCCTTCTCTACTTTTCTTATAAACTAGCATTCTTCTTTGCCACTCTATGAAAACTAACATTCTTGGCAAGTAGGACATCTTGAATTGGCAAACAAGAAAGCTGGTTTGGGGTGGCTCGTGTCCACTCGATATCACAAGCTAACATTCCCCACAACTTGCAATTTTCAATGTAAGGTAACATGAAGACACAACACTTGACCCAGAATATTCTAGGTATGTGTGCATGACCTACCTTTTGTCTCCCATTGGCAGTATATAGCTTTGCTAAATCAAAAGGGAGCAAGCAACGTTCTCTAGTACTTGTCAAAATGTACTTCACAAAACATGGTGGATATCATGCCATTTCTTTCCTCTCTAAAATAAAACAATTGATCTTATTAGTTTTTAATTCAATTTTTACAAAAAAAATTGCTTCTTTTTTCCATGTTCTCTTCATCCATTTGCATAGGTGACGCTATTTTATATATATATATATATATATATATAGAGAGAGAGAGAGAGAGAGAGAGAGAGAGAGCCAAAACACACAAACACTCACACACGCACATGACACAAAGGTGAGTGCCCCCGTACGTGTCTCTTTTTTTTTATTGATATCTTCACAAGTCCTAATAGAGGAGTGACTATTCTAGATAACCTCTCTCCCCCCATTACTTTCTATTGTACCGGGATGTGTGCGCAAAATGGGTGTAAATGTGTGTGTGTGTGTGTGTGTGTGTGTGTGTGTGTGTGTGTGTGTGTGTGTGTTTTTCTTGGGGGGCCAGGAGGGAGGGGGGAGCGAGAGAGAGAGAGAGAGAGAGAGAGAGAGAGGGTTACACTATGCACTTGAGACAAATAAATGTACATGTTTGGTATATCCTTTGTTATCTATTAAAAAAATTGCCAAGATGAAAATGAAAGACTAATATAGCTAAATGATAAGTTGATGCTAGGGCTCAATCTAGAGCACATGAACGAGGGGGTGGTGCTAAGTCTGACAACCATAATCTAATGGGGACTGAGATCTATTTCTAAGGCTTAGAATGTAAGGTTATATGTATAAGTATACAAGCATAATATGCAACCTAGGTCTAGCATGGCATATATCATGCTCCTTAAAGCTTACAAACACTACAAGAGATGGCTTTGTTAGCGACACCAAATTATCAATGTCGTTGGTGGACATCAGTATATGCATTGCTATACTTGGAGGGAGAATCAATTTTAGAAATAAATAAAAATTTAAATATCGACGCTTAGCCCGACAACTATATCGATGCGTATATCGACGTGCATAGTGACAGACTTGCCGATACTTGCACCGATGCTACCTGCAAAAATAGAACCACGAGTTCTTTTTTCTTGTTTCGTCCCATTTTTTCAAAACTCTCTTGCTCTCCTCTTCTCTCTTGCTTCAGATTTGCTGATGTGGGACTTATCGGACTTCAGATCTCCACTCATACACTCTCAACAACAAGAAGGTGAGAATATCATTTCGTATATTTATTGTAGATTTTTTGGTTTGTGTGTGTATTGTGCATGACATATAAGTGTGGGTGCGTTTTTTTTTTTTTGGCAGACTTGGCCAAATCCTCTCCAGCGTTTTGTGCTCACTTAGGCCGCTTGTGAATGCACTATCCCTTTCTTTTCTTGCGCGAGTGTGCACACACACACACACACACATGCACATAAACACGTAAATAAATAAAGATGTATACATAATTTAACACACAACGCGCACGCACACACGTACATATACACACACAAATTAGAAAAATCATATTAAATTTAAAAAAATACATAAAATTTGTTATTTTCAAATTTTGATTAAATATTATGAAACACATGAATCAAACATAAGAAATTTTGATAATAAGAATAAGTTTGAAAAAAACTTATTGAGTTATTTCGACTCAGTTTAGATCAATTTATACTTAAACAAAAAAACTTGTTACTTTGTTTATGTTTAAATTAAGACTTGTTAAATATAGAGCTTGATTTACCCCTTGTAATTTTTTGTATTAAAAACGCACATTTGTAAGACTCCCGTTATGAGGAGAATCCATCGTGCGTGAAGAAAAATCACTCGTCGAGAACCAAAATCACTCACCGGAAGCCACAATTTTCACGGCCAGTCTCGAGCTTTGGGCTTTGCCGAAATATTATGGCCCAGGACGGCGGTCGAAAAGTAGTCGAAAAACGATCGACTGGTTGGCCGATGTCCGGTAGTCAATGGCCGGTGGCCGGTGATCGATTTCAAAGGAGGACTTGTCTTCTCAAGGGCGGCCACACATGGGCGGATTGGAGGGTCCGATTTGGACTTATCTACACAAGAGCGGCTACACAGGCTGCCTCTCATGAGAGAGGGTAGAACTTTTGGCCTATAAAAGGAGGCCTCTTCTACACACAAAAACGGATTGTGAAGCATTGTGGTGCATTGTGAAGTTGATGTGAGGTGGTGAGAGTGAAGCAAGGCGGGAGCTCCAAAAGGGTATAATCCCTTTGTAATCTACTTCTTGTTTTGAAGTACTAAAACCATTGAGTGGCTACTTTTCCGTGGACGTAGCCCACATTGGATGAACCACGTATATCGTGTGTACTCTCTCTCTCTCTACTCTATAATCTCTTGTGTGTAAAAATTATCTCTCTCCATTAAGTAATCTACTCAACTACGTCATATTTCCTAATAACTAGTATCAGAGCAAGGTGTGCTCGTAGCTGAATTATCTCAAGGAAAGGATACCTTGAATTGAGTGGGAGTAATGGCGGAGTAAGGGAAGCTCAAGATTGAGAAATTCAACAGTAAAAACTACCAACTTGAAAGATGCAAATTGAAAACTATCTCTACTATAAGGACCTACATTTGCCACTAGGCGGTCTTGCAAAGAAACCCGCAATGATGGCAGATGAAGCATGGATTGTCCTTGATTGAAAGGCACTTGGAACAATCCGGTTAAGCTTGGCATCAACGGTGGCCTTCAATGTTTTGGAGATGAAGACCACGGAGGACTTGATGAAGTCACTTGACGGCCTCTACGAGAAACCATCGGCATCCAATAAGTATTTCTCATCATGAAGTGCTTGTTCAATCTAAAGATGGCAGAGAATGGTTCAGTTACAGAACACCTAAATGACTTCACCACCAACATAAGTCAACTTTGATGGGTGAAAATCGATTTTGATGACAAAGTGCAAGCTCTCCTTATTCTATCTTCTCTACCAAATAGTTGGGACAGTCTTGTGATGGTTGTAAGCAATTCTATCTCTAGCAAAACTACTCTTAAGTTTGATGATGTTGTGGGTGTTCTCCTAAGTGAGGAAATGTGAAGGAGAAGCACAAGAAAATCATCAAGTGTTGCACTATCAAGAGGGATTTAATATTTACGTAATTACATCAAATTTTGTGTGATCACAAGGTCTTATTGACACATTTACATGATTACACTAAACATAATCACACAGAACCCGGTTAATAGTGACTTGCAAACCCACTAAATTTCCGCCGGGATTTTCAGTATCCCCAGCGGGCCCATCGGGATTTATCATTTTTCCTGTGGACCCGCCAGGAATACTAAAAATCTCGGCGGGCTCGCAGAGTTATATATACGCGGGTCCGCTGGGTGTACTTTTGTCTTGCTTTCATCTTCTGAGAGAGAGAGAGACACACACACACACACACAGAGAGAGAGAGAGAGCGCTTGCGACCACCTTTGCAGGTACGTCGAGAGGAGAGAGGAGAGAGGGAGAGAGGAGGTCGTGTGGGAGCGTGCTCAACGTCGCAGTGCGTGGCAACACAGTAGAGTACCTAACCACACGATCCGGGTATGTGTTGTGTGTGTATGCGTTGTGTGGTAGCGTGCCTTTTGTCGTAGCACTACAAGAGGTACTTAATAGTAGCGACGCTCGTAGTACGATGCTCAAACATGAAAAACCATGGCGTCGCTATGAGCGTCACTATGTTACTTGTAACATAGCGACGCTCATAGCGATGCCGCCAAGGCTAACAAAAATAACCGAGAGCATCCGAAAACTCAGATGTCAGATCTGAGTTTTCGGCGCGCGCTCAAGTAAGCAAGGTAACGCTCTCCCTCTCTCTCTCTCTCTCTCTCTCTTTCTTCTCCACACACACACATACACACACACACACACACGAGGAGAAGAAGGAGAGCTAAGTATGCTCCTTCCCTCTCCTCACTCTCACGTTCCCTTCCCCTCTTTCTCTCTCCCTCTCTCTCTCTCTCTCTCACACACACACACATATTGTGTTTTTGAGAGAGAGAGAGAGAGAGAGAGAGAGAGAGAGAGAGAGAGAGCACAAGCATAAACAAAAAACCACACACACACATGCATAAACAAAGAATGCACACACACATTTAGAGAGGAAAAGAGAGAGAGAGAGCATGCATAAACCAAAAACGCACACACACATGCATAAACAAAGAATGCACACACACATTGAGAAAGGAAAAGAGAGAGAGAGAGAGAGAGAGAGAGAGAGAGAGAGAGAAAAGAAGAAGAAGAAGAGAGTCTTAACATCGTAGGAAACTATCTCAAGAGACCTTAAAGATCTAGTCGACAGGAGTTGAACTCAAGACCTGTTATTCATGAGGGAAATGGCATAACCAATCTATCACACTTCGATGATAGAAAAGTTATACCATTTTTCTCCTTTTTTTATTGGCGTGCACACACACCCCCACACACACCCGAGAAGAAGAGAGTTTAATTTAGCGTCGTAGGAAACTAATTAAAGAGATCTAAAGATCTAGCCGACGAGGAGTTGAACTCAAGACCTGTTATTCAAGAGGAAAATGGCATAACCAATCTACCACACTTGGGTGATAGAAAGGTTATATCATTTTTCTCTTTTTATTGGCACACACACACACACACACACACACACACACACAAGAAGAAGAGAGTTTTAACGTCGTAGGAAACTATCCCAAAAGACTTTAAAGATTAGGTTAGATGTAGACTTACGTTAAATTAGATTTAGGTTTATTTAAGTTAAATTAGATTAGATTTAGGTTTATTTTTAGTTAGATTTACGTTTGATTAGATTTAGGTTTATTTACGTTAGATTTAGGTTTATTAATTTATATTTATTTACGTTAGATTATATTAGATTTAGGTTTATTTACGTTATTTACCTGTTATTCAAGAGGGAATTGGAATAACCAATCTACCACACTTGGGTGATAGAAAGGTTATACCATTTTCTTCTTTTTATCGTTTAAGATAAGGTTAGATTTAGATTTTTGTGTAAGCGCAACTCAGAGAGCCGCCAATGCTTGGAAGAAATGGCGAGAAAATTTCCTGCACTCACAGCCTCAACCTTACATGCAGACCAGCAATTCCACCTACATGTTCAACTGCTGCTACCATACAATAAGCCGTCATGTTCAGCTAATGGAAGAGCAAATTGAGCCTACACAGAAATTAGTGATGCAAGATGACGATTCAAAGGGTCACACACACACACCACATCCCGTCAAACCTAGAGTAAGAAGTAAGTGCCTTGAGCAGACATCAGCTACATTGCAAGAATGGCGTACCTGCATGCTACAAACAAAGATCTACTGTGAAAAGATGTTAAGATGCTGTGAAATGCTACAGCTAGAGAAGAGGCAAAGGGGTTTTGTCCACTACATATAGTATCATGTAGACATGGGTGTGTAGATTTCTTGTACCCACAAATATAGGCATTGACCAATAAAGACGAGATTATAACCTGGTGGTTCTGATCTCTGTGCACCTCTAACCGAGGTGTGCGGGGATTGGACATGACTAGAGAATGTGACGTAGTTTACAGTGTGAACAAAGAGAGAGAGAGAGAGAGAGAGAGAGAGAGAGAGAGAGAGATAAAAGATGAAGAATGCCAATAGAAGATTAAATTTGTTGTCCAGGTTATAATATTTTTACCCTCATTATGAGTAGTGACGAGGATGTGGGGTCGTCCAACCGAAACACCTATCTCTCAACGAGGATCTTATGTCCTTGTAATCATTGCAAGCATGCTCTGTGACGGACAAGACGCGTTTCTTTGCAGCATGTTTGCGAATTTGGCGAGTTCGATATATCTATTATAGATCGAGTTGTTGCCAATTATAACTCGTTGGACTCTGACGCTGGCCAACAGGCAGCAATCTTGCAACCCAATAGACATGTTCACAAGCGCTTTGGTCAAGTAGCATATGTGAGGCCACAAGATGTAGCCTCTGACATCTCGGGGGATGATCATGTAGACCACATTCCCAATGAGGCAATGTTTGAGCCCGAGATTGATGAAATGATCGAGACGATCATGGATTCAGAAAGGCTTGTCTATGATGATATGAAAAGTGAAGCCGATACGCCATTGTATAATGGAGCACGTGTGTCTAGATTGAAAGCGCTCCTGGTTCTTCTCAACATGCAGACAAAGTTTGGATGGAGTGAGACTAGCGTCACAGCGCTTTTCAAGTGATCTTACAATTAGTTTACTTTAATAAAACTCTAAATGTATAATGATCTGATAGATTTTTTCACAATTGTATCGTATTTTTATGTTGTGTAGATTGCTCAAAGAGCACATACTACCAGCTGATAATGTGATGTCAGATTCCCAAGAGGAAGCAAGAAAGATTTTGCGAAACTTGGGGATGGATTACAATTCGATCCACGCTTGTCCTAACGACTGCATTCTTTTCGAAGGGGAATACATAGACATGGAGAAGTGTCTGAAATGTGATTCCTAGAGATATCGAGTAGATCTCCACGGAACAAAAATTCCACAAAAAGTTTTGCAACATTTTCCTCTGCTTCCTCGCATCAAGCATTTCTTCGAATGTAAGTCCATGGCCGCCCTAGCATTATGGCATGAGGAGAATAAATCTTCAGATGGTGTGCTACGGATTCCTGCAGATTGCGCAACCTGGAAACATATAGATGAAACATGGTTGGATTTTGCCAGGGAAGCTCGAAATTTGCGCTTAGGCCTGGCTATGGATGGAAGAAATCCATTTGGTCAAAGATCAACATCTTACAGTGTATGGCCCATTGTCATTGTCAACTACAACATTCCCCCGTGGTTGACTACGAAGAAGGGGCACCTATGGATAAGCTTGATTGTGCCGGGGCGATATAAAGTGAAGAACATTGATGTGTATCTTCCTCCACTATTGGAAGAGCTACAATAATTGTGGATTGGCATAGAAGTGGTGGATATGAGCCGACACACAGGTCGACGGACTGCATTGATCAAAGGCATTCTAATGTGGACCATGCATGACTATCCCGGACTAACAGAATGCTCAGGTGATCTATCTACACTCCTCACTCAGACACTGTAAATCTTTGTTTTTCTCAAGCTGATCAATTATCATGTGTATACATGCAGCACTTCAAACAAGCGGATACAGAGCATGTGTCACATGTGGACCTAGACTGAATGCACGTTGGGCGCCCTCATTGAAGAAGCAAATCTATGAAGGTCATCAAGCGTATCTTCCAGAGAATCATGTGTTACGTGACGGCTTTTTGGGAAGAGAGCAACCGAGATGTCTGCACAAGCATGGTTAGAGCACAAGGAGATGTGTGATGACGGATTGCCCCCAGGAATGAAGAGACTATCTCTATGGTACGAGTTACCATACTAGCCCTGACTCATGATCAATCACTTGCTCGATCCAATGCACATATTCAAGAATGTGGGTAATCTACTATGGGACCATCTGACCGGCAAGAAAGATACTTTGGGACCCATAGTTGACCTTAGAAATGTGGATCGTATGGAGCAATATTGGCCGCAAACAGCGTCCGATGGATCAATAAAACTCCCTAAAGCACCATGGATTTTCACAGGAGCCCAAGAACGCAAAGTAAAAGAGACCATTCGATCTTTGCGGACCCCCACTGGCATAATGTACTCGCTCAGAACGTGTTTTACTAAAGAGGGAAAGCTTACCGGTTTGAAGTCACACGACTGGCATAAAATGTGTCAGGTATGTTCATAGTGGAGTATATCATAGTGGGAATTGTGTAACAAATTTTTGTGTGGACTTTAATATCATTGATGCATGTGTTTTGCAATTTATTTTACCCGTTAAGACCATATTAGGTAAAGTGGAAAAATCCCAATTCCCAGGTTGGACAACTTTCAATATATCATGTATAAAATATGGAGATTTTGTCAAAAATTTGAGTTTTCTTAAGGTCTCATTCCACTTTATGCACATACAATACACAATGAAAACAACTAAAATATCATGGTTTCAATCAATTGGATTATTAGGAGAGGAGTATATTGCATCCATTATCGTTGTCTATGTTCTACTGTCCTACCTACAACTTATCTCAACATGGACAGCTTGGTTTCTAGGTCCACCACTTGTCCAAGTTAATGTAAAAGTGACTCAAGGTTCACAACTTGTGAAAGCAAGGATCCATTGAGGAATACAATCCACTTGGCTATTTTTCCTTAATTTATTGCATGTGACATTTAAGCAAGGTCCACTTCTAATCTATAACTTCTTAATTTGAGGCATGGGACATACATAAAATATGTAGCATATGCTCTATTGCCTCATAGGAAGGTTGGTTTCAAGGTGCACTTATCCATGCTAGCCTATCTTGGAGAAATGATGGAGCTTGCTTCTCTCCTTGTTTCAATGGAGACTAGCTTGGACAAGTGGTGGACCTTTGCTTCTCTCTATGTTTCAATAGAGTTAGCTTGGACAAGTGGTGATCTTGGAACAAAACCCCCATGTAAAACATATCATGGGTATTCCAAGTGATTAGAAAGATTACCATTTAAGATATAACCTTATAGGTTGGACAACTAGATCTTGGCTTGGAGAAATGGTGGACCTTTGATTCTCTCCATGTTTCAATGGAGTCTATCTTGGAGAAATGGTGGAGCTTGCTTCTGTCCATGTTTCAATGGAGCCTAGCTTGAACAGTTGGTGGACCTTTGCTTCTCTCTATGTTTCAATAGAGTTAGCTTAGACACGTGGTGGATCTTCAAAATAAACCAACTACTATCAATGTTGCCTAGCTTGGACAAGTGGTGGAGTGTTTCTCTACTCCATGTTTCAATGGATCTTAGCTTGGACAAGTGTTGGACCTTAAAACAAAAACCCCATGTACAACATAGAATGGATTTTCTAGATTTCAATGGAGTCTAGATTTAACAAATGGTGGAGCTTGTCTTCATCCATGTTTCAATGAAACTAGCTTGGACAAGTGGTGGACCTTGTAAAAAACCCTCCCATGTACAACATATCATTGGTTTTCTAAGTGATGGGAAGGAATACCATTCAAGATATAAACTTATAGCTTGGATAAGTAGTTGACTTTAAAACCAAATTCATCATAATACAATGAAATACAGGTCAGCCAATTCCTAAATCTTGAGACCAAACCTCCCATGCTATTAGAGATAATATATTGGATAAGTGGTGGACCTTCTATTATTTTCCCATGCCTAGTTTAGACAACCAGTACACTTCGCAGCTATAAAGGTTGGACGAGCTAGTTGTGGAGCCTTGTTTCTATCCATGTTTTAATGGATCCTAGCTTGGACAAGTGGTGGACCTTGGAAAAAAGCTTCCATGTACAACATATATGAGGTTTTCCATGTTTTAATGGAACCTATCTTGGACAAATGGTGAAGCTTTCTTCTCTCCATGTTGATTTTGGAACTACCTTAGACAAGTGGTGGAGCTTTTCTTTTCTACTCTTCATAATACAATGAAGTATATGTTGGTTACATGGTGAATCTTAAGGCCAAACCTCCCATTTTACTAGAGATGATAGGTTGGACAAGTGGATCAACCTTCTATCATTTCTCCATGACTATATTGGACAATTAGTAGACATAACATCTCTCTATGTTGTCTAGAGATGAGCTTGGACAAGTGATGGACCCTGCTTCTCTCTTCCCTTGGTTTACTAGTTTGAAGACTCAGTATATATACTTTCTTAGATCTAGCTTGAACAAGTGGTGGACCTTGCATCCACAATCTTAATTCAGTACAAAAAAGTATATGAAAAAATAACATAGGAATCTTGGTTTGAAGGTCAAGCAATTAGGTTCCAAATGCACATAATAATATATTTTCCATCCATATTAAAAAAGTTAAATATGTTATTACCAAATTGACAAAGGTAACGTCCAAGAATTATATCTTTCCATCTTGTCAGATCTAAATCTTCATCAAGGCGACATGCATGTATACATCAACTTTCAAGCCATTCAACAAATACATGCACTTAGATTCCATAGTTTTGTTTTCAAAGTCTTTTAGGTTCTAAAACTCTTTCACATAAAGTATGTAATGACAAAATTCTTGAAGCAAACATTTGTGCCCAAGAAAAAGATCCCTCTCACATATTTAAAGTCCATGAATTCTCTGATCCACACTTACAAGTTTTATTTTGACATCAAACATCAATTCTTTCATAGTTCCAAATAAATGCAACCTCGATATGAATTGACAAAAAATGAATTTCTTTTACTATATGACCCAACATAGGCCCCAATCAAATAAAAAATGAGTCCCCAAAAATTTGGGTGCACTCTAGCAATACATCAGAGTCCCCTTACAATAGGATGCACTCCAATAGTACATTGAAGTCCCCTTAGAGTAGGGTGCACTCCATTCAAGTGTTCATAAAATTGACACACCTTTTTTTTAAAAAAAAAGACTATATCAAATTATACAAATGTTGAAAGATACACACTAGAATAAAAAAAGCATCTTATAGCCATATTTATTCAATGCTTTCGTGTTGACAAGTACACACCAAGGACATAATTTGTCTCAGAATCACTATACTAATTTACAATTGTGTTGTATGTATAGACTCTCTTATCTCTTGCATACAACCATCCTACCAACCATGGAATTATGGTTCTCTGCAAGAAGTTTTGAAGTTGCTCGGAAGTTTGCCTCCACATCTTTGGAAATATAAGATATGTCCCTGGCATGTTCCACATCACCCTATATGGAGTGTCATCAAAAATTAAGGTATTGTTTGCATCCAAATCCTCAAATATCTTCCAAATATCACTCAGATTTTTGTGATAAACCCTTGTAAATCCTAACATGATATTTGGATTTTGGCAATTTTTGTTACTCATAAACACCTTGAACTTGGTATACTGCTCAGGAAAACACTTTTGTGTGATGCGTTGCACCCTTGTTAAGTTATAGCAACTCCATATCCATAGCTCAAAGTATTCACCACAAAAATCCAAAGAACTTTGTGCGTCTGGTCGCACCACATGATAAACTTCATCTTTGTCCTCCACAAGTCGCATGTGTTGAGCCCAAGATGGCATAGAATCTCCATGTTTCATTTCAACTGTCTTGAGAAGTAACCCCTCTAGATCCAAGATAAGTACTCTTTTGATGTCCTTGAAAGCAAGTGGTAGGTGATAAGGAGGTGATTCATTCCTTGGACAAGGTCTTGGAGGAGGTTGGATGGGTAATTCAATAGTTTTCTTCAATTTATGCCAGCATATAGCCAATCCATTTTTCTGTAATGGTTCTGAAATTAAAGAACAAGAACACTTAATGCAAACACAACAATAGACATGAGTTTTACATTGTCTACCCTAAGGTTTTATTAGATACCAAAATCCATCTATGATCTACTCATTAATAGAAAGAAAGTCAAATTAAAATCCTGACTCTTTTTTATGCTACACTCTCTCTTAGTCTCAATACCATGGAGTTCAACTAGACTTAAGTCAACTAATAACTACTACTTGTTGTTAAAGGTATTCTTGAAGTGTATAAGGCTTAACCAATGCTCTAGTGTAGAATGGGTATTTAGGTCTCAAGGTCTACCACTTATCCAAGCAAAGATCCATTTAGATATGGAAACCCAATTTTTCTTAATATAATGATATAGAGTGGACAAGTGGTGAATCCTGAGACCAAGCCACTCATGCTACTAGGGATAATAGGTTGGACAAGTGGTGGACCTTGAATGTAAACCCCCCATGTACAAAGTATCAGGGGTTTTGGGTATTTCAATGGACTCTAGCATCTTGGAAACATGGTGGAGCTTACTTCTCTCCATGTTTCAATGGAGTCTATCTTGGATAAATGGTGGAGCATCATTCTCTCCATGTTTCAATGGAGCCTACCTTGGACAAGTGGTGCACGTTTGTTTCTCTCTATGTTTGAACAGATTTAGCTTGGACAAGTGGTGGACCTTGGAACAAAATCCCCATGTAAAACATATCATGGACATTACAAGTGGTGAGAAAAAATACCATTCAATATATAACCTTATAGGTTGGAAAAGTGGTGGACCTTAACACCCAATTATTATTAATATAATGACATAGAGTGGACAAGTGGTGAATCTTGCGACCAAACCTACTAGGAAAAGTACGTTGGACAAGTAGTGGACCTTGAATGCAAACCCCCCATGTACAAAATATTACTCATGCTACTAGGAATAATTTGGTATTAAGGTCCATGTTTCAATGGATCCTAGCTTGGAAAAGTGGTGGACCTTTGTTTCTCTCTATGTTTCAATAGAATTTGCTTGGACAAGTGGTGAACCTTGGAACAAAACCCCCATGTAAAGCATGTCATGGGCATTACAAGTGGTGAGAAAAAATACCATTCAAGGTATAACCTTATAGGCTGGACAAGTGGTGGACCTTAGCACCCAATTCCTCTTATTATAATGACATATAATGGAAAAGTGGTGAATTGTGAGACCAAACCTACTAGGGATAATAGGTTGGAGAAATGGTTGACCTTGAATGTAAATCACCCATGTACAAAATATCATGGGTTTTGCGTATTTCAATGGAGCCTAGCATCTTGGAGACATGGTGGAACTTACTTCTCTCCATGTTTTAATGGAGCCTATCTAGGAGAAATGGTGGAGGTTCCTTCTCTCCATGTTTCAATGGAGCCTAGCTTGGACAAGTAGTGGACCTTTGTTTCTCTCTATGTTTGAATATGGTTAGCTTGGACAAGTGGTGGATCTTGGAATGAAACTCCCATGTAAAACATATCATGGGCATTTCAAGTGGCGAGAAAGGATACCATTTAAGATATAACCTTATAGGTTGGACAAGTGGTGGACCTTAACACAATATAATGACATAGAGTGTACAAGTGGTGAATCTTGAAACCAAACCACTCATGCTACTAGGGATAATAGGTTAAACAAGTGGTGGTCCTTGAAATAAAACCCCCTAGAGTGTTTCAATGGAGCCTAGCTTGGAAACATGGTAAAGCTTGCTTCTCTCCATGTTTCAATGCAGCCTATCTTGGATAAATGGTGCAGCATCATTCTCTCCATGTTTCAATGGAGCCTAGCTTGGACAAGTGGTGGACCTTTGTTTCTCTCTATGTTTGAATAGAGTTATCTTGGAAAAGTGGTGGACCTTGGAACAAAAACCCCATGTAAAACATATGATGGGCATTACAAGCGGTGAGAAAAAATACCATTCAATATATAACCTTATAGGTTGGACAAGTGGTGGACCTTAACACCCAATTATTCTTAATATAATGACATAGAGTGGATAAGTGGTGAAATTGGGACCAAACCTACTAGGGAAATAGGTTGGACAAGTGGTGGACCTTGAATGTAAACGCCCCATGTACAAAATATCACTCATGCTACTAGAAATAATTTGGTATTAAGGTCCATGTTTCAATGCAGCCTAGCTTGGAAAAGTGGTGGACCTTTGTTTCTCTCTATGTTTCAATAGATTTATCTTGGACAAGTGGTGTACCTTGGAACAAAACCCCCATGTAAATCATGTCATGGGCATTACAAGTGGTGAGAAAAAATACCATTCAAGCTATAACATTATAGGTTGGACAAGTGGTGGACCTTAACACCTAATTCCTCTTAATATAATGACATAGAGTGGACAAGTGGTGAATCATGAGACCAAACCTACTAGTGATAATAGGTTGGACAAGTGGTGAACCTTGAATGTAAACCCCCCATGTACAAAAAATTATGGGTATTGGGTATTTCAATGGAGCCTAGCAACTTGGAGGCATGGTGGAGCTTATTTCTCTCCATGTTTCAATGGAGCCTATCTAGGAGAAACAGTGGAGGTTCCTTCTCTCCATGTTTCAATGAGCCTAGCTTGGACAAGTGGTGGACCTTTCTTTCTCTATATGTTTGAATAGAGTTAGCTTGGACAAGTGGTGGACCTTGGAATGAAACCCCCATGTAAAACATATCATGGGCATTTCAAGTGGTGAGAAAGGATACTATTTAAAATATAACCTTATAGGCTGGACAAGTGGTGGACTTTAACACATATTTCTTCTTAATATAATGACATAGAGTGTACAAGTGGTGAATCTTGAGACCAAACCACTCTTGCTACTAGGGATAATAGGTTGGCCAAGTGGTGGACCTTGAATGTAAACCCCTCATGTACAAAATTATGGGTTTAGGGTATTTCAATGGAGCCTAGCTTGGAGACATGGTGGAGATTGCTTCTCTCAATGTTTCAATGGAACCTATCTTGGAGAAATGGTGGATCATCCTTCTCTCCATGTTTCAATGGAGCCTATCTTGGACAAGTGGTGGACCTTTGCTTCTCTCTATGTTTTAATGGAGTTAGCTTGGACAAGTGGTGGGTCTTGGAACAAAACCCCTTTGTAAAACATAGCATGGACATTACAAGTGATGAGGAAAAATATCATTCAAGATATAACCTTATAGGTTGGAAAAGTGGTGATGGACCTTGACAAGTGGTGAAGGATACCATTTAAGATATACCCTTATAGGTTGGACAAGTGGTGGACCTTAACACCCAGTTATTCTTAATATAATGACATAGAGTGGATAAGTGGTGAATCTTAAGACCAAATCACTCATGATACTAGGTATAATACGTTAGAGAAGTGGTAGACCTTGAATGTAAACACCCCATGTACAAAATATCATGGTTTTAGGGTGTTTCAATGGAGCTTAGAATCTCGGAGACATGGTAGATCTTCATTCTTTCCATGTTTGAATGGCACCTATCTTGGAAAAATGATGGAGATTACTTCTCTCCATACTTCAACGGAGCCTAGCTTTGACAAGTGGTGAACCTTTGCTTCTCTCTATGTTTGAATAGAGTTAGCTTGGACAAGTGGTGGACCTTTGCTTCTCTCTATGTTTGAATAGAGTTAGCTTGGACAAGTGGTGGACCTTGGAATGAAACCCCCGTGTAAAACATATCATGGGCATTTCAAGTGGTGAGAAAGGATACCATTTAAGATATAACCTTATAGGTTGGACAAGTGGTGGACCTTAATACATAGTTCTTCTTAATATAATGACATAGAGTGTACAAGTGGTGTATCTTGAGACCAAACCACTCGTGCTACTAGGGATCCTAGCTTGGACAAGTGGTGGACCTTGGAAAAAAGTCCCCCTATACAACATAGATGAGTTTTTTCATGTTTTAATGGAAGAGAGATTCGACAAATGGTGGAGCTTGCTTATCTCCATGTGGATTTTAGAACTAGCTTGGACAAGTGGTGGAGCTTTGCTTTTTTACTCTTCATAATACAATGATGTATAGGTTGGTTACATGGTGAATCTTAAGGCCAAACCTCCCATCTTACTAGAGATGATAGGTTGGACAAGTGGTCAACCTTCTATCATTTCTCCATGCCTATAATTAGACAATTAGTAGAACTAGCATCTTTCTATGTTGTCTAGAGCTGAGCTTGGACAAGTAGTGGACCTTGCTACTCTCTTCCCTTGGATTATTAGTTTGAAGACTCATTATATATACTTGCTTAGATCTATATAATTACTCATTAGTTAGGTTACAAGTGGGTATGTAATTTGTTAGCCTAAAGGGACTTTGAATATTGAATAGTAAGAAAGTCAAGTGCTGGTTTGAAGATCTTTTGCTTATCTAAACTAGACTCTAACTCAATAATAAGTTTCATAAGTTCCACGAATTGTCCTATCTAGGCTCCAAAAGAGTCTTAATTGGTTTGTGCTAGATTCTAACTTCCTTGATGGGGTAGAATCCTAGAAAAATGAGGCACTATAAGTTTCACCTTAGCTCAAATGGATTTTTCACTTAAACTCGACTGCAATTTGGCTATCTAGTCTTTGTCTCGATGGAGTTTAACACTAGATACATAGTAGTGATATTTAAGCTTCATGTCTCTTCACTTGATCGAGATATGAGACCATACTTTCAAGGTCACCACTTGTCTTACCTAAAGACCAATGTGAGACATGGGAGCAAGAAAGCCATCCGATATTGTTTTAAGGACTATTACATAGGCAATCAATAACTTAAGTAAAGCAAAAAGACTTGGATCTTTCACAATTAATAACTTAAGTAAAGACAAAAAGACTTGGATCTTTGACAGTTTTTTTCAAACTAAAAAAGCACAATCTCATGCTAACAAAACTATAAATCACAATTGAAAGGTTTGAACAAGAAAAAGATCAACAATCTTAATAAGAAGGATACTTTTCATTTCATTTGATGATTACAAACTAAAATAAAGTCTCTCAAGAAATTGATAAACAAAAAATGTAGGTGACTGCTTCATTATTTTGAGCAAAAATATCAAAATCTCTATTGATTGAGCTCCATCTAGTAGTATCCTTTGTAAGATCCTGCAAGAAGGAATAAAAAGAAAGATTTGTTAGATACCATGCACATGAGTGTTCAAGCATGTGTATCAAGAATATATGACATGTCACTAGTACCTTAGGGTTGCTTTCTATCCAGCCTTAGAAGATTGTTCTCAGCTTTCACCTTATTTATATAAGCCTTTGCTGTGGTTGCCTTCAAAACTCCTTTTGTGTTACAACCCAATTGCCTAGCTAAAGTGGTCAATTGTGACGCCTTCATGCTTTCAATGGGTGTACGCTCCTTTGCCAAGATCTCTTGTATTTGGGCTCTTCTCATTTCATTGCGGTGGCTTGTGTCACTTGCATCTTCAATGATAGTTTCATCTCTGTCACCTTTTGCAGGTGGTATTCTTCTTGTAAAGAACACCTTAGCTGACCAAACATCATTTTTCTGCTTCCAATACTCCATGATTTGTTTGTATTCACTATCATTTGTCACTATAGGTTGTCCATAACGATTAGAAGCAATTAAATCACGCACATCCCTTCTCTCATCAAGTTGAATCAAGTATGGCAGTAGCTCCTCCAAGAGCATATTGTCAACCATCTTCTCAGCATCAAATTGTGGTGGAAAAATGCAATTGTTTGCTGGTGAAATACATCCCTTGTAAGGAGAGTCATCAATAAGCACTGTTCTTTGTGGATCACATTCAAACCCCATGGCAATTTTGGCTAGAGGCTTGAACATTGCCTCAACGTTTGGATTGTCGGGTCTAAACAATTTTTGAGTTTGAGCGGTGTAGCAAACATCTTGCGACCAAATTGCAAAGAAAGGCAATGTATCCTCAGCTAAGTTGTTTAGTGCTGCAAGGATTTGATACACATTATTCCTAGTAGCTGTCGACCAAATTGCAACATTAAACCTTTGTAAAATCGTCTTCATGAATTGGATGCAACCTGGCCTGAGTATAATATATCTTTTTGAATCCATTTGCACTGAGTTGTGGTGTGAGGATGGTTGAGGGGAACGTTTCAACAATAGACCATTTAAATCCAATATAATTGTAAGCATGGATTTCTCGACATCTACGCTACATGACGTAGTACCAATTGGCAATAGCTCGTGAGTGGACTTTTCAGTCTCTTTTGATTTATGTTGTTTTTGAAGCATCGATTTCTTGGTTCTCATTATTGGAAGCTTGCTCAAGTTGCACAACACTAGACTCTAGTATAGAAATATCTTCCATCTTGGGCACTTTAGAAACCATAGAATCTATGGATTCTATAGTTGTTGACTGAACCATAGGAGCATTATCCATCCCAGTTTGTGAATCTAAGAAAACACACACACAAATGGTATCTCAAAACCACTAGAATTTTATTCACCATATTTATATGTAGAACTCCTAGTAAGAAATTTATTTAAGGTAAAGTCGTTGTTAGAATCCTTGCAACCATTTTCAGCATTCGTACACCAAACACCACTTGTCTAAAATACAATCTACTAACTCAACATTTTCCATCCTACACTTTATTAAAGATGAGTACTTAAAGTGAAAACTAAAAGCCACCCTTGTTGAGGAAACATGGATACAAGGTCCACCAAATGTCCAACCTAGACTACAAGAAAATAATTAGAGATTTGGCTTAGATTTGGATTCAAAGGCCACCACTTATTCAAGTAAGATAACTCCACTTGTTTAAGACAGTAATGTTTGAAGCCCCACCACTTGTCCAACCTAGACATTGATTAAATTTTGGTAAGATTTATCACAAATCTAGAGTAGAATCAAGATTCTATGGCCAAGGTAGTCAAATATGTTAGACAACACACAAAGCATAAGAGCACTCTAGATTCTCGTTGAGCATAAACTAAACAATAATCAAATGTTATATTTACTTGAGATTTCATCCATGAAAAATGAAAATGATGCATGTACTTGAGATTTCCATCCATGTACAATACTTTACAATGTCAAGTAAAGTTATAGTCAGCAAACAACTCTTCTCCTGCTTCAACTTGACAAATAGTCTCAATGCATACATGGCCATATTCTTCTGACTTGATGTGTGAAGAGGTGCATTTATGCCAAGGTGGCAAATTTGGATCAAATGTATAGCGTACGTTGGGACAGACATTTGTACTGTGAGAACTATTTATATAGCCCGACACGTTTCCTTCTTCTACACAACCAATAATGTATGATTGATCTTCCTCTTCTTCTATGTTTGGATCCTCTAGAAGAAAATATTTATAAGCTCTTGGAAATATTTTGCATATCTTTTTCCAGTCTTGAAATCTATACTTATGCCCTCCATAGTTTAGAATAGTCAAACCACTTTCCAGGGTAGTATGCACAAATAGCCCATAACCAGCTCCTTCAATACATGAAAGTCGCACTTCAAAATCCACACCGTTAATATGGAAAATTACATCTTTGGGAATAGGAAAAGTTGGTGTCCCAAAAGGATCTTCATGCCAATCATAGTGTGAAATACATCTAGTTTTTATATCACTTAACTCCTTTGTGTCTGCAAAAAGAAGAAAATATTATGCATAAAATAATGACAATATCAAAGAAAGATATCATTATTTTATAGTCCAATAGGTCCATTGTATGGAAGACTTAGAGTGCCTCTTACATGGTGCCTCCAAGGTTTCCAAAAAATAAAATCATTGGAAAAAAAAGGCCACTGTGTCTCCAATCTATTGCCCATTTGAAGCATAGAGAGAACCAAGGTCCACCACTTGTCCAAGCTAGACATGGAGCATTGACACAAGATCCAACACTTATCCAAGAACCCTATAGTATATGTGGTAACATGGGATGCATTGATGCAACAAAAGTAGTCTAGCCTCCTCATCCATCTCTTTTTTCTTGTAGCCTAGAGGGATTAGTTTCAAGGTCTATCACTAGTCAAAAACTACACATAGAACATTGATACAAGGTTCCACCACATGTGAAACCTATCATCTCTAGTAGCATGGATGGTTTGATATCAAGTTCATCGCGTGTCCTACCTATACTCTATTGTAGCATATAGATTCTGGTTTGGTGGTACTACACTTGTCCAAACTTGGCTTGTTGTTGATATCTGGAGGTAATCAAGGGTCCTCCACTTGTCCAAGTTAGGCATATAAAACAATTGCAAGGTCCACCATGTGTACAACATATGATTGATTATAGCATGCATGGTCTTATTTCAGGGCAACCATCTTCTCTCCAACATGTGTCCAACCTCGGCTCCATTGAAGCATGGAGGAAGCAAGGTCCACCACTTATCAAAGCTATTATTTTCTCCCAGTGCTTTCAAAACCCATAATACGTTGTACATGGGGGGGGGGGATTCTTGTTTCAAGTCCACCACTTGGCTAAGATTGGATCCATTGAAACATAAAGAGAAGCAAGCTCTACCATTTGTCCAAGCTAGGAGCCATTGAAACATGAAAACCACATAATATGTTGTATAACGAGGGGTGTTTTTCAAAGGTCTACCACTTGTCTAAGCTATGGTCCATTGGAACATGGAGAGAAGCAAAGCTCCACCACTTTTCTAAGCTAGGATCCATTGAAACATGGGAGAGAAGCAAGCTCCATTGTTTGTCTAAGCTAGGCTCCATTGGAACATGGAGAAAACAAGCTCCACCACTTGCCTATTATTGCATAGAGATTCTGGTTTGAAGGTACCACCTTGTCCAACCTTGCCTTCATGTATGTATGGAGATAATCAAGAGTGCAATGCTTCTCTAAGCTAGGGACATAAAAGAGTTTCAAGGTCCACTACATATACGATCTATGATGGGTTGTAGCATGGGAGGTTTCATTTTAAGGTTGACCACTTCTCCAGCTCCGCTTGTCCAACCTCAGATCCATTGAAGAATGGAGAATAAAGGTGTACCAACTCTCCAAAATAGGCAAGACAATCTCTATAAAACCCATGAATTGTTAATATATGCTATGCTGTGGAGTTTTGTTTGAAGTTCCACTCCTTATCCAAGCTACAATCCATTGAAGCATGGAACTAAGTAAGATATATCTCTAGTCCAAGATAGGATCCATTGAAACATAGAGAGAATCAAGGTCCACCATTGTCCAAGCTATGCATGGGTAATTGATATAAGGACCACTACGTTTTTCACCTATACTATGCTCTATCATGGATGGTTTCATATCCCACCAATTTTCCAACCTATTTAGTAGGTTGTATTATGGGGGTTTGGTTTCAAGGTACTTCACTTGTCTAAGGTGGGTTCCATTGAACCATGGAGAGAAACTATGTCTACCACTTGTCCGAAATATGCTCCTTTAAAACATAAAAACAAGGTCCACCACTTGTCCAAGCTAAAGTTTCTCTCCATTGAAGCATGGAGAGAAACAAGGTCTACCACCTGTCCAAAATATGCTCCATTGAAACATAAAAGCAAGGTCCACCACTTGTCCAAGCTAATATAACAAATGGGTGTTGGTTTACAAGGTGTACCACACTTGTCTAAACTAGTCTTCATGCAAGGTCTACCACATGTCCAAGCTATATGAGCTTGTTTTGAAGGTCTACCACACCTCTTGAAATTAGGATCCATGTAAGGTCCACTTTTGTCAAGCTATGCTTTAATGAGTACTAAAAACTAAGTAAATTGCAGTACTTAAATACCTTTCCAAGCTCATTAAGATTTTGGTCTCTAAGGCCGGCCACCACCACATGTCTAATCTATGCTCTAATTGATTACTTATGCTATTTTCTCAAAGTCCAAACATAAGCTCCCTTCTAGCAAGGTTAGTTTAAATTTAGGCTCCAGCACCCTGTCTAAGCTAGGTTCAATTTATGAAGCATCACCATTTAACCATGCTACGATCTAATGTATCATATCAAGGGGGTATTGATAAAAGGTCCAAAACTTATTGAGTTCAAGCTCTTAATTAATTAAGTCTTTGTGAGTATTAAATGTTATAGTTTTAGTCTACAGATCCACCATTCAAAAACTCAAGTAATTTACTATTTACATTCAAACCTTGAATGCTTGAGATACAAAATACAAACTCAATCAATACTATATAAAGCAAAAATCTAACATTAAGAGTATCAAATCAGTAACAAGAAACACTAACATGCACAAGAAACTCAAAACATACGTGTCTCCATTTCCAAAAAGTCCTCCATTGACAGAGGATGGTGTTGTTGTTGTTCTTCTTCTCTTTGTGGAGAGCACTCCTCTGTAACAGGCACAATGTCGCCTATTGCGAAGTGGATTGTTGAAGTCCAGCCCATTTTTCTATATCTTCATGAGACTTAACAAAGTCTAGCAGCATGGTCTCCATGCTTTTTGCCTCCTCCACACTATCAATTAACAGATGACTTCTTTTTCTGTTGTATTCCTTCTTGTGCAACCAAGGAGCCATCACCAAAAACATCAACAAGCTTGCGGTCTTCAAAACAATATGTACGAATGTAGTGCTTGACCAAAGCTCTTTTTTTGGCCTCCAAATATTGCAAATCTGACATATCGTTATCTGCTACTTGAAGAAGAGAACAATCAATTGGCATGGGATGTTCCTCTGATCTTCTTCTCAGGTCTTCAAATGCATTGCCTTGTCCCAAGAAGGCAATAACTGTTAGGAATTGAATTGCTCCTTTGCAAGGAGCTGATGGAAAGTGATGCAATGCACCACAACAATGGTAGCTCAGATTATCTCCCATGGCGTGAAAGGCACATTGCAATTTTGTGAAGTTAGTGAAATCCACAAATGCAAGAAAGACAAATCCAGGATCTGTTGACCCTCCAGCAATAGCCAAGATCCCATCCAAAGCATTGTTAAATGTCTCCTCACTCCACTTCAAATTGCCTCCAACGTTTTTTTGTCATATCTAAAACACATAAGCCAATAGGCACTTTATTATTGAAGTGGCGCATCAAGTAGAGATTGCCTTCCATTTGTAGGCTCACCACATAGATTGACCATGGCAAATCTCTAGGCTCAGTTTTCTCCTTTTGAAGGTGAATTGCCCATTGCATGTATTTTATTGCTCCATCTGGAAAAGCCATTTTCTTTGTTCCACGCATCAAACTAGATCTGATCCATTCCTCGCATAGCATTAAAATTGTTTTATAAACAACATCATTGATGTTATACATTTTGACCACCTCCTCCCAGTCTTTACATGGTGAAGACTCATTCAAATTGTTGAAGCCTTCAAGAAGTGCATCTTGAATCAATTTGTCTTGCTTCAACTGCTTGATTCGATCATACATGTCAGTTGCATCACCATCCTTTGCACTCTTTGACAGTAAAATCTTCTCATCTCTAATCTCTTCTTGAATAGTCTTTACCTCTGATTCCTCAAGGCCACAAAGGTATCTAAATACAGTTGTTGGGGGTTTCTTATTCTCCTCTTCTAGATTTTCAATGATTTCTATCCAGCAATCATAAACTAAATCAGAGTACGTGACCATGTGTGCCTGTTTAGCATCCAAACTTGCTGCTGCACTCATTCTTGCCAATCGAAGAAAAGCCTAAAAAGAAATAGAGAAATAATTAAACTATTGAGCAAGATTTGTTAATTAAACACTATCAAAAAGACAAAGAAAATAACTTACATCCCATCCGGCACGAGATGCATGTCCCTCTGCAATTCCACTTGCTGCCTTTGGTGGTCGTCCTGAGAAGATCCATTGACTCCGTAAATGTCTCAATATTTGGCTGTAAGGTTGCTTGACATACAATGCCTGAGCCTCCTCATTTGCAATGGCAGATATAGCAGTTGCAACAAATGGAGGAGCATTCACAACAATGCGAGCCTTTCTAAATTTATACACGCTAATCAGTCTTTCAAAGATCTCTTTGTTGTTTTGTTCATTGTGAAGCAAAACTTTTGCAGCATAGATTGAATGCTGCCCATCAAGAATCCAATAATGATAATCTTTAATTTTTTGCTCCTCTACCTCTTCTACTGCCAAAGGAGTCCCCTTCTTTGATTTTGCATTTCGAACAGGCATCAAATATGCACATGCTGCAGGCTTGGTCGTACTCCGTGAAAATCCAAATAACACACTTTCAGCGTGTTTTTTATCCATAATACGTGCATTATAGTGATCAGGAGCAAGCCAACAATTTTGAATAGGGATATCAAATTCCCTATATTGGAAAGGAAAATAATTTATGTACTTATTCATTCCACCTGTATCTTTTTCTTGTCCTTTCATGGCCTCAGCTTCAAAAACATCTGGATCCACAATTCTCATCTTTGACATTGAACCCTCTGTTGATGAGGATGCCAAAGATGCCTTGTCTACATCCAAAATGGGACTAGTTCGCTTAGCTTCTACTTTCTGCACTTTTGCTTGCTTCTTTGTGGATGGTGGTCGTGAAGCTTTCACCTTTTTTCGTTGTAGTGTGGCAATGATGGAGCTTTGAAGTTGATCTGCTGTGATATTTGGATTTGATTCTGCAAACTTCCATCCTCGAGAAAACATTGTCTCTTCTTTGTTTCTAGACATGCGCTCCAATGCATATGCTCCTGGAGATAGTTGAAATTCTAGATTCATTGGAACTAGAATGTCAATGCATTCCACCTCTGGATGACTATCAACTACAGAGACAGATGCTTCCACAACTTGTCCAACATCTTCAAACAAGCTGTCATTCTCCTTTTTGGCAATAAATAGATGCACCTTATGAAATTGTGCACCCTCTATACCATGTATGTCCAAATACCATTTCCTAAGATCATTGCAAGTATAGTCAACTGAGACAGCAACCCTTGCAACCTGTTTTTTTGGAGCCATCTTTCCTGAAACAAAAAAAAACCAAATGTTATTTTAACATATACTTTTTTGTAATGGATTAAGTTTGTGTGAATACAAGTTCCACCACTTGTTCAAGCTAGATCTAAGCAAGTATACATAGTGATCATTTAAGCTAGTAAACTAAGGGAAGGGAGAAGTAAGGTCCACCACTTGTCCAAGCTCAGCTCTAGACAACATGGAGAGATTCGAGGTCTACTAATTGTCTAATATAGGCTAACTATATTGAAACATAGAGAGAAGCAAAGGTCCACCACTTGTCCAATCTAGGGTCCATTGAAACATGGAGAGAAGGATGCTCCACCATTTGTCCAAAATAGGCTCCATTGAAACATGGAGAAGCAAGATGCACCATGTCTTTGAGATGCTAGGCTCCATTGAAATACCTTAAACCCATGATATTTTGTATATGTGGGGTTTAAATTCAAGGTCCACCACTTGTCCAACCTATTATCCCTAGTAGCATGAGTGGTTTGGTCTCAAGATTCACCACTTTTCCACTCTATGTCATTATATTAAGAAGATCTGGGTGTTAAGGTCCACCACTTGTCCAACCTATAAGGCTATATCTTAAATGGTATTATTTACCACCACTTGGAATGCACATGATGGGTTTTACATAGGGGTATGGTTCCAAGGTCCACCACTTGTCCAAGCTAACTCTATTGAAACATAGAGAGAATCAAAGGTCCACCACTTGTCCAAGCTAGGCTCCATTGAAACATGGAGAGAAGGATGCTCCACCATTTGTCCAAGCCAGGTTGATTGAAACATGAAGAGAAGCAAGCTGCACCATGTCTCCAAAATGCTAGGCTCCATTGAAATATCTTAAACCCATGATATTTCGTACATGGGGGGTTTACATTCAAGGTCCACCACTTGTCCAACCTATTATCACTAGTAGCATGAGTGGTTTGATGTCAAGATTCACCACTTTTCCACTCTATGTCATTATATTAAGAAGATCTGGGTGTTAAGGTCCACCACTTGTCCAACCTATAAGGCTATATCTTAAAGGGTATTCTTTCTCACCACTTGGAATGACCATGATAGGTTTTACATGGGGTTTGGTTCCAAGTTCCACCACTTGTCCAAGCTAACTCTATTGAAACATAGAGAGAAGCAAAGGTCCACCACTTGTCTAAGCTAGGGTCCATTGAAACATGGAGAGAAGGATGCTCCACCATTTTTCCAAGATAGGCTCCATTGAAACATGAAGAGAAGCAAGCTGCACCATGTCTCCAAGATGCTAAGATCCATTGAAATACCTTAAACCACGATATTTTGTACATGGGGAGTTTACATTCAAGGTCCACCACTTGTCCAACCTATTATCTCTAGTAGCATGAGTGGTTTGGTCTCAAGATTCACCACTTTTCCACTCTATGTCATTACGTTAAGAAGATCTGGGTGTTAAGGTCGACCACTTGTCCAACCTATAAGGGTATATCTTAAAGGGTATTCTTTCTCACCACTTGAAATGTCCATGATATGTTTTACATGGGGGTTTGGCTCCAAGGTCCACCACCACCTCCAACACTTGTCCAACTATCTATTGAAACATAGAGAGAAACAAAGGTCCACCACTTGTCCAAGCTAGGCTCCATTGAAACATGGAGAGAAGGATCCTCTACCATTTGTCGAAGCTAACTCTATTGAAACATGGGGGGTTTACATTCAAGGTCCACCACTTGTCCAACCTATTAACGCTAGTAGCATGAGTGGTTTGGTCTCAAGATTCACCACTTTTTCACTCTATGTCATTATATTAAGAATATTTGGGTGTTAAGGTCCACCACTTGTCCAACCTATAAGGCTATATCTTAAGGGTTATTCTTTCTCACCACTTGGAGTGACCAGCATAGGTTTTACATGGGGGTTTTGGTTTCAAGGTCCACCACTTGTCCAAGCTAACTCTATTGAAACATAGAGAGAATCAAAGGTCCACCACTTGTCCAAGCTAGGGTCCATTGAAACATGGAGAGAAGGATGCTCCACCATTTGTCCAAGATACGCTCCATTGAAACATGAAGAGAAGCAAGCTACACCATGTCTCCAAGATGCTAGGCTCCATTGAAATACCTCAAACCCATGATATTTTGAACATGGGGGGTTTACATTCAAGGTCCACCACTTGTCCAACCTATTATCTCTAGTAGCATGAGTGGTTTGGTCTCAAGATTCACCATTTTTCCACTCTATGTCATTCTATTAAGAATATCTGGGTGCTAAGGTCCACCACTTGTCCAACCTATAAGGCTATATCTTAAACTTTATTCTTTCTCACCACTTGGAGTTACCAAGATAGGTTTTACATGGGATTTTAGTTCCAAGGCCCACCACTTGTCCAAGCTAACTCTATTGAAACATAGAGAGAAGCAAAGGTCCACCACTTGTCCAAGCTAGGCTCCATTGAAACATGGAGAAAAGGATGCTCCACCATTTGTCCAAGATAGGCTCCATTGAAACATGAAGGGAAGCAATCTGCACCATGTCTCCAAGATGCTAGGCTCCATTGAAATACCTTAAACCCATGATATTTCGTACATGGGGGGGTTTACATTCAAGGTCCACCACTTGTCCAAACCTATTATTCTTAGTAGCATGAGTGTTTGGTCTCAAGATTTACCACTTTTCCACTCTATGTCGTTATATTAATGAAGATCTAGGTTTTAAGGTCGACCACTTGTCCAACCTATAAGGCTAGATCTTAAGGGTATTATTTCTCACCACTTGGAATGACCATGATATGTTTTACATGGGGTTTGGTTTCAAGGTCCACCACTTGTCCAAGCTAACTCTATGGAAACATAGAGAGAAGCAAAGGTCCACCACTTGTCCAAGCTAGGCTCCACTGAGACATTTAGAGAAGGATGATCCCCCATTGGTGGAAGATAGGCTTCATTGAAACATGAAAAGAAGCAAGTTGCACCATGTCTCCAAGATTCTAGATCCATTGAAATACCTTAAACCCACGATATTGTTTACATGTGGGGTTTAATGTCAAGGCCAGTCACTTTTCAAGCTATTATCCCTAGTAGCATGAGTGGTTTGGTCTCAAGATTCACCACTTTTCCACTCTATGTCATTATATAAAGAAGATCTAGGTGTTTTAAGGTCGACCACTTGTCCAACCTATAAGGGTATATCTTAAAGGGTATTCTTTCTCACCACTTGAAATGTCCATGATATGTTTTACATAGGGGTTTGGTTCCAAGGTCCACCACTTATCCAAGCTAACTTTATTCTTCTCATAGAGAGAAGCAAAAGGTCCACCACTTGTCCAAGCTAGGCTCCATTGAAACATGGAGAGAAGGATGCTCCACCATTTGTCGAAGCTAACTCTATTGAAACATGGAAGGTTTACATTCAAGGTCCACCAGTTGTCCAACCTATTAACGCTAGTAGCATGAGGGGTTTGGTCTCAAGATTCACTTTTTCACTCTGTGTCATTATATTAAGAATATTTGGGTATTAAGGTCCACCACTTGTCCAACCTATAAGACTATATCTTAATGGTTATTCTTTCTGACAACTTGGAGTGACCATGAAAGGTTTTACATGGGGGTTTGGTTCCAAGGTCCACCACTTGTCCAAGCTAACTCTATTGAAACATAGAGAGAAGCAAAGGTCCACCACTTGTCTAAGCTAGGGTCTATTGAAACATGGAGATAAGGATGCTCCACCATTTGTCCAAGATAGACTCCATTGAAACATGACGAGAAGCAAGCTGCACCATATCTCCAAGATGCTAGCCTCCATCGAAATACCTTAAACCCACGTTATTTTGTACATGGGGAGTTTAAATTCAAGTCAACAATTTGTCCAACCTATTATCGCTAGTAGCATGAGTGGTTTGCTCTCAAGATTCACCACTTTTCCACTCTCTATCATTATATTAAGATAATTTGGGTGTTAAGGTCCACCACTTGTCCAACCTATAAGACTATATGTTAATGGTTATTCTTTCTCACCCCTTGAAAGACTATACCTTAATGGTTATCCCTAGCTATTATTGCTAGTAGCCTGAGTGGTTTGGTCTCAAGATTCACCACTTTTATTAAGAATATGTGGGTGTTAAGGTCCACCACTTGTCCCACCTATAAGGCTACATCTTAAAGGTTATTCTTTCTTACTACTTGGAGTGACCATGATAGGTTTTACATGGGGGTTTGGTTCCAAGGTCCACCACTTGTCCAAGCTAACTCTATTGAAACATAGAGAGAAGCAAAGGTCCACCCCTTGTCTAAGCTAGGGTCCATTGAAACATGGAGAGAAGGATGCTCCACCATTTATCCAAGGTAGGCTCCATTGAAACATGAGGAGAATCAAGGTGCACCATGTCTCCAAGATGCTAGGCTCCATCGAAAAACATTAAACCCACGATATGTCGTAGATGAGGGGTTTACATTCAAGGTCCAACACTTGTCCAAGCTATTATTGGTAGTAGCCTGAGTGGTTTGGTCTCAAGATTCACCACTTTTCCACTCTATGTCATTATATTAAGAATATGCGCGTGTTAAGGTCCACCACTTGTCCAACCTATAAGGCTACATCTTAAAGGTTATTCTTTATTACCACTTGGAGTGACCATGATAGGTTTTACATGGGGGTTTGGTTCCAAGGTCCACCACTTGTCCAAGCTAACTCTATTGAAACATAGAGAGAAACAAAGGTCCACCACTTGTCCAAGCTAGGGTCCATTGAACCATGGAGAGAAGGATGCTCCACCATTTGTCCAAGATAGGATCCATTGAAACATGACGAGAAGCAAGCTGCACCATGTCTCCAAGATGCTAGGCTCCATCGAAATACATTAAACCCACGATATTTCGTAGATGAGGGGTTTACATTCAAGGTCCACCACTTGTCCAAGCTATTATTGCTAGTAGCCTGAGTGGTTTGGTCTCAAGATTCACCACTTTTATTAAGAATATGTGGGTGTTAAGGTCCACCACTTGTCCAACCTATAAGGCTACATCTTAAAGGTTATTCTTTCTTACTACTTGGAGTGACCATGATAGGTTTTACATGGGGGTTTGGTTCCAAGGTCCACCACTTGTCCAAGCTAACTCTATTGAAACATAGAGAGAAGCAAAGGTCCACCCCTTGTCTAAGCTAGGGTCCATTGAAACATGGAGAGAAGGATGCTCCACCATTTGTCCAAGGTAGGCTCCATTGAAACATGAGGAGAAGCAAGGTGCACCATGTCTCCAAGATGCTAGGCTCCATCGAAAAACATTAAACCCACGATATGTTGTAGATGAGGTTTACATTCAAGGTCCACCACTTGTCCAAGCTATTATTGCTAGTAGCCTGAGTGGTTTGGTCTCAAGATTCACCACTTTTCCACTCTATGTCATTATATTAAGAATATGCGCGTGTTAAGGTCCACCACTTGTCCAACCTATAAGGCTACATCTTAAAGGCTATTCTTTATTACCACTTGGAGTGACCATGATAGGTTTTACATGGGGGTTTGGTTCCAAGGTCCACCACTTGTCCAAGCTAACTCTATTGAAACATAGAGAGAAACAAAGGTCCACCACTTGTCCAAGCTAGGGTCCATTGAAACATGGAGAGAAGGATGCTCCACCATTTGTCCAAGATAGGCTCCATTGAAACATGACGAGAAGCAAGCTGCACCATGTCTCCAAGATGCTAGGCTCCATCGAAATACATTAAACCCACGATATTTCGTAGATGAGGGATTTACATTCAAGGTCCACCACTTGTCCAAGCTATTATTGCTAGTAGCCTGAGTGGTTTGGTCTCAAGATTCACCACTTTTATTAAGAATATGTGGGTGTTAAGGTCCACCACTTGTCCAACCTATAAGGCTACATCTTAAAGGTTATTCTTTCTTACTACTTGGAGTGACCATGATAGGTTTTACATGGGGGTTTGGTTCCAAGGTCCACCACTTGTCCAAGCTAACTCTATTGAAACATAGAGAGAAGCAAAGGTCCACCCCTTGTCTAAGCTAGGGTCCATTGAAACATGGAGAGAAGGATGCTCCACCATTTGTCCAAGGTAGGCTCCATTAGAACATGAGGAGAATCAAGGTGCACCATGTCTCCAAGATGCTAGGCTCCATCCAAAAACATTAAACCCATGATATGTCGTAGATGAGGGGTTTACATTCAAGGTCCACACTTGTCCAAGCTATTATTGGTAGTAGCCTGAGTGGTTTGGTCTCAAGATTC
This sequence comes from Adiantum capillus-veneris, assembly GCF_014529385.1. Taxonomy (NCBI): domain Eukaryota; kingdom Viridiplantae; phylum Streptophyta; class Polypodiopsida; order Polypodiales; family Pteridaceae; genus Adiantum; species Adiantum capillus-veneris. The sequence continues at coordinate 178,324,152 of NC_140932.1, read as the reverse complement.
ACCACTTTTCCACTCTATGTCATTATATTAAGAATATGCGCGTGTTAAGGTCCACCACTTGTCCAACCTATAAGGCTACATCTTAAAGGTTATTCTTTATTACCACTTGGAGTAACCATGATAGGTTTTACATGGGTGTTTGGTTCCAAGGTCCACCACTTGTCCAAGCTAACTCTATTGAAACATAGAGAGAAACAAAGGTCCACCACTTGTCCAAGCTAGGGTCCATTGAAACATGGAGAGAAGGATGCTCCACCATTTGTCCAAGATAGGCTCCATTAAAACATGACGAGAAGCAAGCTGCACCATGTCTCCAAGATGCTAGGCTCCATCGAAATACATTAAACCCACGATACAATATTGTTAGTAGCCTGAGTGGTTTGGTCTCAAGATTCACCACTATTATTAAGAATATGTGGGTGTTAAGGTCCACCACTTGTCCCACCTATAAGGATACATCTTAAAGGTTATTCTTTCTTACTACTTGGAGTGACCATGATAGGTTTTACATGGGGGTTTGGCTCCAAGGTCCACCACTTGTCCAAGCTAACTCTATTGAAACATAGAGAGAAGCAAAGGTCCACCCTTGTCTAAGCTAGGGTCCATTGAAACATGGAGAGAAGGATGCTCCACCATTTGTCCAAGGTAGGCTCCATTGAAACATGAGAGAGAATCAAGGTGCACCATGTCTCCAAGATGCTAGGCTCCATCGAAAAACATTAAACCCACGATATGTCGTAGATGAGGGGTTTACATTCAAGGTCCAACACTTGTCCAAGCTATTATTGGTAGTAGCCTGAGTGGTTTGGTCTCAAGATTCACCACTTTTTCACTCTATGTCATTATATTAAGAATATGCGCGTGTTAAGGTCCACCACTTGTCCAACCTATAAGGCTACATCTTAAAGGTTATTCTTTATTACCACTTGGAGTGACCATGATAGGTTTTACATGGGGGTTTGGTTCCAAGGTCCACCACTTGTCCAAGCTAACTCTATTGAAACATAGAGAGAAACAAAGGTCCACCACTTGTCCAAGCTAGGGTCCATTGAAACATGGAGAGAAGGATGCTCCACCATTTGTCCAAGATAGGCTCCATTGAAACATGACGAGAAGCAAGCTGCACCATGTCTCCAAGATGCTAGGCTCCATCGAAATACATTAAACCCACGATATTTCGTAGATGAGGGGTTTACATTCAAGGTCCACCACTTGTCCAAGCTATTATTGCTAGTAGCCTGAGTGGTTTGGTCTCAGATTCACCACTTTTATTAAGAATATGTGGGTGTTAAGGTCCACCACTTGTCCAACCTATAAGGCTACATCTTAAAGGTTATTCTTTCTTACTACTTGGAGTGACCATGATAGGTTTTACATGGGGGTTTGGTTCCAAGGTCCACCACTTGTCCAAGCTAACTCTATTGAAACATAGAGAGAAGCAAAGGTCCACCCCTTGTCTAAGCTAGGGTCCATTGAAACATGGAGAGAAGGATGCTCCACCATTTGTCCAAGGTAGGCTCCATTGAAACATGAGGAGAAGAAGGTGCACCATGTCTCCAAGATGCTAGGCTCCATCGAAAAACATTAAACCCACGATATGTTGTAGATGAGGGGTTTACATTCAAGGTCCACCACTTGTCCAAGCTATTATTGCTAGTAGCCTGAGTGGTTTGGTCTCAAGATTCACCACTTTTCCACTCTATGTCATTATATTAAGAATATGCGGTGTTAAGGTCCACCACTTGTCCAACCTATAAGGCTACATCTTAAAGGTTATTCTTTATTACCACTTGGAGTGACCATGATAGGTTTTACATGGGGGTTTGGTTCCAAGGTCCACCACTTGTCCAAGCTAACTCTATTGAAACATAGAGAGAAACAAAGGTCCACCACTTGTCCAAGCTAGGGTCCATTGAAACATGGAGAGAAGGATGCTCCACCATTTGTCCAAGATAGGCTCCATTGAAACATGACGAGAAGCAAGCTGCACCATGTCTCCAAGATGCTAGGCTCCATCGAAATACATTAAACCCACGATATTTCGTAGATGAGGGGTTTACATTCAAGGTCCACCACTTGTCCAAGCTATTATTGCTAGTAGCCTGAGTGGTTTGGTCTCAAGATTCACCACTTTTATTAAGAATATGTGGGTGTTAAGGTCCACCACTTGTCCAACCTATAAGGCTACATCTTAAAGGTTATTCTTTCTTACTACTTGGAGTGACCATGATAGGTTTTACATGGGGGTTTGGTTCCAAGGTCCACCACTTGTCCAAGCTAACTCTATTGAAACATAGAGAGAAGCAAAGGTCCACCCTTGTCTAAGCTAGGGTCCATTGAAACATGGAGAGAAGGATGCTCCACCATTTGTCCAAGGTAGGCTCCATTGAAACATGAGGAGAAGCAAGGTGCACCATGTCTCCAAGATGCTAGGCTCCATCGAAAAACATTAAACCCACGATATGTCGTAGATGAGGGGTTTACATTCAAGGTCCACACTTGTCCAAGCTATTATTGGTAGTAGCCTGAGTGGTTTGGTCTCAAGATTCACCACTTTTCCACTCTATGTCATTATATTAAGAATATGCGCGTGTTAAGGTCCACCACTTGTCCAACCTATAAGGCTACATCTTAAAGGTTATTCTTTATTACCACTTGGAGTGACCATGATAGGTTTTACATGGGGGTTTGGTTCCAAGGTCCACCACTTGTCCAAGCTAACTCTATTGAAACATAGAGAGAAACAAAGGTCCACCACTTGTCCAAGCTAGGGTCCATTGAAACATGGAGAGAAGGATGCTCCACCATTTGTCCAAGATAGGCTCCATTGAAACATGACGAGAAGCAAGCTGCACCATGTCTCCAAGATGCTAGGCTCCATCGAAATACATTAAACCCACGATATTTCGTAGATGAGGGGTTTACATTCAAGGTCCACCACTTGTCCAAGCTATTATTGCTAGTAGCCTGAGTGGTTTGGTCTCAAGATTCACCACTTTTTTAAGAATATGTGGGTGTTAAGGTCCACCACTTGTCCAACCTATAAGGCTACATCTTAAAGGTTATTCTTTCTTACTACTTGGAGTGACCATGATAGGTTTTACATGGGGGTTTGGTTCCAAGGTCCACCACTTGTCCAAGCTAACTCTATTGAAACATAGAGAGAAGCAAAGGTCCACCCCTTGTCTAAGCTAGGGTCCATTGAAACATGGAGAGAAGGATGCTCCACCATTTGTCCAAGGTAGGCTCCATTGAAACATGAGGAGAAGCAAGGTGCACCATGTCTCGAAGATGCTAGGCTCCATCGAAAAACGTTAAACCCACGATATGTCGTAGATGAGGGGTTTACATTCAAGGTCCACCACTTGTCCAAGCTATTATTGCTAGTAGCCTGAGTGGTTTGGTCTCAAGATTCACCACTTTTCCACTCTATGTCATTATATTAAGAATATGCGCGTGTTAAGGTCCACCACTTGTCCAACCTATAAGGCTACATCTTAAAGGTTATTCTTTATTACCACTTGGAGTGACCATGATAGGTGTTACATGGGGATTTGGTTCCAAGGTCCACCACTTGTACAAGCTAACTCTATTGAAACATAGAGAGAAACAAAGGTCCACCACTTGTCCAAGCTAGGGTCCATTGAAACATGGAGAGAAGGATGCTCCACCATTTGTCCAAGATAGGATCCATTGAAACATGACGAGAAGCAAGCTGCACCATGTCTCCAAGATGCTAGGCTCCATCGAAATACATTAAACCCACGATATTTCGTAGATGAGGGGTTTACATTCAAGGTCCACCACTTGTCCAAGCTATTATTGCTAGTAGCCTGAGTGGTTTGGTCTCAAGATTCACCACTTTTATTAAGAATATGTGGGTGTTAAGGTCCACCACTTGTCCAACCTATAAGGCTACATCTTAAAGGTTATTCTTTCTTACTACTTGGAGTGACCATGATAGGTTTTACATGGGGGTTTGGTTCCAAGGTCCACCACTTGTCCAAGCTAACTCTAATGAAACATAGAGAGAAGCAAAGGTCCACCCTTTGTCTAAGCTAGGGTCCATTGAAACATGGAGAGAAGGATGCTCCACCATTTGTCCAAGGTAGGCTCCATTGAAACATGAGGAGAAGCAAGGTGCACCATGTCTCCAAGATGCTAGGCTCCATTGAAAAACATTAAACCCACATTATGCCATAGATGAGGGGTTTACATTCAAGGTCCACCACTTGTCCAAGCGATTATTGCTACTAGCCTGAGTGGTTTGGTCTCAAGATTCACTATTTTTCCACTCTATGTCATTATATTAAGAATATGCGCGTGTTAAGGTCCACCACTTGTCCAACCTATAAGGCTACATCTTAAAGGTTATTCTTTATTACCACTTGGAGTGACCATGATAGGTTTTACATGGGGCTTTGGTTCCAAGGTCCACCACTTGTCCAAGCTAACTCTATTGAATCATAGAGAGAAGCAAAGGTCCACCACTTGTCTAAGCTAGGCTCCATTGAAACATGGAGAGAAGGATGCTCCACCATTTGTCGAAGCTAACTCTATTGAAACATGGGGGGTTTACGTTCAAGGTCCACCACTTGTCCAAGCTATTAGTGCTAGTAGCATGAGTGGTTTTGTCTCAAGATTCACCACTTTTTCACTCTATGTCATTATATTAAGAATATTAGGGTGTTAAGGTCCACCACTTGTCCAACCTATAAGGCTATATCTTAAAGGTTATTCTTTCTCACCAGTTGGAGTGACCATGATAGGTTTTAAATGGGGGTTTGGTTCCAAGGTCCACCACTTGTCCAAGCTAACTCTATTGAAACATAGAGAGAAGCAAAGGTCCACCACTTGTCCAAGCTAGGGTCCATTGAAACATGGAGAGAAGGATGCTCCACCATTTGTCCAAGATAGGCTCCATTGAAACATGAAGAGAATCAAGATGCACGATGTCTCCAAGATGCTAGGCTCCATCGAAATACCTTAAACCCACGATATTTCGTAGATGGGGGGTTTACTTTCAAGGTCCACCACTTGTCCAAGCTATTATCGCTAGTAGCATGGTTTGGTCTCAATATTCACCAGTTTTCCACTCTATGTCATTATATGAAGAATATCTGGATGTTAAGGTCCACCACTTGTCCAACCTATAAGGCTATATTCTAAATGATTTTTTTTTTGACCACTTGGAATGTGCATGATATGTTTTACATGGGGTTTTGTTCCAAGGTCCACCACTTGTCCAAGCTAGATCTATTACATATATATTATACATACAATATTCAACTAGATTCCCTACCTATCATGTCCAGTAGCATGGATGCTCTAGCTTGAAGGTCCACCACTTGTCCAACCTATACTCTCTTATGTAAGGGAGATCTCGCTATAAATTCAAAACCTTCCCGCCTAAATTTAAAATATCCCTCCCAAATCTTAAATATCCCGCCTAAATTTTAAAATATCCCGCCCAAATTTTAAAATTCAAACTTTTTTATAAAAATTTAAATTTTACTACTTAAATTTAAAATATTCCACGCGAAATTGATTTTAAATTCAAGTTTACCACAAAAAGATATCATTATACCACCTAAATTCAAATATGCAAACCTCAAATCATTATATTGTACATAAATTCAAACAAATTCAAATTAACAAGCCTAAACTGATATTAGTTTGCATAGATATGAATTTATCACACCTAAATTATGTCACCATGTTAGAGAGAGTGGTTAGAGAATTTGAACAAGGTCCACCACTTGTCCAACCTAGATACCAAGAAGGATTGAGTGTACAAGGTATTGTTTGGAGGTCCTTATAGTCCACTGGTCTCAAGGTCCACCACTTGTGGTAAGGGTCACCAAAAAGTGTATATATTCATCCAAAGAAATACACGTATTTTTGGTCTACATGTCCTAGTTTAAACCATTTATGTCCATTAGGTGTATCACTAAACAACACTACTATTTTTGAGAAACAGAAGTTACAATCATATCTACAAATGGATTAGAGGAAAATCAGCTCAGCATACATCCAGAACTCGCTACAAGAATCGACTTTAACAGATCACGCAAGTAAGTCTTCCATTCAATTTTACTAGTATTACAATGTGTTAGTTATTTGTGATATTTATGTATGTATATATACTATGTGTGCATATCGTAATTAAGTGTAATTGTGTATCTGCATTATGTATGAGTATTACAATGAAATAACACAAATATACATACATACACATAGATAACACAGACGCACACATACATGAGCATGTATTTTCAAGAGAGAGATAGCAGGAACAGAGATAGATAGAGAGAGAGAGAGAGAGAGAGAGAGATAAATACCTGTTTTTTAGAGAGAGGAGAGAGAAAGATAACAGATTTCACTGTGTTTATGTATGTGGAAGAGAGGAAGACGATGTATGGGAATATGTGCACGTATTTTCAAGAGAGAGACAACAAGATAACAGATTTCATTGTGGTTATGTATGTGGAAGTGAGGAAGACGATGTGTGGGGATATGTGCATGCATTTTCAAGAGAGAGACAGCAAGATAACAGATTTCACTGTGGTTATGTATGTGGAAGAGAGGAAGACGATGTGTGGGAATATGTGTATGTGTGCGGGGATACTTTTAAACTATGTATCTCTGTCTTTTGACGAGAGAGTGTGTGTGCAAGAAGAGTTACAGAGAACCATCTTCTCTATATGGAGAAAGACAGAGAGTGAGAGAGAGAGAAATACCTGTTTTTTCTCTATTCGTGAGGTGTGCAATGTCTCCTGAGAAGACTGCCCGATCCTGCCCTTCTGGAAAGCGTTGTGTACGCTGCTGTTTCTTTATCTTGTGCGCGAACTTTCAATCCTGTGCACTCCACCTGTGTGTTGTGTACGATGCCGAGCTTGCTTCTCTACGCGCGCGTATACTCCAACTGTGTGCGATCCGTGTGCGCTTTCTGTGTGTTTGCTGCTCGCCTGCTTTCTCTGTGTGCGTTTCTCGTGCGCTCTCTGTGTGCCTAATCTTGATAGGGTTTATTAGAATGCCACGTATGCTACAAGTCCATGTTTTATCATAGGATTAAAAAAAACAAAAGCAATATAAAAAATTAACCAATTCACACGGCCAAAATTAAAGAAATCATGGTTGAAAATATGAAAAACATGCGTAACTCTATACTAGGAATTCACTTTAAAAAAAAAAAAATCTTTGGGCGCTGCCCCTAGCCCGCGGGGGCGCTGCCCCTCGACCCCGCCCGGCAGTCGCGCCGGGAGGTGACAAGGGGCGGCCGCCCCTTGACCCCGCCCGGGGCGCTGCCCCGGACCCCGCCCAGAACAATATCCCAAAATCAACCTCCCAAGCCCCGCCATCGAGAGCGCTATATTCCACATCCCCATCAAGAGCGCTACCCCCAAACCTCACGTGGAAGCGCTGCCTTGTCACCCCATTGTGGCATTGCCCTAAGACCCCGCATCTGGAGTGCTAAATGGGAACATTCTTCATTAGTGAAATTTTGAACATAAATTATAATAGCATATACTTAAATATAATACAAATATTAACATATTAGCTATACTACTAATTTACTATAGCAGTTCTAGATTATGTCCCATACTATATTTAAGGTGCCAAAGGTTTGGCCTTATGGTCCTAGATTTAGCCAAGTGGTCAACACATATAGGACCAAGTGCACACTGTGCCACAAAACTTGGCCACCACTTCACTTGCCAAAGTTTAGGCCACATGGTCAATCCTAACTTTCCAATGTTCTTATTATGTCACCTTTTGCCTCGTGGAAAACCTAGGCTTGTTTTCACATACTCAGGCACTTCAAGCCACAATAAATTGTCATTACTCTTCGGCAACCCTTTTGTTCAAGTCTTTGAAAAAACATTGTTTAAGGCCACCCTAAACCATTTTCATTTAGGGGTGTTTAAAACTAGCTTTTTGGCAATTCGAGAAGAAAATGGTCAAAGTTTTATACTTAGTTTTAACCACTTGACCAATTCAAATATTGGAAAGCAAGGTCTTGTAATACTTTTCTTTGGACATCACACATTAAAACTAGGTCCCTCACTTGTCCAAGCTATGCTCTAATACAATAAAGGGCTTTTGGTTTCAAGATGCACCACTTTCCCAACCTTGATTCCATTAAAGAAGCTAGTTGTACTTAGACATTTAATAGCAAGGTCTTGCAGCAGTTCAGATTGAACATTTTCCATGGCAGCTAGGTCCACCACTTATCTAAGCTATGCTTTAATAGAGTAAGGGGGTTTTGGTTTCAAGATCCACCACTTGTCCAAACTTGATTTGGGAAGCAAGGTCCTATAATAGTTTGCTTTGGACATTCACCATTACAACTAAGTCCACCACTTCTCCAAGCTATGTTCTAATACACTAAGGAGGTTTTGGTTTCAAGGAGAACCACTTGTACGACTCTGTTTTTGGAAGTAAGGTCTTTACATAGTTCACCTTGGACCTTGGACATTGAATACTAGAACTAAGCCCACCACTTGTCCAAGATATCCTCTATATATAGCCAAAGGGTTTGGGTTTCAAGATTCACCACTTTTCCAACCTTTCTTCCATTAAAGAAAGGAGGGGCTTTATAACTAGGTCCACCACTTGTCCAAGCTATGCTCTGATATAGAAAGGGAATTTTGGTTTCAAGGTCCACCACGTGTTCAACCTTGCAACACTCAAGGGATACTTGGACATTGGAAAGCATAGTCCTATAGTAGTTGATAGGTGGCAGTGGGTATTACAACTAGGTCCAACCTATGCTCTCATATAGCAAAGAGGCTTTGCTTTCAAGGTCCACCACTTGTCCAACCTTGCTTCCATTAAAGAAATGAGGGGCTACGTAAACATTGGCAAGCAAGGTAGCAAGGTCCTAAGGTGTTTCACCTTGGATATTGGGCATTATAACTAGGTCCACCACTTGTCCAAGCTATGCTCTGATAAAGAAAGGGGATTTTTGTTTCAAGGTCCACCATGTGTTCAACCTTTCTAATATAGAAAGGGGATTTTCGTTTCAAGGTCCACCACGTGTTCAACCTTGAAAGACTCAAGGGATACTTGGACATTGGAAAGCATAGTCCTATAGTAGTTGATAGGTGGCAGTGGGTATTAAAACTAGGTCCAACCTATGCTCTTATATAGCAAAGAGGCTTTGGTTTCAAGGTCCACCACTTGTCCAACCTTACTTCCATTAAAGAAATGAGGGGCTACGTAAACATTGGCAAGCAAGGTAGCAAAGTCCTAAGGTATTTCACCTTGGATATTGGGCATTATAACTAGGTCCACCACTTGTCCAAGCTATGCTCTGATATAGAAAGGGGATTTTTGTTTCAAGGTCCACCACGTGTTCAACCTTGAAAGACTCAAGGGATACCTGGACATTGGAAAGCATAGTCCTATAGTAGTTGATAGGTGGCAGTGGGTATTACAACTAGGTCCACCACTTGTCCAACCTATGCTCTCATATAGCAAAGAGGCTTTGGTTTCAAGGTCCACCACTTGTCCAACCTTGCTTCCATTAATATAGCAAGGAGGATTTGGTCTCAAGGTTCACCACTTGTCCAACCTATGCAAACCTTTTTCATGTTGTAGCATGATTTTTTGTTTGAAGAGTATTTTTCTATAACTATGGATTTAACAATGTAATCTTTTTACTTACAGGATGGACTTCGAATTTGGGGAGAAAGTACATATGATACTTGACAATGAAATCGTTGGTATTGGTTGTGTGTGTAGAACAGATCCAGATTCCACTCGTGGTGGTACAAAGATAGGGCTGGGAAATGTCTCCATACTAGTGGAGGAATGCTTGAAGGATGTGGTCCTACCTTTTCCTACAATGGATACTTCATCTCTCCAAGGCTCATTATGGAGTGTTGTTCGATGGTCAAAGCTTCTTTTGCAATCTTTTGTATTAAATGGGAACTTAATTGATCCACACGAAAGCTACAATGGTGATGAAGAACATGATCATTCTGATCCTCTAGTTACAGATGCAATACCTATGACAAGCCCAGAATTTGAAGCAATGATTCGAGAGTCTTGGAGAAATCAGAGGGTCCTTTTAAAAGATGACACAATGATGCAAACCATGAATGAAGGGACCATCTTATATGTATTTCCACATGATTATGTCAACTTTCAGGAACTTGGTCCTGATTGTGTGGGTGTGGGTATTGAAAGAGAAAATGCAAGCATTGATGATGTGGTTGAAGTGGGTAGCATCACTTTGCTAAAGTGGCCCATCAAGCAGACAACAATGTTGAATGGGAGCCCATTACAACGCTTTGTTCCTGTTGATGGCATGCATGCTACATATGAGGATGTATCCAACGATGGCAATGTTGGAAAAAAACTTGATGGGAGTAATGTTGTCCAGTTGTCAAGGAAGAGACGATACACTTTCATGAACAGGACTCAAAAATCAAAAGCAGCACCATCTTCGACTTTTTACCTTTCAAACAAATCAATTCAAAGGGTATCATGCATTGATTGTTGTGCACAAAAATGCTGCCAATTTGCAGATCGTGATATGGTGACAAGGTTACGACAACAATTTTGGGGAGAGTCTCAAAAATCACGCACTAATTATGTTTATGATGTTCTTTCTATATGTTATCAGAAAGATGAGAAGTCACGATACCAGTTCAGGCTAAATGGCTCTATTGTTTGTTGTAGAGCATGGTATGAGCTACATGGAATACCAAAGACATCATTTTATCGATACAAGGAGAACTTTGAAAATGGTGTGCGCCAATATGTACATGGGAACACATGTACATTGAGAAGGGGACTTCAACATACTAGTTTAGCAAGAGCACTACTAAATGAGTTTGTGGAAAACAACTCTGAGAAGATGCCACATAGAAGTAGAACACTGCTAGATGGCTCAAGAGAGACTCAATTGGTGATTCCATCAACATACAAACAAGTGGATATTTTATGTGAAATCAACACGACACTTGACCAAATGGGCTATGAGAAGAAGCTATCCCAATCTTCTTTTGGTAGAATTTGGAACAAAGAGTACCCACATGTCACTTTAACAAAGACGAGTGAGTTCTCTAAGTGCAATATTTGTAGCTCAATCAAGGCAAGGTTAGAAGCTAAACCTTCTCTTGAAGAGAGAGCTCTTCTCTTGAGGGAGAGAGAAGTTCACATGGCACAACAAAAGAGTTGCAGAAGCCTATATTATGCATGGCGCACGTATTCAGAAACTCAACCACAAAAATATGTATGCATAATCCATGATAAGATGGATCAAAAGAAGACTGCCATTCCTAGATTACGCATTGTTCCCAAGGGTGTGGATTCAGGATATAATCTGCAGGTGGCATTGATTGGCATGATCACTCATGGACATGGAGAAGGTCATTACGGACACTTTGTCTTGAATGGTTTGTGGCCAGCTGATCCAAATCTTACAATTGGCTCAATTGCTAATTGTTTACATAACCTCGAGAGGATAGATAAGCATCCTCTTGGTGATCTAGTAACAAATGGACTTCCAAGGAGCAATATTTCACTACTACATGCTTTGAACTCAAGGGATGCTTTGGACTACCATAACTTGAGTGATGGAAAAGAGCCCATTGTGCAGTCGTCAGAAATTGCAGAAGAGGAATTGGGGTCAACATTTCGCAGATTGCCAGAGAACTTGTTGCTACAATTGGATAATTGTGCAGGGGAAAACAAAAATCGATACTTATTTGCCTATTTGTCAATGCTTGTTGCAAGGGGTGTTTTCAAAACCATCCAGCTGGGATTTTTAATGGTTGGGCATACACATGAGGACATAGACGCCATGTTTAGTAGGTTTTCAGAGAAGTTGAGAGTTACACAAACCTATACTTTGCCACATTTGATGGATACATTACGAAACAGCTCATCTTCATCTCCAGCTCCATTTTTTCTCACAAAGATCCCCGATTTCAAGCAATATTGTGATGGCTATCTTTGTGATGGACAAGACATACTTGTTGGACATTCCAAACCGCTTCAGTTCAGGTTCTTTATGCAGGATGAGACACCAATGATGCAATATAAGGCACATGTAGGTGTATCAAGTTGGAGTGGAAGTATTCGCCTTTGGAAAACAGACACAGAAGGCAAGCCAATGTTACCACATGGAGATCCACCTCTAGTACAAATGGCGGAGTATGTCAAGGCCCACGAAGAAGTCATTTTGGGGCTAAAGAACTATATAAAATTTTGGAAAAATTTAGGGAATGGTTCAAGTATTCCGCGATATTATAGACCCGTGATAGATTATTGGAGTAAGGTAATTGAAGAGATTGGAAAATCAATCATATCAGAGGGAGTCTTGTATGAAATGTTTTGGCCAAAAACTCAAGAATATTCTCACCTACAAAGCACTACAATGAATTTGCAACAAGGAGCAGAAAGATTCCTAGGCCTTGAAGAGTTGAACGATCATTTTTGTGGGCCTCAACGAGATAAGCCAAGGGAAGAGTTTGACCCTATGTCTGATGTGCACCAAGGTGACTTTCTTATGCTTGTTCCGAGTGACACAGAAATCTATCCAGTGTGGCTTGCAATGGCTTTATCTGACATTGATAATGAGCCTACATCACCAAACTACAGAAAACTCTTGATTCAATATTGGGCACCTTGCGCGAGAAAAAGTGGGATGACAGATACTCAAGCTTACAGTAATTGTTGGAAGGGTTATTGGGCTGTCAACTATAAGGACCCACAAGTGTGCGAAACTATAGATGCAATTGTTTGGTCCTGGAGACCCAACAAAGAAGGACCATTTTCTAGAATAAAGATTCCAGAAAGACATGCTCTAAAAGCCAAATAAGGCCTCACTCGTGCACATCAGCCACACTTGGATCAAAGTTCAGATATGGTATCAAATGTGGAGTAGAATTATGTGGAGCTTCTATTGTGACTATACTAGTCAATTTGTAAACAAAATCTTTTTTGTATCTTCCTTTGTTTTATGTAATTTATAGTTATTATTCAAATCCATGTGTTGTACATCCTCTTGACTTTTGGTGTTTATCAACACCACAATCCTATGAGATTTTCACTTTATTTACTAGCCACACACCTCAATTTTTCCCACTTTAAGTGGAAAATTCCCAAATTACATGAATTCGGTCGATTTGGAGATTCCCATAATGTGAGATTTTTACCAAAATACCTAATATGGTCTTCGTTGCCATTGAAGGATGTTTGTCTCTTGACGTCCGTAACACAATCTACAAACTTGCAAAGTTGGTGCAATGGATTTCACAAAAGGAGATCAACGTACACTCCATACCATTCGCCAAACTAAACGCTGTGGAGGTTGTCTGCATGTTTGAGAAACATTTTCCTACTATCATGCTAACCATTCAAGTGCATCTTCTTGTTCACATAGTTGATGAGGTGGAAATAGCTGGCACACTACATTCCAGATGGATGTTCTTTTTAGAACGTTTCATGAAAACGCTCAAGGGATATGTGCATAAGAAGGCACGTCCAGAGGGTAGCATGGCAGAAGGTTTGGCTGGTATCAGAGTCCCTAGTGTACATTGGAGAGTGGATAGACGGATTTGATAAAGCACAGGACACGCTATGGCGAACCATAGATGAGGAGCGTATATCAGGAATTGTCATGTGCAATCTCGGTGTTGAGAAGAAGATGACGGAAGATCTAGAGGCTAAAATCAACCAATTTTGCATGCTTCACAATCTAGTCATGCAGAAGTGGATTTCATATTATGAGGATGCAAAGCAAGAGCGACAAAGGGCACGAATCGAGTGGAGACGGGGAAGACGACCACCGATGCACTATCCGACGGGTCTGGAGAGCCTACCAACATTCATGAGCTTAAGATAGTTGCACAACCAATTGAAAAGCACACAACAGTGCGGTGAAGAAGTGACTGAGGAAGAGTGGGAGTACTCTTGGGGTTGCGCGACCAAGGTAAGTTTGCAATGTACGACTAGTAACTTTCTAGATGTTTGAATGGCCACTCATAATCTTTGTTGGTTGTAGTATAAGTCATACACAGCAGCATGGTGTAAAGGTCAACATTTTAGGGTGGAACGGATCGACAAAAAGCGTTTTACTCAAGATTGTGGAATCGTGGCAAAATTTGAACAGTCTAGTCGACGACGGTCCTTTGATGCAGATCTTGTGGTGCGGAACTCGCTTACTTCGGCACGCTACAAGAGATTTTGAGGATCGATTATAGAGGATTTTTTGTTGACTTGTTCGACGTGCAATGGTTCAAGATAATCATGGAGGGTCGCAATGCTACTGTGCGTAGAGGAGAGTCTGGTTTTCTTGAGGTGGATTCAACTAAGAAATGGACTGACCTAAGAAACACTTTCGTACTACCCGAGCATTGTGAACAAGTAAGTATGTAAATAGTTAACATCCCATTTTAGAATTTATGTGCTTGCAAGCTCTCATGTAAGTTATGTGGCTCTGGCAGGTGGTATTTCATCCTACAAAGTCTGCATCAAACTGGTGGTACGTCATAGAGGTAGCCCCTCGTAGTGCACGGACGTATGAAGGCTACCATGTGTCAATCAGAGCGGCATCAATGGAGGAGATCGGAGAAGATGCTCAATCAGAAGCCGTGGAGGTGGTGCCAGACGAACATCAAGCTGCTACTCTCTATGGGGTGCATGCAGAGGATCTACAAAATGAAACAGAGGACATCTGTTTAAACGGAGAGCTCTATATAGATATAGGAAGTTATGCTGAGCTATGCGAGGATGAGAGAGAGATCTCTTAAAGCCATAAATATTGTATTTGAACAATTTTGCTCCGTTTTGTAAATTCAAAGTTATGCACTTGCCTCTTCCATCACTCAAGTTGAATAGAAGAAGAACGCTTTCTCTTGCTGCTAGCCTTTGAACATTCCAAAGCTACAAGCACCTTCAAGTTCTTGTACGATTCTCCGTTTGAACAATTTTGCTCCATTTTGTAAAAAGTCTGGCTCTCTAATTATTTGCGTCATTGTATTTATATGCGTCATTGTTGTCATTGTATTTAATGGTCTTTGCATCCACTCCAGGTACGTATGCTCTAGGTGTGTTCTCATAAGCAGAGACGACGAGCACCTCCTCTCTCTCTCTCTCTCTCTCTCTCTCTCTCTCTCTCTCTCTCTCTCTCTCTCTCTCTCTCTCCCTCTCTCTCTCTCTCTCTCTCTCTCTCTCTCTATCTATCTATCTATCTATCTATCTACTTGTCCATGTTTTCTACTCCATTCATTCAATATTAAGTTTAAATGTTCGTGTGTTTAATGTAGGTATGGATGGTGAGGAGTTTCTTTCTTCTTTGTCACCCCAGCAGAGACAGTGGTACGTGGAGCATCATCGCTCTCGCGCACCATAGCGCGTTCCTACTCCATCCGCATCTCCCTCTGTTTCGGAGTCCTCAGTGCGCTCCGAAGCTTCGGTGTCGACGAGACGATCTTCACACTCGTCTAGGTGCCGGCGCTCTAGTGGTGGCGGTGGCGGTTGTTGTGGGGGTGCCGCCACCGATGCTTCGACACCGCCTCGTGTTCGACGAGGCTCTTTACCCTCCCCTTCTTTGCCCGTCTCGACACCAGGTTTTGCGCGGCTGACTGCCATTCCCTGCAGCTACACACCACTAGCTACTCCTCCAGGAGTCACTCCAGTGGGACACTCCTCGCTTCAGGGCTCAGACTCCAGTGGAGACACCTGGCGTCCATACCCCCATTGACACACCGCTAGAGATCCCTGTCGAGACACCCAGGTTCACACGTCAGCGCTGAGAGGGCTTGCCTTACTCCGTCGATTTCAGCGACGGTATCATCTTGGATGATGAAGGCAAGAAGGTGATTTCGCACATGCGCGGTCTTTGCTCTTAAGTGTTTAGACACTACATACTAAACACCTGGAGTGAAGTACCGAATGAATTAAAAGACAGAGTCATCAACATGCTTCATGACGAGTTTCCCGTTCCAACACGGGATGACCGCTTCAATGAAGATGTGATGAAGGTTCGAATGCGCGAATAGTGCAAGCATAAGCGTTCCGAAGTGCAAAAAGCAATCAAGCATGGATGGAGCAAACCAGATTGCCTGGCCAAAGAAGATTGGAAGCGTGCGAAGAAAGAAGCGCGCGAGAATCCCGACAAGTGGAAGCAACAAAAGGAGGCAGCCAGAGCGTGAGTAGAGGCAGGGAGCTCGCACCACTTGGGGAGCGGCGAGTGGGCATCATTTGAGGTCGATTTTGTAAGTGTTTTCGCATCTATGTTTGATAGTTTAGGGTTTATGGGATTTGAAATTCTAACATAATGGATTCTTTGTATGTTTTGACAGTGGTCATTTACATGACGTGATCCCACACCGTACGAGCGTGAGTACGTAGGCAGGAAGGGCATAAACGCCCTTATAGACATCCTGAGTTCTCGTGGTGGCATGGTTAGTATTAGGGTTTATTCTTTTCTATTTATTGTATTGTTTTATAAACGTCGCTATATGTTTATACTTACAAAAAGCTATCTTATTGTTTTTTTTTCTGAATCCGACAGATACGCCGCTTCGACGCGATGAGACGTCTTATTAGACGACGTCAATTTAGCCATAGCTAAATAGCATTAGTTTCTTTTTGTCATAGATTATGTATCATGAGACCACTTTTATACGTCTTTTTGAAAACCATGTATATTTATTAAATAATGACAATGGTTTGTAACTATTACATTTGCAATTAACAATCAAGTGATTTTGCCTATGTGTACAATTGTCATTGATTTACTTTCATCAATTCACGCTTGTCATTTTTGTATCTTTATTTTGCAAACAATACGTACTATGGATGATGGAGTTAATGATTATATTGTCTTGTGGGTGACTATTTGGGTCTATACTTACCTTTGCACTTTTTTTCAAAGGTAAATAGACAAATGAAACATTCAATATGGTTGATGGGTGGCAGGGTTGAATGCTTTGTCACCAAAAAAATTTCCTCTCGGGCGTCGCTATATAAGGCTCTTCAGCGTCGCTATTGATGGCCCTGCAGCGTCGCTATAGTCGTTTCTATAGGCGTCGCTACTATACTTACCTTTGCACTTTTTTTCAAAGGTAAATAGACAAATGAAACATTCAATATGGTTGATGGGTGGCAGGGTTGAATGCTTTGTCACCAAAAAAATTTCCTCTCGGGCGTCGCTATATAAGGCTCTTCAGCGTCGCTATTGATGGCCCTGCAGCGTCGCTATAGTCGTTTCTATAGGCGTCGCTATATAGAGACGTTTATAGCGATGCTTATAGCTACTGTCATAGCAACACGTATAGCGACGTCCTCGTATCGACACTCATAGTGACGCTCTTAGCGACGCCGGGGGTTATAAAAACCCAGTGTATTTCCGTCGCTAAAAGCGTCACAAGAGCACAAAACCTCTTGTAGTGTAGTGCACGGCAGCAATAAGGTACCTTACCATACAATGGGAGTGTGTGTGTGTGTGTAAGTTGTCCTACGGAACAGTGCTTATCACTCACGAGGGCATGCATCACCTCGGTGACACGGGGAAGATGATGTCCTTGTGGTAAGTATTGGCTTACTGTCTGGGTACTACGTTGGTAACGCGGCCAATCTAATATCCTTATGGTAAGTCAACTTCCCTTCCCCTTTCCCAAAAAACATATGGGCATCGATCGGTAAGGCCGCTATCTGATGTTCGTATGTAGGCCATTGTTTTTCCTTAGATTCATGCGGCACTCGATCAGTAACGCGGCTAATAGTGTCGTTTGTTAGAAACATCTGTTTTTGCATAAATGTGGCATTCATGTCGTTAACCCGGCCATACAAATGTCATATAATTTATATGTGCATGTGCAGTTAATTTTTTAAGTATTAAGTATATGAAATACTTGGTCGATAACGCGGCTGTAAAGAGTATTTCATATACAAATGTATGAATTGTTTGATTTTGTTGTTTTTAACTGTCCATTTGAAATTATATACTAGCTAATCATATTCAAAAGAATACTTTATTCATCAATCGTCGCTATTTTAAATGTTCCATTTATATAAATTACATGTAAAAAAGTATTTGCACACAAATTGAATATTTAATATTCTTTTTTAATCTTTTTAAAGGACTCTCAAGCATTATAGTTATTTTTAATGCTTCATTTACATAAATTCTCTGTAAAAAAATCTAAATGCACACAATTTGCATGTCCAATAATCTTTTGTATCCTTTTAAAGAGCATCAATTATCATCACTTTTTGATTGCTATATTTACATAAATTCTATGTAATAAAGTGTATGAACACAATTTGCTAGTCCAATTTGTATACTTCCAATGTTTTAAATGTTTTTTAAGTTTTTAAGTCGGTGTGTGCTTTGTTTGAATTAGTATGTGCGCACGGAGAAAAATATCAGTTAAAAATTCAATATATGCTGAAATGTGTCAGACTGTTAACATGTATTGTTTGATTTGAATTAAGTTCTTATAAACCACTTGTTTGAACTACTTTTTACACGTGTAACAAATTGCAATTTTAAGTGAAGATTATTTTCATTTTTTATCAATATTTCCTTGCACATTTGTTAAAGTCTTCAAGGTGGTCAAGAGTTTACTTGAGATAGTGTGAGAGTGTTAGTGTCATTCGCAACCATGAATTTGTATTTGATATGCTGTTTTTTTATTGTCCGGTGCAAATATGACGCCAGATCAAAACAAATGTATTATCCTTGCCATTCGTAAAGAATGTATTTTGGCAATCTCACCATGTGCAACTAATCGCATACAGCAGATTAGTGAAAGCGATGTCTACATCAAAGACATCACTAGCGCTATATGGGAGAACACAGAGCGCAAGTTGCGACTTGAAGGCCAATACGAGTTGTTGCTTCCAGCAGGGATACGAGAATTTGACCCCCACCACAAGGTCAGGACAGTGTTGGGCAATATGAAAGTATGTTGCAGAGACTTAAAGGAAGATATCCCACCTGCCTGTGACATGTCAAAATTAGAGCTCTGGGATAAATTGTGGGAAGAACAGAAGGTAAAGATGAAGCGTGTGAAAGCGCAGGACAAAGCAGCCTTACCCAAGAGATTGAAGATGGCCCAAGATGTGCAAGCAGCTTTGGGAGGTCGATCCCATGCCAGCGGCACCAGCACAATCATGCGCACTGCTTTGAATGCAAAGTGCACTCATCTTGTCGGCATCCCTCACAAAGACTTTGTAGAAGGTATGAGGATTGGAGTAGGCTCCTTCGGTGTGTGCACATTGTACACCATCAAAGGCATCTCATTTTTTCTAGACCACATTACATATGTGGGAAAATGTTACAAGGAAGGGGGTGAGGCAAAATTTTACAGCTTTCAGACAGAGCAAGGAATACAACGCTTCACCCCTTCATTGTAAGGTGTATTGGGTTTACTAGAGAAGCTCCTTGGATCACGATATTCCCATACTACAATGGGGGTACTGTGGGCGACATGATGTGTCGCTTACCGTTCGCTCACACATTGTTCAGACAACACATGCACAGGCTACAACACGGCTAGAGGTCATTGCCTGTAGCAAATCTTCATGTAAGCAAGATAGACACGGTGCGGATCAAAGCAGTGATCGAGGAGGTGCCAGCAATTTGTCATGCCTTAATCGACAGTATTGCGGGTGCCCGCTCGGTCGGTATAGTGCACAGTGACCTGCACCCGTTCAGCGTAATGTTGGACTTTACTCACACCAATAAACCTCGCGTCGGCATCATTGATTAGGGTATGATGCTAAGAACACCAACTAAGCGCGTAATAAATAATTATCTGCATCCAAGCGCACAGTTGGACGAAACAGTTTTGAATGCACAGAGAGCAGGGAATGCCGAGATGGCTAAGCAACCGTGGATTGCTTCCGAACTATACGATCCACGGTGCACAGATGCATACACAAAAGCGAGTGACATTTATGCATTGGGCTACCTATTCGACATGCTGACAGATTTTTGGAGCGCAGCCAGAAAAGTTAATTTTCCAGAAGAAGGTTTTCACCACCCGGACGAAGATGTTATGAGGGCTATTCGAATTAAAGAAGATTGTTGAATGAAGTTAAAAGAGCAGGAACAAAGAAGGAATGTTGCTGACGTGTTGATATTTTTCAAAGAACATTTAAAGACAGACCCTACCCCTGTCCAGCATCCACTTGTTGAACTTGAACCATCATTTTATCCAATTTAAACATTTCTATGATATACATATGTCTTGTCCAGGGTATTCTTTTTTTTATTGAAGTGTATTATCTGGTTTGAAGTGGTTCACCTAATTGAGTCAATTATCTTTAGTCATTTCAAATTTGTCATTTAACTGTCAGTATTTCAAATTTGCCTTGTGGTTCAATTAGTCGCATTTGTTGTGGTTTGATTTAGTAGATTCCGTGCAATGTTCCAATGAGTGAGAAAATATATTTGCCAATGATATTGAATATTTGTCTATCTATTGATTGTAGCTCTAAGAGAAAATGGCTGATGAATAACAAGATATTGGCACCCAATCACTCCTTGATGATCAACAACAAGCGGTTGTTAATGCATTTCAGTGCATGAAGTCTCTGGCACACAGCATGTCGGCACAACAAGCGACGCGTACTACTCGCCGACTCTCAAAGTGGACAAATCCAAACCATATGCAATGGAAAGAGATCAATAAAGAAGTGACAAAGGACATGATCAAGACAATATGGCCATGTGAGGACGCAGAGATCAAGAAAGGAAGGTGGAAGGTTTCGAAGTGCAACCATGATGCGGCAACCATGATGCGATCAAAGATAACGTTGAGAGGATTTATTTGGAGGTTTATGGCCATCCCCTGCACAATGCAAATTGTGTGCTATATTTTGCAAAAATGTTATATGTTCACTTTGTGCAACAGCAACCAGTAGACTTCTTTGCAAAGGAGACAATTGTTGCCACTCATGATTTAAGGGAGAGTTGTGTCACTTTCACCCAAGATGAGCTGGCATTGATAGTGGAAGGCGTCGACCTACAATTAAAAAGAGAGAAGGATATTTACACGACATAGTTGGCAGAGAAAGATGCAGAAATAACACGGCTTTCTATAGCCACTCAGACACCGCAACCCTCAAAAGTCCGAATGGAGAAAAGCATTCACCGCTTTAAGTCAGGACATTCAAAATCTGATACAGCGAGTGAATCCAACACATGTACAAGGGACACACATTAGCCACCTTGTCTTGCATTCGAAGTTGGTCCCCCGTCTACTTCAGATGCATCCTCATCTTCCCAATGTCCAGTTTGCTACAAGAATTTTGATGGATGGAGTGGATATTATACATTGACATGTGGTCATTATTATCATTTAGTTTGTCGTATTCGTTTGATGCAAATAGTAGTCGATGTGCAATCTGTTCACAAGATATTCCACAAGGAATATATATTATGTTTGGCATGGCAAACAAATATAAATTCAAGCAAGCACGCCCAGATACCCCTAGCACAATTAGAAATGTGTTTGATGAGCAAGATGTTGCTTCAGGGCAACACAATTGAGATCGACAAACTATGTAGTATCGCGAATATGAAGCATTGAAAAATTACTCAAAACACATTTGAATACAAGGTCTTTTACAATGGTTTTTGACATTTACTTGTTCTACTCTCAAGCTATATTGAATCAGTTGAGTTTTTACCTTGTTCTAAGTCTGAGTGTTGTGGTTCTCCTTGTAATTCAACCTCCACATCTATTATCAAATTCTCTTCTATTTCGTCTACAGTACATTGAGATACACCAACATTGAACTCTTCTTCATCTTCGTTTTGACAATCATACAACCAGGTTGGCATTTCCTCCTCATAGCCAACACTTTCGATGTGATTCAGTATCTTTTTGTTGCAATACATATACACTAATTTTTCTGCTCTGTCTGCTAATAGTCTGTTGTGAATAGTGTTGTGAACATACTTGTACATACTCCAGTTTCTCTCTGAACTTGAGTTTGCTGCAAATTGTGCGAGTACTTTCATTGCAAGGGGATGTAAGGTAGAGTAATGCTCTACACCATTCATCATGCACCACTTCCATGCAGGTTGCTCTTTTGCCATTACCTGTACAAAATCATTCGCAGAAGGACCTTCTTTTAATCTAAATACACTCATTTCTTTGATGCAATCAATTTGGTCCTAAAAATTGGAGTAGAACGTGTTGACCACGTGATAGAAATCACCTACCACCTCTGTATTGGACATCAGATCTAAATTCCAATTCTCTGAATCGAGCATGTAAGCCATGCTATGCAGTGGACTATGAGCGCTCTTCCACCTTGCATGAAAATACTTAGCCAAAAATTTTTGTTGTTTGTCAGAAAATGGTAATCTCCAGTCCTTCTCTACTACAGACTCTTTCAGCTCTTCAGGATTTTCAAGACTCTGTTGGACTGACCACCATGTCATCCACCCTTTGCCCAAGTTTGGCGCCCTTTGATCAAGATTGCGGATCGCGAACATAACGGGCATCATTACATGATATGCATCCATTACACTCCTCCACCAAGAAACCTTATTTACATTTCCACGTAGACATGTAAGTTTATCTTCACTTTTTCTTTCTGCTCAAGTTGCCATTCATAAAAGGTCACGCAATTGAATGTGTCAATCACAGCGCATTTATTACGGAGAAGTGATTCCAAGGTATAAAAGTGTGTGCAAAACCGAGTTTCAGCAGGAAGTTTCACCATCACTGACAAGCGCATCCTATACAAATCGAACACTCTTTGTCGTTTCAACATAAATTTCACAACCTGACGTGTTGTATCAATTATTTTGGCGAACCATGTGGTTTCTTTGCTAGTGTACCAATCTTTCAGCACCAAGTTCAAGCTGTGCGTATTACAACCATTGGCAAAAATGTGTGGAAAGCACTTCTTTATTAATTTACTGGCATTTTTACAATTCTTTGCGTTGTCCATGACTACTTGAATGACATGTTCGGCAGCAATTTCTTTAATTACATTACTCAAGACCTCAAAAATGTATTTGCCACTTTTAATTGCACCAGAACTATCAATCACCTTCATAAACGTTTCTCCCCTTGGACAAACCAGCATTACATTGATCAGTGGTCTTCTCTGAACATTTGACCAGCCATCACTCACAATCGTACATCCTGAAAGCAAAATATTTCCAAGTATTATTTTGTCAACACGCTCTTTGACTTCGATGTAACATTTGTCCAAGAAAACATTTCTTATCGTGTGATAAGAAGGAGCTGAAAATCTTGGATCAAACTCACCGATTTTCTTCCAAGAATTCTTCCAATGAGTGTTGTCTACCATGACCAAAGCACTTCCAGTAAATAATATTGCTTTGGTGAGTGCAGTTTGTGCTTCTTCTAGAGACTGCACTCGAAAGCTTTGATCTACAAAGTCCACATTCATTGTGACATTTAAAAGGAACACTGCCTGGAATTTTCTCTCCTTGTGCAAGTTGTTCTCCAAGGTTAGTTGGTGTCACTACAGGATCTGCGGAGTTAATATTTGGCTCTGGGAACTCTTGACTCAAAGGCACAGAGCTATATATATGTTGTCTCTTGCCACCCTTTTTGGTGAGCTCTTCTCTCAAACGCTTTGCAACTGCAGGTGCCTGAGGATGTTCACATTTCTTACAACTGTTTTTAGCACTACCCAGAAAATTGTTGGGGTATAAAGCCCAATGTGGTCGCCCAGGTAAGTGGGCGGGCCGCCAGGTATGTACACATATTCTTTTGTTAAAACCTAATAAGAACTCACTATGCTCTACACATTACTGTAGAGCGAGTTCACCATATCGTCGTGCTCTTCTTCTCGCACTCTCTCTCGTGTCGCACTTCCGCTCGTACTCCTTCAACTAGTATCAGAGCTCAGATTAAGGCTCGGGGCAGCACTACAGGAGGCTAGAGTCACTAGCTCAGATTGGAGTGAAATTCGACAAGCGAAGACACGGCCCCAAATCTCGGCCACCGTTCGGCTTCGACAAAGGTCTGCGCAGGCCATTTTTGACTACGTGGTCTCGACGGGTGCAGATCCGACTCTGCAAATTTGGGGTTTTCAGCCTACGACTGCAGGTGCTGAGGATATCGACACTCCCAAAGTGTTGATTTGTGGCTGTCTACACATCGAAGGACAACTCACAGTTCTTGGAGGTGTCTCACATACGACACGGGCGCATCTACACACAGACTGTAGGCGACATCCACTAGTTCATCAGCTACCTTGTGTTTGCTGCTTGATATTCCAGATTTCATCCTAACATTGCAGATACTTACACATGGGATGTATTGTCAGAGATGATGTATGTTTGTTGAGGGTTTGCTGGCTGTGAGTCACGCAGCAAACAACCGCCGCAGCGGTTACAGCATATAGTGGGAAATTTGTGGATGTATGACTTTGTGGGAAGTCTATGTACTGTCAGATTAACTGCAGCCTTTGTTGAGGGTCGAGTGAGGTTTTATTGAGCTGGGGGATTCTCGAATGTTGAGATACTTTCGGTGATACAGGTCTTGGAGCGATCCCTCAAGCACCCTTAGATAGGCAGTTAGGATGTATTGACTGTGAGTTAGACAGTTGGGATTGCATCTTTGCTTTACTGCAGTTGAGGCATTGTCACAGTCTATGCTTACAGGACATTGACAGGACAGTGAGAGATAGTACAGGTGCAGGACAGGTTTACCCGCAACTTACAGTGTCAGAGAGACAGTGTTTTTTGAGCTGTTTTTTGGTCTGTTTTTGAGTACACCAGAGCCATTTTACAAAGGAGACTCTACCGAAATTTATGCAGAATCTGAAGCTTTCTTGGTTCATTTGACAGGTTGATACTGGTTCAGAGGTCAGTTTACAGGGGAAACTCTGTCGAATTTTTCCCATGAAAGTAAACCATTGTGAAGCGTAGCTATGGCTAGATCACAGGACACTGCTCTTTACAATATCAAGAAGCTGGATGGAACCAATTTCCCATTGTGGAAGAAGCAGATTTGGCACGTGTTGGTACAAAAGAAGCAGATAAAACCTATAAAGCTCACGGGGATAAAACCAGAAGATATGGACGAAGATGAATGGAACGAAATGGATGAATTGGCACTTTCTACCATTATGCTGACTTTGGCAGAAAGCGTTTACTTCAATGTAGCAGACGAGATTTCGGCTTATCAAGCATGGTTAAAGCTGAGTGATCTTTATGAGAAGCAGAGTGCAGCTTCACAGGTATACTGGCTTAAGAAGCTTGTTGACTTGAAGATGAATGAAGGGACACCTATGTCCAATCATCTGAATGAATTCAACACAATCTATAGTCAGTTGTCAGCTCAAGGTGTCAAGTTTGATGAACCTGTTAGAGCTATGTTCCTGTTGATCACATTGCCGAAAAGTTGGGACACTTTTCGCACAGCTTTGAGTAATTCTGCACCTCCAGATGGTTTGAACATAGCAGGTGTAGAAGGAAGTCTACTTACTGAAGAAACCAATAGAAAGACAATGGACAAAGGCAAACGAACAGCCTTAGTTGTCAGGGGAAGGACCAAAGAAAAGTACAAAGGTGGAAAGAGGAATCAGTCTAGTAGCAAGTCCCGCAATGCTAAAGGCAAGAGTGACATAGAATGCTACCATTGTGGCAAGAAGGGTCACATGAAAAGAGACTGCAGAGAATGGAAAGAAGAAAAAGGCAAAGAGAAAGCTGAAGACCATGGTGAGAAGAACAAGTCCTCAGTGAAGATTCAAGAAATAAATGTGACAAACACTGTTGCAGTGGATGACAGTCTAGTGTCAGGAGACATCTACTTCTTGAAGAATACAATGGACTCAGCTCTTCTTATAGCATCTGATGGAAATGCACTCAGTGACTGGATTATAGACTCAGGGGCATCACTTCATGTGTCTCCAAACAAGGAGTGGTTTACCTCTTATGTGCCCACTAAAGATCTTGTTCGGCTAGGCAATGGGAAGACATGTGAGATCTTAGGTGTTAGAGATGTTCAATTGAAGTTTCAGAATGGCTCTTCTTTCACGCTGAAGAATGTGAGACATGTTCCCGCAATTACAAAGAGCTTGATCAGCACAGGTTTACTTGATGATGCTGGCTACGTCACCACTTTTGGACAGAACATGTGGACGATATCCAAGGGTTCTATGACAGTAGCACATGGAGTAAAGTCTGGAGGACTTTACATTATTTATGTATCAAATGTCTCTAAAAATGTATTCAATGTAACCGAGCAGCCGAACGTTTCTTTGTGGCATAGCCGGTTAGGACATATGTCCAAGAAGGGAATGGAAATCTTGTCTGGTTCTGGTTATTTGCCTGGCTTTTCATTTAATGATTTTGAATTCTGTGAACATTGTCTGTATGGTAAGCAAACACAGCAGCCACATAAGCATAGAAGCAGTAGAAGAGATACACAGTTGGCACTTGTTCATAGTGATTTGTGTGGACCTATGCCTAACCTATCTCTAGGGGGAGCTTCTTACTTTATGACATTTATAGATGATTACTCGAGAAAAGTATGGGTTTACTTTCTCAAGCACAAGGATGAAGCGTTTAGTGTTTTCAAAACGTTTGTGACACTTGTGGAGAATTAGAGTGGCAAGAAGCTTAAATGCTTACGCACTGACAATGGTGGAGAGTATGTTTCAAAGGCCTTTCAGGACTTTTGTGAGTCAAAAGGTATAAAACGTGAACTTACTGCTCCTTACAATCCTCCTCAAAATGGTGTTGCTGAGAGGATGAATAGGACCATACAAGAGAAGGTCAAAAGTATGTTGTCTAATGCAAATCTGCCAAATGGGTTTTGGGCTGAAGCTGTATCAACAGCTGTTCATCTTGTAAATAGATCTCCTAGCAAGGTTTTGCAGAAGGATTCAGTGCCAGAGACGGTATGGTCAGGCAAAATGCCCTCATGCAAGCATCTCAGAGTCTTTGGCTGTGAGGCATATACTCACGTTCCAAAGGAATTTAGGAACAAACTTGAGCCAAAGAGTAGAAAGTGCATCTTTCTAGGCTATGGTAATTCTGGTGAGATGGGGTACAGACTTTGGGATCCCGAATCCAGAAAGGTGGTCCGCAGCAATGATGTTCACTTTAATGAATCCAAATATCATTCTAAACCAGAGAGGGTTGAGGAGATTAGAAGAGTTGTCTTCCAAGAAGATGGACCTGCACGTGCAAGACAAAATGTCAGGGCTCAAGAGGAGCAAGGACAGGATAGAGTGGAACCACAGGTTGTGGCTGAGCCTGAGCCACCTATTGTGCGTAGATCTGGACGTGTCACGCGACCTCCTGATAGGTTTGTTCCATCTATGAACTATGTCATGTTGACTGATTGCAATGAGCCTTCATGTTACAAGGAAGCAGTGCAAATGAAGGACTTCGGGAATTGGCAATTGGCCATGCAGTCAGAGATGACAGCTATGCATAAAAACAAGACATGGTAGCTAGTTAAATTACCACAGGGCAAAAAGGCTCTACCTTGTAAATGGGTTTACAGGTATAAGATCACCGCTCATGATAGTCAGCCAAAGTACAAAGCAAGGCTTGTTTCCAAGGGCTTTAAGCAAGAACAAGGCATTGACTTTGATGAAGTCTTCTCTCCGGTGGTCAAGATGACTACATTGAGATGCTTTCTTGCATTGGTTGCCATATTAGATTTGGTGTTGCACCAAATGGATGTCAAGACAGCGTTCTTGCATGGTGATTTAGATGTGGAAATTTACATGCAGCAGCCAGAAGGGTTTGTTGAGAAAGACAAGGAAGATTGGGTATGCCAGTTGTTAAAGAGTCTTTATGGCTTAAAACAATCACCGAGGGCATGGTACCATAAATTCCACAAATTTATGATTTCTCAAGGCTACAAACGTAGTGAGTTCAATCACTGTCTATATACAAAGAAGGCTAAGGATGGTAGTTGGCTGATCCTTATTTTGTATGTGGATGACATGTTGATTGCTGGCAAGCACTTGGAAGAAATTTCAGCTTTGAAGTCAAAGATGGCAAAATCGTTTGACATGAAAGACATGGGTGAGGCAAGTCATATACTTGGTATGCGCATTGAGAGAGATAGATCAAAGAAGTTGATTTGGTTGTCTCAAACAGAGTATATTGACAAGGTTTTGCAACGTTTCAATATGGAGAAGGGAAAGGCATTGAGTGTTCCATTGCCACCATATGTGAAACTTAGCAAACAAGATTGTCCTGTGTCTGAAGAAGAACAGGCTGAAATGGATAAGATTCCATATGCTTCTTCAGTGGGTAGTTTGATGTATGCAATGATTGCTACTCGCCCAGACATTGCATTTGCAGTGGGAGTAGTAAGTCGATACGTGTCAAACCCAGGCAAGAAACATTGGGAGGCAGTGAAAGGAATATTGAGATACCTGAAAGCTACAAAGAGTATGCGTATATGCTATGGGAGTCAGGAGCTAAGTGTAAAGGGTTTTACAGACTCGGATTATGCAGGTGACTTAGACAACCGAAGGTCTACGTTAGGGTATGTCTTTACATTGGCTGGTGGAGCAGTATCATGGCATTCTAGATTACAAGATTGTGTTATTCAGTCTACTACAGAGGCTGAATATGTTGCAGCATCAGAGGCATGCAAAGAATCAATTTGGCTTAATCGACTAGTAATAGATTTCGGAATCAAAGAAGAGATGCCTGTGTTATATTGTGATAGTCAAAGTGCTATACAATTGGCTCGCAATCCAGTTTATCACTCAAAGACAAAGCATGTGGATGTGAAGTATCATTTCATCAAGGAAATGCTCGAGGATAAGCAACTTCAGCTTGTCAAAGTTCACACCACAGAAAATCCTGCTGATCTACTTACAAAAGGACTTCCCTCAGAGAGCTTTGCGCATTTTCACAAGCAGTTAGGTGTAGGGTAGTACATCACTTCTCTACATCTCTTGTATATTAGCTTGTATAGTAGCTTCTCTCACACTTAAAGTACCACATTGGACTTTAAGTGGGAGGTTGTTGGGGTATAAAGCCCAATGTGGTCACCCAGGTAAGTGGGCGGGCCGCCAGGTATGTACACATATTCTTTTGTTAAAACCTAATAAGAACTCACTATGCTCTACACATTACGGTAGAGCGAGTTCACCATATCGTCGTGCTCTTCTTCTCGCACTCTCTCTCGCGTCGCACTTCCGCTCATACTCCTTCAAAAATGATCCCTAATACGTGGTGCACCGCCTAATTTTAATGTGTGACAAAATTTACATTGCCACTCCATATATCGGCCGCATATGTTGTGAGCATAATCCCACTCTTTGCCAGGAGCTTTTTTATTCTTTGGCTTCTTCGTACCACTTGTGCCCACATTTTGCTCCATTGCTTTTAAATTAAAAATGAAGACAAAAAAAACAAGATGTTCAGTTTTCGAAACATTTTTCTTATTTTCAATATATGTTATAATTTAATAACCACTCAATATGAAAGTAACCATGATGCACAATATGAGATTTTCAATGCATGCTAGTCAATCCACATATCGATCACCTATATTGTGAGAAACCATACACATTAGAATGTAGTCTATGCATAGCATAATAACTATAACAATGCTATGAATCTCTGTATGCAATTATTATTATAATGATTATTTATATGTCCACTTTGATTTGCAAACAATAAGACACATCTAATTTCATTTGCTACAAAAAAACAAACGAAAGCAATAAAATATATAGTTGGTCATTTTATGCACTACTAATCTATCGTAATACATAATGCACTCTCTGTATAAACCAATGCGTGAACTAATACAAATAAATCTTCAATATAATCACTCAATTGAGGACTACTTGTACCCAATGAAGGATTGTAGCCCACCCATGCAACCAATTCAATATATAAAATTTATTTTAACCCAATCAAGGATTATAGCTCTTATATTGTGGAATGACAAGTGTAAATCAACTCAAATGCAAGACTTCAAGGATCTTTATATATCCGGTACACTAGTAGAGGACATCCGACCCTTGACTATTGACTCTTCATTTATATATGCTCATCTTCTAAAACCAATTACAACCCTCATTTGGACCAATGGTTTCTCCGCAATAAGCATAATTCTCCAAGTTTTCAGTTGTTTTGGTTTCGTACCTTTATATTGGTAAACGAATTAAATTTTTTTAAAAGTGGTTACCGAATTAAGAATCACGTTCGGCCCAAAAAAAGGACCTGTGACTCTGTAACCTTAGGTCAATTCACAAGGAGATGACTATACCCGGCACTCGGATACACTCCCCAAGGATTTGCCTAGCTAAAAGACCGAGATTAGCACACAACTTACTATATATAATTACTCCCACTGGGCTTTTCCATTTTCTCGGTGGGCCCGCCAGGAACATGAAAAAGCCCGGTGGCCCCGCATGGAAAAATAGAAACTCCAGAGGGCTAATCGGCTCTATAGGTTTTTGCAGGTCAAAATCAAAGTCACGTTAACAATTAACATAATCATGTGATTTTTTTGTGTAAATACTAGAGTTATTGACGTAATCACCCGATCGTGATTACGTTCATGAAATCCCTGACTGTCAATGGAAACAAGAGAAAGACCTAAGGAGAGGTTCAAAAACCAAAAGGGTCGTGATCGCTCAAGGCACAGCAAGTCACGCACACAGTCAGTTCTTGAATGTTGGAACTGCGGAAAGAAGGGCCTTGTCAAGAAGGATTGTTGGTCCAAGAAGAAGAAGGAGTCGGAGTCTCAAGAAAAAAAGCCAACATTGGAGGCCAATGTGGCAGGTAAAGTAGAGCAAGATGCTCTAGTTCTCTCATTAGACAATGTGTCTAATTCTTGGATAGTAGATTTTGGGGCTTCATTCCATGAGACATCGCACAAGCAGCATTTTCAAGATTACACCAAAGGTAATTTTGGGTATGTATACTTGGGAGATGATGAAGCTTGTGAGATTGTCAGTAAAGGTATAGTTTGTGTTAAAACTGCTAACGGAAATGAATGGAAGCTTAAAGATGTTAGGCATGTTCCTTCTCTTTGCAAAAATTTGATCTCTACAAGACAATTGGACGATAAAGGTCACAGCATTGTATTCGGAAGCAAACGATGGAAGATCTCAAAGGGATATTTGGGAGAAAAGGTCGGTACACTTTACTTGTGTACTATTAGCATGCAATCTTCAACTTGTGCAATAGCTACGGGAGTCGACAGCACGGTGTGGCACTATCAGCTTGGGCATATGAGTGCCAAAGGAATGCAAATCCTTTAAACAAAGAAGCGTCTACCAGGTTTGGAACAAGTGGACTTAGAGTTCTGTGAAGACTGTGTTTATGGTAAACAAAAGAGGATAAATTTTCAAAAATCAAGAAATGAAAGAAAAAATTAAAAAAACTTGAGTTGGTTCATTCTGATGTTTGGGATCCTGCAAGTACACCATCACTTGGTGACTCATTGTACTATGTAACATTCATAAACGATGCGACTAGGAAAACATGGGTTTATGTAATGAAGAATAAATCCGATGTGTTTTCCATATTGCTAAGGTGGAAAGCCTTTGTGGAGAATGAAACATGTATTAAAGTTAAATGCATCAGATCCGACAATGGAGGCGAATATTGCAGCCAAGCTTTTGAAAGCTTTTGTGCTAGCAATGGCATTCGGAGGCAAAAGACAACCCCAAGGACTCGTCAACAATATGGGATTTTGGAAAGGATAAACAGGACAATCATGGAGCGAGCACGAAGCATGCGGCTACATGCAGGCTTACCACTTGAGCTTTGGGCCAAAGCAGTAAGTACGTTTGTGTATTTGATCAACCGGTCACCCTCAACGGCATTGGATTGGAGAGTTCTAGAGGAGGCATGGACAGGTAAACTGGTGAATTATTCATTTCTCAAAGTGTTTGGGTGTGAGGCTTTCATGCACATAGATAGAAGCCTAAGGTCAAAGCTAGATGCAAAGTCCAAAAAGTGTTTCTTCATTGGCTATGGAGAAGGTGACTTTGGGTATTGCCTATGGAATCCTGAAGATGATAAAATCTTTAGAAGTAGGGATGTTATTTTTAATGAACAAAATATGTACAAAGATTACTTGGAAAGAAAACAAACAAAAGAAACAAGTGATGAGTACATGGAGCTTGAGGACGGTGAAGACTCAAGGAGTGCAAACGGTAAAACATGCAACAACATCAACCAATTGAGGAGCCTCGACCTATTCCCCGAAGATCCACAAGAGGAAGTAGACCTCCAGAAAGGTTTGTTCCTTCCTTCAACCATCACTTGATCTCAGATTCTAGAGAGCCAAAATCATACAAAGAAGCTATGCATCACGAATCCAAAGAAGAATGGATGAAGAGCATGCAATTGGAGATGGACTCATTATCGCAACCAAACATGGGATTTGGTTGAGTTGCCTAAAGGTAAGTGGGCACTTCAAAACAAATGGGTGTATAAGCTAAAGGAAGAAGAAGGTGGGAAGAAAAGGTACAAGTCCAAGCTTGTGGTAAAAGGGTTTTCTCAAAAGAAAGGTATTGACTTCAATAAAATATTTTCTCCTGTTGTAAAAATGAACTCAATTAGGCTTGTCTAAAGCCTTCTGGCTGCTCATGATCTAAATCTTCAGCAAATGGATGTAAATACGACATTCCCTCACGGTGACTTAGAGGAGGAAATTTACATGCTTCAACGAAAGGGGTATGAAGTAAAAGGTAATGAGAAAATGGTTCGCAGATTAAAGAAGAGCTTGTATGCTTTAAAGCAAGAATCAAGACAATGGTACTTGAAGTTCGATTGATGGATGTTGGATCATGGATTCAGAAGATGTAACTCAGATAATTTCGTTTACACAAAGAATTTGGGAGATGGGAAGTTCATCATCCTAATGTTGTATGTTGATGACATGCTGATTGCAAGTGCTAACATGCAGGACATCAAAGACCTAAAAAAAGAACTGTCTAAATCTTTTTCAATGAAAGATTTAGGTGCTGCAAAGAGGATACTTGGTATGAAGATATCAAGGGAAAGGACAAACACTACAAGAGGTACTTCACATTAGCGACGCTCGCAATGCGACGCTCAAAAGTGAAAACCCACGGCGTCGCTAGTTTACTTGTAACTTAGCAACGCTCATAGCGACGCCCATAGCGATGCCGACAGGGGTAAAAAATAAACCGAGAGCGCCTAAAAACTCAGATCTCAGATCTGAGTTTTCGGCACTCAAGCAAGCAAAGGTAACCCGTGCTCTCCCTCTCTCTCTCTCTCTCTCTCTCTCTCTCTCTTCTCAACACACACACACACACACACACACACACACATACACAAGGAGAGAAAGGAGAGGAAGGTGTGCTCCTTCCCTCTCCTCTCTCTCATGTTCCCTTCCTCTCTCTCTCTCTCTCTCTCTCTCTCTCTCTCTCTCTCTCAAAAACACAATGTGTGTTTTTGAGAGAGAGAGAGAGAGAGAGAGAGAGAGAGAGAGAGAGAGCACATGCATAAACAAAACACACACACACACACACACACATGCATAAACAAAGAATGCATACACACACATTGAGAGAGGAAGAGAGAGAGAGAGAGAGAGAGAGAGAGAGAAAAGAGAGAGAAAGAAGAAGAGAGTTTTAACATCGTAGGAAACTATCCCAAGAGACCTTAAAGATCTAGCCGACGAAGAGTTGAATTCAAGACCTGTTATTCAAGAGGGAAATGGCATAACAAATCTACCACACTTGGGTGATAGAAAGCTGATACCATTTTCCTCTTTTTATTGGCACACACACACATACACCCGAGAAGAAGAGAGTTTTAACGTCGTAGGAAACTATCCCAAGAGACCTTAAAGATCTAGCCAACGAGGAGTTGAACTCAAGACTTTTTATTCAAGAGGGAAATGGCATAACCAATCTACCACACTTGGGTGATAGAAAGGTTATACCATTTTTTCCTTTTTATTGGCGCACGCACACACCCACACAGACATACACCCGAGAAGAAGAAAGTTATAACGTCGTAGGAAACTATTCCAAGAGACCTTAAAGATCTAGCCGACGAGGAGTTGAACTCAAGACATGTTGAACAAAGAGAAAGAGAGAGAATAAAAAACCAAAGAGAGAGAGAGAAGGGGGGGGGGAGAAGACGAAAGAGAAAGGTAAGGGGAGAAAACAAAGAGAGAAAGAGATTATGTTAAAATTTAAATTAAATTAGGTTAGATTACATTTAGATTTATGTTTATGTTAAGTTAAAGATTATGTTAGATTTAAATTTACTTTAGATTAGATTAAGGTTTATTTACGTTGTTAGATTAAATTAAATTTAGGCTTATTTTGAGTTTAAGATTAAATTAGATCTAGATTTATATTCGATAGACCATGAGGACCAGCAATTCAACCTGCATGTTCAACTGCTTCCGCGAGAGAGAGAGAGAGAGAGAGAGAGAGAGAGAGAGAGAGAGAGAGAGAGAGAGAGAGAGAGAGCGCACGCGTGCGAGAGAAAACGACGAATTTGAAATTTAAAATCGTGTTATGAAGTGAGGCCCATTCACACCTACGCAGCTAGTAGCCCCATTGGTATGTCTTTTACCCTTCAATGGACCGAATCACCACATGTTTAATTAGGTTAGATTTAAGATTAGAGGAGGATTGAGTTTTTACATTAGAGTTTACCTTTGAGATTACGGTAAAAAAAATAGAGTAAGACGAACGGTGATCCCTCTCTTCCTCTCTATGGATGCGACATTAAGCTGGAAAGCTTTCAACGACATGAAACTCAGATTGGAGGCCAACAATGTAATGTGTTAAGTAATCCCTCGAACAAAGATCTACTGTGAAACGTTGTTAAGATGCTATGAAATGCTACAGCTAAAGAAGAGGCAAAGGGGTTTTGTCCACTACATGCACTATCATGTAGACGTGGGTGTGTAGATTTCTTGTACCCATAAATATAGGCATTGACCAATAAAGACAAGATTATAACCCGGTGGTTCTGATCTCCGTGCACCTCTAGACCGAGGTGTGCGGGGATTGGACATGACTAGAGAATGTGACATAGTTTACAGTGTGAACAAAGAGAGACAGAGAGAGACAGAGAGATAAAAGATGAAGAAAGCCAATAGAAGATTAAATTTGTTGTCCAGGTTATAAGGTTTTTACCCTCATTATGAGTAGTGACGAGGATGTGGGGCCGTCCAACCGAAACACCTATCTCTCAACGAGGATCTTATGTCCTTGTAGTCAATGCAAGCATGTTGTGTGACGGACAAGATGCGTTTCTTTGCAGCATGTTCGCGAATTTGGCAAGTTCAATCAATCTATTATAGATCGAGTTGTTTCCAATTATAACTCGTCGGACTCTGACGCTGGCCAACAGGCAGCAATCTTGCAACCCAATAGACGTGTTCGCAGGCGCTTTGGTCAAGTAGCATATGTGAGGCCACAAGATGTAGCCTCTGATAGCTCGGGGGATGATCATGTAGACCACATTCCCAACGAGGCAAGGTTTGAGCCCGAGATTGATGAAATGATCGAGATGATCATGGATTCAGAAAGGCTTATCTATGATGATATGAAAAGTGAAGGCTATACGCTATTGTATGATGGAGCACGTGTGTCTAGATTGAAAGCGCTGCTGGTTCTTCTCAACATGCAGACAATGTTTGGATGGAGTGACACTAGCGTCACAGCGCTTTTCAGGTGATCTATTACAATGTGTTTACTTTAATAAAAAACTCTAGATGTATAATGATCTGATAGATTTTTACACAATTGTACCATATTTTTTTTGTTGTGTAGATTGCTCAAAGAGCACATACTTCCAGCTGATAATGTGATGCCAGATTCTATAGAGGAAGCAAGAAAGATCTTGCAAAACTTGGGGATGGATTACAATTCAATCCACGCTTGTCCTAACGACTGCATTCTTTTCGAAGGGGAATACATAGACATGGAGAAGTGTCTGAAATGTGATTCCTAGAGATATCGAGTAGATCTCCACGGAACAAAAATTCCACAAAAAGTTTTGCAACATTTTCCTCTGCTTCCTCGCATCAAGCATTTCTTCGAATGTAAGTCCATGGCCGCCCTAGCATTATGGCATGAGGAGAATAAATCTTCAGATGGTGTGCTACGGATTCCTGCAGATTGCGCAACCTGGAAACATATAGATGAAACATGGTCGGATTTTGCCAGGGAAGCTCGAAATTTGCACCTAGGCTTGGCTATGGATGGTGTAAATCCATTTGGTCAAAGATCAATATCTTACAGTGTATGGCCCGTTGTCATCGTCAACTACAACATTCCCCCGGCGTTGACTACGAAGAAGGGGCACTTATGGCTAAGCTTGATTGTGCCGGGGCGGTATAAAGTGAAGAATATGGATGTGTATCTTCGTCCACTATTGGAAGAGCTACAACAATTGTGGTTTGGCATAGAAGTGGTGGATATGAGCCGACACATAGGTCGACGGAATGCTTTGATCAAAGGCATTCTAATGTGGACCATGCATGACTATCCCGAACTAAGAGAATGCTCAGGTGACTTACACTTAAACTCAAACACTGTAAATCTTGGTTTTTCTCAAGCTTATCTATTATCATGTGTATACATGCACGGCTTCAAACAAGCGGATACAGAGCATGTGTCACATGTGGACCTAAATTGAGTGCACGTTGGGTGCCCTCATTGAAGAAGCAAATCTATGAAGGTCAAGTGTATCTTCCAAAGAATCATGTGTTACGCGATGGCTTTTTGGGAAGAGAGCCACCGAGGATGTCTGCACAAGCATGGTTAGAGCAGAAGGAGATGTGTGGTGACAGTTTGCCCCCAGGGATGAAGAGACTCTCTGTATGGTACGAGTTACCATATTGGCCCCGACTCATGATCAATCACTTGCTCGATCCAATGCACATATTCAAGAATGTGGGTAATCTGCTATGGGACCATCTGACCGGCAAGAAAGATACTTTGGGAGCCAGGGTTGACCTTAGAAATGTGGATCGTATGGAGCAATATTGGCCGCAGACAGCATCTGATGGATCAAAAAAACTCCCTAAAGCGCCATGGATTTTCACAGGAGCCCAAGAACGCAAAGTAAAAGAGACCATTCGATCTTTGAGGACCCCCACTGGCGTAATGCACTCGCTCCGGATGTGTTTTACTAAAGAAGAAAAGCTTACTGGTTTGAAGTCACGCGACTGGCATAAAATGTGTCATGTATGTTCATAGTGGAATATATTATAGTGTGAATTGTGTAACAAATTTGTGTGTATACTTTAATATCATTGTTGCGGTGTTTTGCAGTTTATTTTACTAGTGGCCATTGAGGGATGTTTGTCTCTTGACGTCCGTAACACAATCTACAAACTTGTGAAGTTGGTGCAATGGATCCCACAAAACACTACAAGAGGCTATTCATATTAGCGACGCTCAAAAAAAAAAATCCCGACGTCGCTATGAGCGTCGCAAATTTACTTGTAAATTTGCGACGCTCATAGCGACGCCAGCTGGACTAAAAAAATACCAGAGACCGCCCAAAAACTCAGATCTCAGATCTGAGTTTTTCGGCGCCCTCAAGCAAGGAGCAGGTAACGCTCTCCCTCTCTCTCTCTCTCTCTCTCTCTCTCTCTCTCTCTCTCTCTCTCTCTCTTTCTTCTCCACACACACACACACACACACACACAAGGAGAGGAAGGAGAGCCAGGTATGCTCCTTCCCTCTCCTCACTCTCATGTTCCCTTCCCCTCTTTCTCTCTCCCTCTCTCTCTCTCTCTCACACACACACACACACACATAGTGTTTTTGAGAGAGAGAGAGAGAGAGAGAGTACAAACATAAACAAAAACGCACACACACATACATAAACAAAGAATGCACACACACATTGAGAGAGGAAAAGAGAGAGAGAGCATGCATAAACAAAAAACGCACACATTGAGAGAGGAAAAGAGAGAGAGAACATGCATAAACAAAAAACGCACACATTGAGAGAGGAAAAGAGAGAGAAAACATGCATAAACAAAAAAACGCACACACATTGAGAGAGAAAAAGAGAGAAACTAATTTAACGTCGTAGGAAACTAATTAAAATTAAAAGGCCTAAAGATCTAGCCAACGAGGAGTTGAACTCAAGACCTATTATTCAAGAGGGAAATGGCATAACCAATCTATCATACTTGGCATGGGTGATAGAAAGGTTATACCATTTATCTCTTTTTATTGGCACACACATCCACACACGCACACACACACAAGAAGAAGAGAGTTATAACGTCGTAGGAAACTATCCTAAAAGACATTAAAGATTAGGTTAGATGTAAACTTACGTTAAATTCGATTTAGGTTTATTTAAGTTAAATTAGATTAGATTTAGGTTTATTTTTAATTAGATTTACATTTATTTACGCTAGATTTAGATTTACGTTATATTAGATTAGATTTAGGTCTCCATAGACTGCGATGCCTGCATGAAGCGGGTGAAGAAAGCCCTCAATGGAATATAGGGTATTGCTGCCTTCACTCATGGTGGGCTCCGTCGATCCAAAAGTACTGGTGAAATGTCTTCAGAAGATAGGGAAGAAGGTGGATCTTCAGGGCGGCAAGAGTCACTACATCCCCGACACAATGACCATCTAGACAACCTCTAGTCATTCAACAGCAACTTCAAAGTTAGTAACAAGAGCAAGAACGGTCTAAAGGGCCAATTGCTGTCGTCAGATGTGGATGGAGATGAGGCAGCGTCACTGTCGGAAGTTAACTCTCACATCTTTAGTGATGAGAATGCCAACTCTTGCCGAGTTATGTGAAAAATTCTGTGTTAAATCAGTTTTAAGGTTCTTATAATCCCTGTTAGTTTAGTTCTTTGTTTTTAATATAACATAATTTACGTTAGATTTAAATTTATGTTATATTAGATTAGACTTAGGTTTATTTAGGTTTACCCACACACACACACACACACACACACGCACACACAAGAAAAGAGAGTTTTAATGTCGTAGGAAACTATCCCAAAAGACGTTAAAGATTAGGTTAGATACAGACTTACGTTAAATTAGATTTAGGTTTATTTTTAGTTAGATTTACGTTTATTTAGATTTACGCTTATTTACGTTAGATCAAGTCCACGTAAGAATTACTTACGGTTTAGGGTTTAGAGTTAGACGAACAGTGAAAAGATCTACTGTGAAAAGATGTTAAGATGCTGTGAAGTGCTACAGCTAGAGAAGAGGCAAAGGGGTTTTGTCCACTACATGCAGTATCATGTAGACGTGGGTCTGTATATTTCTTGTACCCAAAAATATAGGTATTGACCAATAAAGACGAGATTATAACCCGGTGGTTCTGATCTCCGTGCACCTCTAGACCGAGGTGTGCGGGGATTGGACATGACTAGAGAATGTGAGGTAAAGAGAGAGAGAGAGAGAGAGAGAGAGAGAGAGAGATAAGACGAAGAATGCCAATAGAATATTAAATTTGTTGTCCAGGTTATAAGATTTTTATCCTCATTATGAGTAGTCACGAGGATGTGGGACCGTCCAACCGAAACACCTATCTCTCAACGAGGGTCTTATGTCCTTGTAATCAATGCAAGCATGCTGTGCGACGGACAAGACGTGTTTCTTTGCAGCACGTTCGCAAATTTGGCGAGTTCGATCCATCTATTATAGATCGAGTTGTTGCCAATTATAACTCGTCGGACTCTAACGCTGGCCAACAAGCAGCAATCTTGCAACCCAATAGACGTGTTCGCAGGCGCTTTGGTCAAGCAGCATATGTGAGGCCACAAGATGTAGCCTCTGATAGCTCGGGGGATGATCATGCAGAGCACATTCCCAACGAGGCAATGTTTGAGCCCGAGATTGATGAAATGATCGAGACGATCATGGATTCAGAAAGGCTTATCTATGATGATATGAAAAGTGAAGCCGATACACCATTGTATAATGGAGCACGTATGTCTAGATTGAAAGCACTCCTGGTTCT
Organism: Adiantum capillus-veneris; assembly: GCF_014529385.1. Lineage (NCBI taxonomy): Eukaryota > Viridiplantae > Streptophyta > Polypodiopsida > Polypodiales > Pteridaceae > Adiantum > Adiantum capillus-veneris. The sequence continues at coordinate 178,284,228 of NC_140932.1, read as the reverse complement.
TCTCAACATGCAGGCAAAGTTTGGATGGAGTGACACTAGCGTCACAGCGCTTTTCAGGTGATCTATTACAATTAGTTTACTTTAATAAAACTCTAAATGTATAATGATCTGATAGATTTTTGCACGACTGTATCGTATTTTTATGTTGTGTAGATTGCTTAAAGAGCACATACTACCAGCTAAAAATGTGATGCCAGATTCCCAAGATGAAGCAAGAAAGATTTTGCGAAACTTGGGGATGGATTACAATTCTATCCACGCTTGTCCTAATGACTGCATTCTTTTCAGAGGGGAATACATAGACATGGAGAAGTGTCCGAAATGTGATTCCGAAAGATATCGAGTAGATCTCCACGGGATAAAAATTCCACAAAAGGTTTTGCGACATTTTCCTCTACTTCCTCGCATCAAGCATTTCTTCGAATGTAAGTCCATGGCCGCCCTAGCATCATGGCATGAGGAGAATAAATCTTCGGATGGTGTGCTACGAATTTCTGCAGATTGCGCAGCCTGGAAACATATAGATGGAACATGGTCGGATTTTGCCAGGGAAGCTCGAAATTGGCCGCAAACAGCGTCTGATGGATCGATAAAACTCCCTAAAGCACCATGGATTTTCACACGAGCCCAAGAACGCAAAGTAAAAGAGACCATTCGATCTTTGCGGACCCCCACTGGCGTAATGCACTCGCTCCGAACGTGTTTTACAAGAAGGAAAGCTTACCGGTTTGAAGTCACACGATTGGCATAAAATGTGTCAGGTACGTTCATAGTGGACTTTAATATCATTGCATAAAATGTGGACTTTAATATCATTGCTGCACATACTTTACAGTTTATTTTACCGGTTGCCATTGAGGGATGTTTGTCTCTCGACATCCGTAACACAATCTACAAACTTGCAAAGCTGGTGCAATGGATCTCACAAAAGGAGATCAACGTAGACTCCATACCATTCGCCAAACTAAATGCTGCGGAGCTTGTGTGCATGTTTGAGAAACATTTTCCTACTACCATGCTAACCATTCAGGTGCATCTTCTTGTTCACATAGTTGATGAGGTGGAAATAGCTGGCACAATTCATTCCAGATGGATGTTCTTCTTGGAACGTTTCATGAAAACGCTTAAGGGATATGTGCATCAAAAGGCACGTCCGGAGGGTAGCATGGCAGAAGGTTGGTTGGTATCAGAGTCCCTAGTGTACATTGGAGAGTGGCTAGACGGATTTGATAAAGCCCGGGACACGCTATGGCGAACCATAGATGATGAGCGCATATCTGGGATTGTCATGTGCAATCTCGGTGTTGAGAAGAAGATGACGGAAGATCTAGAGGCTAAAATCAACCGATTTTGCATGCTTCACAATCTAGTGATACAAAAGTGGATTTCACAATATGAGGATACAAAGCAAGCGCGACAAAGGGCACGAATCGAGTGGAGATGGAGAAGACGACCACCGATGCACTATCCAGCGGTTCTGGAGAGCCTACCAACCTTCATGAGCTTAAGATGGTTGCACAACCAATTGAAAAGCGCACAACAATGCGGTGACGAAGTGACTGAGGAAGAGTGGGAGTACTCTCGGGGTTGCGCGACCAAGGTGAGTTTGCAATGTACGACTAGCTAGTGACTTTATTTCTAAACGTTTGAACGGCCACTTATAATCTTTGTTCGTTGTAGTATAAGTCATACACAGCAGCATGGTGTAAAGGTCGACATTTTAGGGTGGAACGAATCGACAAAAAGCGTTTTACTCAAGATTGTGGAATCATGGCAAAATTTGAACAGTCTAGTCGACGACGTTCCTCTGATGCAGATCCTGTGGTGGCGGAACTCACTTACTTCGGCACGCTGCAAGAGATTTTGAGGATCGATTACAAAGGATTTTTTGTCGACTTGTTCGACGTGCAATGGTTCAAGATAATCATGGAGGGTCGCAACGCTACTGTGCGTAGAGGAGAGTCTGGTTTTCTTGAGGTGGATTCTACTAAGAAATGGACTGACCTAAGAGACACTTTCGTACTACCCGAGCATTGTGAACAAGTAAGTATGTAAATAGTTAACATCTCCCTTTTACAAGTTATGTGCTTGAAAGCTCTCATGTAAGTTATGTGGCTCTGGCAAGTAATATTTCATCCTACAAAGTCTACATCAAACTGGTGGTACGTCATAGAGGTAGCCCCTCGTAGTGCAAGGACGTATGAAGGCTACCATGTGCCAATCACAACAGCATCAATGGAGGAGATCAGAGAAGATGCTCAATCAGAAGCCGCTGCGGTGGTGCCAGACGAGCATCAAGATGCTACTACTCTATATGGGGTGCATGCAGAGGAGCTACAAAATAAAACAGAGGATATGTGTTTAAACGGGGAGCTCTATATAGATATAGGAAGTTATGCTGAGTTATGCGAGGATGAGAGAGAGATCTCTTAAAGCCACAAATATTGTATTTGAACAATTTTGCTCCGTGTTGTAAAAGCTCTGGCTCTCTAAGTACCTTCCATGGTGTATAACGCTCTTTTCTACTCGCGCTCACATCTTTTGATTGAAAATTCTGAGTTTTCGACTTGCCTCTTCTATCACTCAATTCATTGCGTCATTGTATTTATATGCGTCATTATGTCATTGTATTTAATGGTCTTTGCGTCATTGTCTACTCTATTCATTCAATATTAAGTTTAAATATTTGTGTGTTTAATGCACGTATGGATGATGAGGAGTTTCTTTCTTCTTTGTCACCGCAGCAGAGACAGTGGTACGTGGAGCGTCATCGCTCTGGCGCATCATCGCGCGTTCCTACTCCATCCGCATCTCCCTCTCTTTCGGAGCATTCGGCGCGCTCCGAAGCTTCGGTGTCGACGAGACGAGCTTCACACTCGTCTAGACACCGGCGCTCTAGTGGTGGCTGTGGCGGTTGTTGTGGGGATTCCGCCACCGATGCCTCCACACCGCCTCGTGTTCGATGAGGCTCTTTACCCTCCCCTTCTTTGCCCGCCCCCACACCAGCCACAGCATCGCCATCTACGCCAGGTTTTGCACGGCTGACTGTTCCTAGCAGCTACACACCTCTACCTACTCCACCAAGAGCCACCCCACTCGACACTCCTCGCTTCGGGGCCAAGACGCCGGTGGAGACACCTGACGTCCGTACCCCCATCGACACGCCGCTAGAGACCCCTGCCGAGACACCCAGGTTCATGCGTCACCGGCCAGAGGCCTTGCCTTACTCCGTCGACTTCAGCGGCGGCATCATCATGGATGATGACGGCAAGAAGGTGATCTCGCGCATGCGTGGTCTTTGCTCTCAGCTGTTTAGACACTACATACTAAACAAATGGAGTGAAGTACCAAGTGATTTAAAAAACAAAGTTATCAGCATACTTCATGATGAGTTTCCCGTTCCAACACGGGATCAGCGCTTCAAGGAAGACCTGATGAAGATTCGAATGCGCGAATACTGCAAACACAAGCGTTCCGAAGTGCAAAAAGCAATCAAGTATGGGTGGAACAGGCCAGATTGGCTGGCCAAAGAAGATTGGAAGAATGCGAAGCAAGCAGCGCGCGAGAAATCCGACAAGTGGAAGCAACAAAAGGATGCAGCCAAAGCGCGAGTAGAGGCAGGGAGCTAGTACCACTTGGGAAGCGGTGGATGGGCATCATTTGAGGCCGATTTTGTAAGTGTTTTCGCATTGCTCTTTATGTTCGATAGTTTAGGGTTTATGAGTTTTTTAATTCTAACATAAAGAATTCTTTGTATGTTTTGACAGTGGTCGATGACAGGACGTGATCCCACACCGTACGAGCGTGAGTACGCAGGCAGGAAGGGCTTAAACGCCCTGATGGACATTCTCAGTTCTCGCGGCGGCATGGTTAGTATTAGGGTTTACTCTTTTCTATTTTTTGTATTGTTTTATAAATGTCGTTATATGTTTATACTTACTGAAAGCTGTCTTATTGTCTTTTTTTGCAGAATCCGACAGATACGCCGCTTGGACGCGATGAGACGTCTGACTAGACGACGTCAGTTTAGCCGTAGCTAGATAGCATTAGTTTAGGGTTTCTCATAGCTTATGTATCATGAGACGGATTTTATAGGTCTTTTTGAACCATGTATATTATTACATTTGTCACCGCAGTTCATTTTGCCAATCAATTCTTTATGCCTATGATGTTGTACAATTGTCATTATTACATTTGCCAATCAATTCATTTTGCCTATGATGTGTACAATTGTCAATTTTGCAAACAATGCGTCTTGTGGGTGACTATTTTGGGTCTATTATCTACCCTTGCACTTTTTTTAAAAAGTGAATCAAGTACAATATGGTTGATGGGTGGCAGGGCATTCAATGCGCTGTCACCAAAAAAAAAATCTCTCGGGCGTCGCTATAACCGTCGCTATTTATGGCTCTGGAGCGTCGCTATGAGCGTCGCTATAGACTTCTGTGTAAACGTCGCTATAACCGTCGCTATGAGCGTCTCTATATAGCGACGCTCTCATAGCGACGCTATTAGCGACGCTATTAGCGACGGTTTTAGCGACGCCGGGGGTTATAAAAACCCAGTGTATTTCCGTCGCTAACAGCGTCACAAGAGCACACAACCTCTTGTAGTGAAAGGAGATCAACCTAGACTCCATACTATTCGCCAAACTAAACGTTGTGGAGGTTGTGTGCATGTTTGAGAAACACTTTCCTACTACCATGCTAACCATTCAGGTGCATCTTCTTGTTCACATAGTTGATGAGGTGGAAATAGTTGGCACAGTACATTCCAAATGGATGTTCTTTTTAGAACGTTTTACGAAAACGCTCAAGGGATATGTGCATCAAAATTCACGTCCGGAGGGTAGCATGGCAGAAAGTTGGCTGGTATCAAAGTCCCTAGTGTACATTGGAGAGTGGCTAGACGGATTTGATAAAACCCGTGACACGCTATGGCGAACCATAGATGATGAGCGCATATCTGGGATTGTCATGTGCAATCAAAGTGTTGAGAAGAAGATGATGGAAGATCTAGGGGCTAAAATCAACCGATTTTGCATGCTTTACAATCCAGTGCTGCAAAAGTGGATTTCACAATATGAGGATGCAAAGCAAGAGCGACAAAGGGCACGAATCGAGTGGAGATGGGGAAGACGACCACCGATGCACTATCCGACGGGTCTGGAGAGCCTACCAACATTTATGAGCTTAAGATAGTTGCACAACCAATTGAAAAGCACACAACAGTGCGGTGAAGAAGTGACTGAGGAGTAGTGGGAGTACTCTCAGGGTTGCGCAACCAAGGTAAGTTTGCAATGTACGACTAGTGACTTTCTAGATGTTTGAACAGCCACTCATAATCTTTGTTGGTTGTAGTATAAGTCATACACAGCAGCATGGTGTAAAGGTCGACATTTTAGGGTGGAACGGATTGACAAAAAGCATTTTACTCAAGATTGTGGAATCATGGCAAAATTTGAATAGTCTAGTCGACGACAATCCACTTTGATTCAACTAAGAAAGAGACATTAAGAAGCACTACTACTGCTTCTTAGTGTCTCTTTCACCCGATCAATTAGATATAGTGATGGGGCAAGCAACTTCTATGAGCAGACCTTCGCGATGCAGCTTCAGTCTCCATTGCACCCGGAGCGCAGTGCTTTTACAAATTCACAAAAATTCAACAAAATCTCTCTACACAGGAATCCCTCCCCCTTTATGAGTCCCCTCTCTCTCTTTCTCTCTCTCTCTCTCTCTCTCTCTCTCTCTCTCTCTCTCTCTCTCTCTCTCTCTCTCTCTCTCTCTCTCTCTCTCTCTCCTTGTCCATGTTTTCTTCTCCATTCATTCAATATTAAGTTTAAATGTTCATGTGTTTAATGCAGGTATGGATGATGAGGAGTTTCTTTCTTCTTTGTCACCCGAGCAGAGACAGTGGTACATGGAGCGTCATCACTCTGGAGCACCATCACGCGTTCCTTCTCCTTTAGTGACTCCCTCTGTGTCGGAGCATTCAGCATGCTCCAAAGCTTCGGTGTCGATGAGACGATCTTCACACTCGTCTAGGCACCGATGCTCTAGTGGCGACGGTTGTTGTGGCAATGCAGCCGCCGATGCCTCGACACCGCCTCATGTTCAATGAGGCTCTTTACCCTCCCCTTCTTTGCCCTCCCCCACACCAGCCACGGCATCGCCATCTACACCAGGTTTTGCAAGGCTGACGACCGTTCCTAGCGGCTATACACCACTAGCTACTCCTCCAGGAGTCACTCCAGCCCTCCTCGCTTCGGGCCCAGACTCCAGTGGAGACACCTGACGTCTGTACCCCCGTCGACACGCCTCTAGAGATCCCTGCCGGGACACCCAAGTTCACGTGTCACCGACGAGAGGGCTTGCCTTACTCCGTCGACTTCAGCGGTGGGATCATCTTGGATGATGAAGGCAAGAAGGTGATCTCGCTCATGCGCGGTTTTTGCTCTCAGGTGTTTAGACACTATATACTAAACACCTGGAGTGAAGTACCAAGTGATTTAAAAGAGAGATTCATCAGCATGTTGCATGACGAGTTTCCCTTTCAACACGGGGATGACCGCTTCAATGAAGATCTGATGAAGGTTTGAATACGCGAATACTGCAAGCACAAGCGTTTCGAAGTGCAAAAAGCAATTAAGCATGGGTGGAACAAACCAGATTGGCTGGCCAAAGAAGATTGGAAGAATGCGAAGAAAGCATCGGGCAGAATCCCGACAAGTGAAAGCAACAAAAGGAGGCAGCCAGAGCTTGAGTACAGGCAAGGAGCTCGCACCACTTGGGGAGCAGCGAGTGGGCATCATTTGAGGCCGATTTTGTAAGTGTTTTTGCATTGTTCTTTAGGTTTGATAGTTTAGGGTTTAGGGGGTTTTAAATTTTAACATAATGGATTCTTTGTATGTTTTGACAGTGGTCGATGACAAGACGTGATCCCACACCGTACGAGCGCGAGTACACAGGCAGAAAGGTCTTAGATGCCCTGATGGACATTCTGAGTTCTCGCGGCGGCATGGTTAGTATTAGGCCCTGTCGATTTGATGGAGAAGATCCCTCTCCTGCCGATCCTCATAGGCAATGACAGCCCTGTGCCTCTTCTTTTCTATTTGTTGTATTGTTTTATAAATTATATGTTTATACTTACAGAAAGCTGTCTTATTGTTTTTTTTTTTGCAGAATCCGACAGATACGCCACTTGGACACGATGAGACGTCTGATTAGACGACGTCAGTCTAGCCGTAGCTAGATAGCATTAGTTTCCTTTTGTCATAGCATATGTATCATGAGATGATGTTTATACTTCTTTTTGAAAACCATGTATCACTACAAGAGGTTGTGTGCTCTTGTGACGCTGTTAGCGACGGAAATACACTGGGTTTTTATAACCCCCGGCGTCGCTAAAACCGTCGCTAAGAGCGTCACTACGAGAGCGTCTCTATATGCGTCGCTATGAGCGTCGCTATATAGCGACGCTCATAGAGACGCATATAGCGACGTTTACACAGAAGACTATAGCGACGCTCATAGCGACGCTACAGAGCCATAAATAGCGACGCTTATAGCGACGCCCGAGAGAATTTTTTTTTGGTGGCAGGGCATTGAATGCCCTGCCACCCATCAACCATATTGTACTTGATTCACTTTTTAAAAAAAGTGCAAGGGTAGATAATAGACCCAAAATAGTCACCCACAAGACGCATTGTTTGCAAAATTGACAATTGTACACATCATAGGCAAAATGAATTGATTGGCAAATGTAATAATGACAATTGTACAACATCATAGGCATAAAGAATTGATTGGCAAAAGGAACTGCGGTGACAAATGTAATAATATACATGGTTCAAAAAGACCTATAAAATCCGTCTCATGATACATAAGCTACGAGAAACCCTAAACTAATGCTATCTAGCTACGGCTAAACTGACGTCGTCTAGTCAGACGTCTCATCGCATCCAAGCGGCGTATCTGTCGAATTCTGCAAAAAAAGACAATAAGACAGCTTTCAGTAAGTATAAACATATAACGACATTTATAAAACAATACAAAAAATAAAAAAGAGTAAACCCTAATACTAACCATGCCGCCGCGAGAACTGAGAATGTCCATCAGGGCGTTTAAGCCCTTCCTGCCTGCGTACTCGCGCTCGTACGGTGTGGGATCACGTCCTGTCATCGACCACTGTCAAAACATACAAAGATTTCATTATGTTAGATTTAAAAAACTCATAAACCCTAAACTATCGAACATGCATAAAGAGCAATGTGAAAACACTTACAAAATCGGCCTCAAATGATGCCCATCCACCGCTCCCCAAGTGGTGCGAGCTCCCTGCCTCTACTCGCGCTCTGGCTACATCCTTTTGTTGCTTCCACTTGTCGGGATTCTCGCGCGCTGCTTTCTTCACATTCTTCCAATCTTCTTTGGCCAGCCAATCTGGCCTGTTCCACCCATGCTTGATTGCTTTTTGCACTTCGGAACGCTTGTGTTTGCAGTATTCGCGCATTCGAATCTTCATCAGGTCTTCATTGAAGCGCTGATCCCGTGTTGGAACGGGAAACTCATCATGAAGTATGCTGATGACTCTGTTTTTTAAATCACTTGGTACTTCACTCCATTTGTTTAGTATGTAGTGTCTAAACAGCTGAGAGCAAAGACCACGCATGCGCTAGATCACCTTCTTGCCGTCATCATCCATGATGATGCCGCCGCTGATGTCGACGGAGTAAGGCAAGCCCTCTGGCCGGTGACGCGTGAACCTGGGTGTCCCGGCAGGGGTCTCTAGCGGCGTGTCGATGGGGGTACGGACGTCAGGTGTCTCCACCGGCGTCTGGGCCCCGAAGCGAGGAGTGTCGAGTGGGGTGGCTCCTGGCGGAGTAGGTAGAGGTGTGTAGCTTCTAGGAACAGTCAGCCGTGCAAAACCTGGCGTAGATGGCGATGCTGTGGCTGGCGTGGGGGCGGGTAAAGAAGGGGAGGGTAAAGAGCCTCGTCGAACACGAGGCGGTGTGGAGGCATCGGTGGCGGAATCCCCACAACAACCGCCACCGCCACCACTAGAGCGTCGGTGTCTAGACGAGTGTGAAGCTCGTCTCGTCGACGCCGAAGCTTCGGAGCGCGCCGAATGCTCCGAAAGAGAGGGAGATGCGGATGGAGTAGGAACGCGCGATGATGCGCCAGAGCGATGACGCTCCACGTACCACTGTCTCTGCTGCGGTGACAAAGAAGAAAGAAACTCCTCATCATCCATACGTGCATTAAACACACGAATATTTAAACTTAATATTGAATGAATAGAGTAGACAATGACGCAAAGACCATTAAATACAATGACGTAATGACGCATATAATTACAATGACGCAATGAATTGAGTGATAGAAGAGGCAAGTCGAAAACTCAGAATTTTCAATCAAAAGATGTGAGCGCGAGTAGAAAAGAGCGTTATACACCATGGAAGGTACTTAGAGAGCCAGAGCTTTTACAACACGGAGCAAAATTGTTCAAATACAATATTTGTGGCTTTAAGAGATCTCTCTCTCATCCTCGCATAACTCAGCATAACTTCCTATATCTATATAGAGCTCTCCGTTTAAACACATATCCTCTGTTTCATTTTGTAGCTCCTCTGCATGCACCCCACATAGAGTAGTAGCATCTTGATGCTCGTCTGGCACCACCGCAGCGGCTTCTGATTGAGCATCTTCTCTGATCTCCTCCATTGATGTCGTTGTGATTGGCACATGGTAGCCTTCATACGTCCTTGCACTACGAGGGGCTACCTCTATGACGTACCACCAGTTTGATGTAGACTTTGTAGGATGAAATATTTCCTGCCAGAGCCACACAACTTACATGAGAGCTTTCAAGCACATAACTTGTAAAAGGGAGATGTTAACTATTTACATACTTCCTTGTTCACAATGCTCGGGTAGTACGAAAGTGTCTCTTAGGTCAGTCCATTTCTTAGTAGAATCCACCTCAAGAAAACCAGACTCTCCTCTACGCACAGTAGCGTTGCGACCCTCCATGATTATCTTGAACCATTGCACGTGGAACAAGTCGACAAAAAATCCTCTGTAATCAATCCTCAAAATCTCTTGCAGCGTGCCGAAGTAAGTGAGTTCCGCCACCACAGGATCTGCATCAGAGGAACGTCGTCGACTAGACTGTTCAAATTTTGCCATGATTCCACAATCTTGAGTAAAACGCTTTTTGTCGATTCGTTCCACCCTAAAATGTCGACCTTTACACCATGCTGCTGTGTATGACTTATACTACAACGAACAAAGATTATGAGTGGCCGTTCAAACGTTTATAAATAAAGTCACTTGCTAGTCATACATTGCAAACTTACCTTGGTCGCGCAACCCCGAGAGTACTCCCACTCTTCTTCAGTCACTTCGTCGCCGCATTGTTGTGCGCTTTTCAATTGGTTGTGCAACCATCTTAAGCTCATGAAGGTTGGTAGGCTCTCCAGAACCGCTGGATAGTGCATCGGTGGTCGTCTTCTCCGTCTCCACTCGATTCGTGCCCTTTGTCGCTCTTGCTTTGCATCCTCATATTGTGAAATCCACTTTTGCATCACTGGATTGTGAAGCATGCAAAATCGGTTGATTTTAGCCTCTAGATCTTCCGACATCTTCTTCTCAACACCGAGATTGCACATGACAATCCCAGATATGCGCTCATCATCTATGGTTCGCCATAGCGTGTCCCAGGATTTATCAAATCCGTCTAGCCACTCTCCAATGTACACTAGGGACTCTGATACCAACCAACCTTCTGCCATGCTACCCTCCAGACGTGCCTTTTGACGCACATATCCCTTAAGCGTTTTCATGAAACGCTCTAAGAAGAACATCCATCTGGAAAGAACTGTGCCAGCTATTTCCACCTCATCAACTATGTGAACAAGAAGATGCACCTGAATGGTTAGCATTGTAGTAGGAAAATGTTTCTCAAACATGCACACAAGCTCCGCAGCATTTAGTTTGGCGAATGGTATGGAGTCTACGTTGATCTCCTTTTGTGAGATCCATTGCACCAGCTTTGCAAGTTTGTAGATTGTGTTACGGATGTCGAGAGACAAACATCCCTCAATGGCAACCGATAAAATAAACTGTAAAGTATGTGCAGCAATGATATTAAAGTCCACATTTTATGCAATGATATTAAAGTCCACATTTTATGCAATGATATTAAAGTCCACTATGAACGTACCTGACACATTTTATGCCAATCGTGTGACTTCAAACCGGTAAGCTTTCCTTCTTTAGTAAAACACGTTCGGAGCGAGTGCATTACGCCAGTGGGGGTCCGCAAAGATCGAATGGTCTCTTTTACTTTGCGTTCTTGGGCTCCTGTGAAAATCCATGGTGCTTTAGGGAGTTTTATCGATCCATCAAACGCTGTTTGCGGCCAATATTGCTCCATACGATCCACATTTCTAAGGTCAACTCTGGCTCCCAAAGTATCTTTCTTGCCGGTCAAATGGTCCCATAGTAGATTACCCACATTCTTGAATATGTGCATTGGATCGAGCAAGTGATTGATCATGAGTCGGGGCCAGTATGGTAACTCGTACCATAGAGATAGTCTCTTCATCCCTGGAGGCAATCCGTCATCGCACATCTCCTTTTGCTCTAACCATGCTTGTGCAGACATCCTTGGTGGCTCTCTTCCCAAAAAGCCATCGCGTAACACATGATTCTCTGGAAGATACGCTTGATGACCTTCGTAGATTTGCTTCTTCAGTGAGGGTGCCCTACGTGCATTCAGTCTAGGTCCACATGTGACACATGCTCTGTATCCGCTTGTTTGAAGCCCTGCATGTATACACATGATAATAGATCAACTATGGGAAAAAACAAGATTTACAGTGTCTGAGTGAGGAGTGTCAATAGATCACCTGAGCATTCTGTTAGCCCGGGATAGTCATGCATGGTCCACATTAGAATGCCTCTGATCAAAGCATTCCGTCGTCCTGTGTGTCGGCTCATATCCACCACCTCTATGCCAATCCACAATTGTTGTAGCTCTTCCAATAGTGGACGAAGATACACATCCATATTCCCCACTTTATATCGCCCTGGCACAATCAAGCTTAGCCATAGGTGCCCTTTCTTCGTAGTCAACCACGGGGGAATGTTGTAGTTGACGATGACAACGGGCCATACACTGTAAGATGTTGATCTTTGACCAAATGGATTTACGCCATCCATAGCCAGGCCTAAGCGCAAATTTCGAGCTTCCCTGGCAAAATCCGACCATGTTCATCTATATGTTTCCACGCTACGCAATCTGCAGGAATTCGTAGCACACCATCCGAAGATTTATTCTCCTCATGCCATGATGCTAGGGCGGCCATGGACTTACATTCGAAGAAATGCTTGATGCGAGGAAGCAGAGGGAAATGTCGCAAAACCTTTTGTGGAATTTTTGTCCCGTGGAGATCTACTCGATATCTTTCGGAATCACATTTCGGACACTTCTCCATGTCTATGTATTCCCCTCTGAAAAGAATGCAGTCATTAGGACAAGCGTGGATAGAATTGTAATCCATCCCCAAGTTTTGCAAAATCTTTCTTGCTTCATCTCGGGAATCTTGCATCACATTGTCAGCTGGTAGTATGTGCTCTTTCAGCAATCTACACAACATAAAAATATGATACAGTCGTGTAAAAATCTATCAGATCATTATACATTTAGAGTTCTATTAAAGTAAACTAATTGTAATAGATCACCTGAAAAGCGCTGTGACGTTAGTGTCACTCCATCCAAACTTTGCCTGCATGTTGAGAAGAACCAGGAGTGCTTTCAATCTAGACATACGTGCTCCATTATACAATGGTGTATCGGCTTCACTTTTCATATCATCATAGATAAGCCTTTCTGAATCCATGATCGTCTCAATCATTTCATCAATCTCGGGCTCAAACATTGCCTCGTTGGGAATGTGCTCTGCATGATCATCCCCCGAGCTGTCAGAGGCTACATCTTGTGGCCTCACATATGCTGCTTGACCAAAGCGCCTGCGAACACGTCTATTGGGTTGCAAGATTGCTGCTTGTTGGCCAGCGTCAGAGTCCGACGAGTTATAATTGGCAACAACCCGATCTATAATAGATGGATCGAACTCGCCAAATTCGCGAACGTGCTGCAAAGAAACACGTCTTGTCCGTCGCACAGCATGCTTGCATTGATTACAAGGACATAAGACCCTCGTTGAGAGATAGGTGTTTCGGTTGGACGGTCCCACATCCTCGTCGCTACTCATAATGAGGATAAAAAAACTTATAACCTGGACAACAAATTTAATATTCTATTGGCATTCTTCGTCTTATCTCTCTCTCTCTCTCTCTCTCTCTCTCTCTCTCTCTCTCTCTCTCTCTCTTTACCTCACATTCTCTAGTCATGTCCAATCCCCGCACACCTCGGTCTAGAGGTGCACGGAGATCAGAACCACCGGGTTATAATCTTGTCTTTATTGGTCAATACCTATATTTGTGGGTACAAGAAATCTACACACCCACGTCTACATGATACTGCATGTAGTGGACAAAACCCCTTTGCCTCTTCTCTAGCTGTAGCACTTCACTTCATCTTAACATCTTTTCACAGTAGATCTTTTCACTGTTCGTCTAACTCTAAACCCTAAACCGTAAGTAATTCTTGCGTGGACTCGATCTAACGTAAATAAGCGTAAATCTAAATAAACGTAAATCTAAATAAACGTAAATCTAACTAAAAATAAAGCTAAATCTAATTTAACGTAAGTCTAATGACTAGAGGTTGTCTAGATGGTCATTGTGTCGGGGATGTAGTGACTCTTGCCGCCCTAAAGATCCACCTTCTTCCCTATCTTCTGAAGACATTTCACCAGTACTTTTGGATCGACGGAGCCCACCATGAGTGAAGGCAGCAATACCCTATATTCCATTGAGGGCTTTCTTCACCCGCTTCATGCAGGCATCGCAGTCTATGGAGACCTAAATCTAATCTAATATAACGTAAATCTAAATCTAGCTTAAATAAACGTAAATCTAGTTAAAAATAAACCTAAATCTAATTTAATGTAAGTCTACATATAACCTAATCTTTAACGTCTTTTAAGATAGTTTCCTACGACGTTATAACTCTCTTCTTCTTGTGTGTGTGCGCGTGTGTGGATGTGTGTGCCAATAAAAAGAGATAAATGGTATAACATTTTTATCACCCATGCCAAGTATGATAGATTGATTATGCCATTTCCCTCTTGAATAATAGGTCTTGAGTTCAACTCCTCATCGGCTAGATCTTTAGGTCTTTTAATTTTAATTAGTTTCCTACGACGTTAAATTAGTTTCTCTCTCTTTCTCTCTCAATGTGTGTGCGTTTTTTTGGATCGTATGCATGTTTTCTCTCTCTTTTCCTCTCTCAATGTGTGCGTTTTTTGTTTATGCATGTTCTCTCTCTCTTTTCCTCTCTCAATGCGTGCGTTTTTTGTTTATGCATGCTCTCTCTCTCTTTTTCTCTCTCAATGTGTGTGTGCATTCTTTGTTTATGTATGTGTGTGTGCGTTTTTGTTTTTGTTTGTACTCTCTCTCTCTCTCTCTCTCTCTCTCTCTCTCTCTCAAAAACACTGTGTGTGTGTGTATGTGTGTGTGAGAGAGAGAGAGAGAGGGAGAGAGAAAGAGGGGAAGGGAACATGAGAATGAGGAGAGGGAAGGAGCATACCTGGCTCTCCTTCCTCTCCTCGTGTGTGTGTGTGTGTGTGTGTGTGTGTGTGTGTGTGTGTGTGTGTGGAGAAGAAAAAGAGAGAGAGAGAGAGAGAGAGAGAGTGAGGGAGAGTGTTACCTGCTTCTTGCTTGAGGGCGCCGAAAAACTCAGATCTGAGATCTGAGTTTTTGGGCGCGCTCGGTTATTTTTTTACCCCAGCCGGCGTCGCTATGAGCGTCGCAAATTTACAAAGAAATTTGCGACGCTTATAGCGACGCTCATAGCGATGTCGGGAAAAAAAAATTTGAGCGTCGCTGTGTGAGCGTCGCTAATATGAAGAGCCTCTTGTAGTGTATATTTTTTGAATAATGACAATGGTGTTGTAACTATTACATTTGCAAAGTTTAACAACCAAGTGACTTTGCCTATGATGTGTACAATTGTCATTGATTTACTTTCATCAATTTACTTTTGTTAGTTTTGTATCTTTATTTTGTAAACAATACTATGGACGATGGAGTTAATGGTTATATTGTCTTGTGGGTGACTACTTTGGGTCTATATCTAAGCTTGCACTTTCTTTCAGAGGTGAATCTGGGCTTATCTTGGATTCATTTAGGTTTACTCAATTATAGAAACATTCAATATGGTTGATGGGTGGCAAGGCATTCAATGCCATGCCACCAAAAAAAAATTCTCTCTGGCGTCGCTATGACCGTCGCTATATAAGGCTCTATAGTGTCGCTATAAACGCCGTTATAGGTGGCATGTAAATGTCACTATGATCGTCGCTATAGGCATCGCTATATAGCGATGCATATAGCGACCATTATAGAGACGTCCATAGCGACGTTCCCGTATCGACGTTGTTAGCGACGATCTTAGCGATGCCGGGGAGTATAAAAACCCAATGTATTTCCATCGCTAACAGCGTCACAAGTGCACAGAACCTCTTGTAGTGGAAGAAGACAATAAAGCTATTACCCGGTGGTCATGATCTCTGTGCACCTCTAGATCAAGGTGTACGGGGATCGGGCATGGCTAGAAAATCTGAGGTAGTTAAGTTACATGTCTATTTGCTGTTGGGATATAAAGCCCAATGTGGTCGCCCAAGTAAGTGGGCGGGCCGCCAGGTATGTACACATATTCTTTTGTAAAAACCCTGCTGATCTACTTACAAAAGGACTTCCCTCAGAGAGCTTTGCGCATTTTCGCAAGCAGTTAGGTGTAGGGTAGTACATCACTTCTCTACATCTCTTGTATATTAGCTTGTATAGTAGTTTCTCTCACACTTAAAGTACCACATTGGACTTTAAGTGGGAGGTTGTTGGGGTATAAAGCCCAATGTGGTCGCCCAGGTAAGTGGGCGGGCCGCCAGGTATGTACACATATTCTTTTGTAAAAACCTAATAAGAACTCACTATGCTCTGTACATTACAACAGAGTGAGTTCACCATATCGTCGTGCTCTTCTTCTCGCGCACTCTCTCGCGTCGTACTTCCGCTCATACTCCTTCATTTGCCTTTGGTTTAGCGCTAATAATAGCCGGGAGGTGTGCACTCACTATTACATATCAATTTGTTTTCCAATCTTTAGATTAATTATGGTCGATAAGATGGCATACCCTTTAATGTTATGTAAGCATCAAATATTTCAAAAACAAAAGATTTGGGATCAGCATATACGCAACAACGGCCTTTTTCTCATAGAGGAGCTACAAGATCTGCGTTATCAATCTCATGGTCAAGAGAGAATAGGTCATATCTTGGATATCGATATTGCTCCAATCTCAACACGAACTCAACAAAGGAGGTGAATATCAAATGAAACACTACCGGTGGAGTCTACCCCATCAACCATCGATGCTACTTTTCAAGAATATGAGATGGAAAAGATGTTGGATGTATTCTTCGACATGGACCCCATCATTAAAAGCCAAGGTGGAGAAAGGGCTAGCAGTAAAGGAAACACTATTTCTCAACCTCAATCATCCCATCCACAACGATGTCATGAGAATGACGAAGAGGAAGGAGAGATGATGAAAAGGCTTGCTTGCATGCCGCTTTATAGTGGTGCAAAAAATTTGTTCTTTGTACAGCTTTGGCAATGATTGCACGATAAAATTTTGCCATAAGGAAATCGCATGCCCCCTACCCGACGTGCCACCAAAGAGCTACCTACAAACTTGGACATGGATTATAATAAAATCCATGCATGTCCTAATGATTGTGTACTCTTCTGAAATGAGTACAAGCCTTTGGAATAAGGTCCCGAATGAGGATCAAATAAGTATAAAGAGAAAGCACATGGAAAATTTATCCCTACAATGATTCTACGATACTTTCCAATCATTCCAAGGATAAAGAGTATGTTCATGTGCAAGTCTTTGATGACATGGCATCAAAACACTAGATCCACAGATGATGTAATGTGGGTGCCTGATGATTCTCTTGCATGGAAGCACATAGAGGAACAATGGCCTACATTCAAAGAAGAACCTCGTTGTGTCTGTTTTGGTTTGGAAATGGATGGAGTAAACCCACTTGGAATTCAGAGTTCCTCATGGAGCACATGGCCTATTTGCTTGGTGAACTATAATCTTCCACCATGGTTGGCTATCAAGAAGGGCCATATGTTATTGTCACTGATTGTTCCAGGGAAACAACGTACAAAACATGGATGTTTATCTTGCACCACTTAAAGAAGAGCTTTAAATTGTGTGGATAGGGATTGATGTGGTTGACATGTCCCAAAATCGGTTGTTCGATGACATGCCCATGTGCAAGGAATTCTCATATAGACCATGCATGATTGTCATTGTGTGGATAGGGATTGATGTGGTTGACATGTCCCAAAATCGGTTGTTCAATGACATGCCCATGTGCAAGGCATTCTCATATAGACCATGCATGATTGTCCAAGCTTTGGTGAGTGTTCAGGTAAGTAATTTGAAACCCATATCTATTTGCATTCTATAGGTGGTTCTCATTCTTTCGTTTTGGTTTAAAGGTTTGAGACACTCAGGAAACCATGCATGTCTGCTACGTGGTCCTTGACTTGGCTTCCATCGCTCTGATTATTTAGGCAAGATAGTGTACAAGGAGCACGGATGATTTTTTCCTGAAGGTCATGAGCTGCGTGTACCAAATATATTCAAACACACCATGCACCCATCGAAGGTGAGTGACTGGAAGAACATGTTGCAAGAATCATGAGAGTTTATGCCTCCTGGGATGAAAAGACTCTCTATTTTCCATGACCTTGGATATTGGAGTGGCTTGCTTATCAATCATTTGCTCGACCCAATGCATACTTTTAAAAATGTAGGGGAGATCCTATGGAAGATCATTATTGAAAAAAGGGATAGCAAGGCACAAAGAGACAACCTGCAAGCCGTGGGACGAATGCCATAGATGTGGCCTTGACTTAAACCCAATAAAAAATTACGATATTACAAAATCTCCATGGGTTTTGGGAAAGGAGAGGAGAAACAAGTAAAGAAAATACATTCAAAACTCCTACTGGAAGTATGTGATGCTTGAAAACAACTTCTACCAAAGATGACAAACTAATTGGTCTTAAGTCTCATGATTGACACAAATTTATCTTACCAATTGCCATCAAAGACTAAGTGACAGATGGCATAAGAAACACAATTTACAAGATTAGTGAGTTATTCTATTGGATCTCATCAAAAGAGATCGAGAGAGACAACATAGATGCAACTCGCTTAAATGCTATAGAGACAGTGTGTATGGTGGATAAGTATTTTTCAGCCAACATTCTTACTATCAACTATCCAGTATCGCCATGGTTTCAATGTCATTATATTTCACTGGGAGGGTGGTGTTTCCTTCCTCTCCTTCATAATATTCTTCGACTTTATTCATGGGAACAGATCAAATCTCTTTGTTGTGCATTTTGTTTTTCAATTTTCCCAATTTTTTTGAGATTAACCCAGTTATCCCCACCGTCTCTAGGGTTTTCTGTAAATCATTCCATAAGTATGGTCTGAGTTTTAACAGTTCTCCCAAGGTAAGAGTGCATTGGATGGGTGTAGACATAATTGAATGGATGTTGTCTACTTCTAGGGTCTGTTCAGCTCTTTTTACTTGAGTGGTCTTACACACGATAGATTCATCTTCGTTATCTCCCAAGTAAGAAGGTAATGTTTTCAAGGTCAATGGTTTCGACATTCTTGAAGCTTCCGATCGCAATCCTCGTACAAGGATTGTACATCCATGTTCATATCAGAAGGTAGGTTATCCAACGATACTTCCTCAATAGGAGCTGACTTTAGAGTTAGGCTCCCATCTTCCTCTACGAATGCAATTCAGTCTAAGGCATCTTCGCTATCATGCACTATAAGCTCTGGTTCGTTTGGTTCAAGGTGGGGTTCTGCCACCACATCATATTTTTCTTTCATTTCTTCTACCACAAGCTCCTCAGGTTTTGCAATACTTTCAAGCTTGGGTTTTTGTTTTTCCAGCATTTCTTGCGTGGTTCTTACCAAATTTTGAGAAGCTTCCAGCTTTGCTGCTTCCATGTCTGGAGAAGGCTAGTTTTTCCATTTGTTTTTCATGTTTTGGCCTGCTTTAAGTCCTACTTGGTAGGCTTCCAAGGCGGCATTAATAGGCTCAAAAATTTTATCAACCAGAATGGATCTTCCAAATTTCATGGTTGTCTCTTTAAATTCACTTCTAGTTTCTTTCAACTTTTCCTGGAATAGCATTTTTGCTTTCTCCTCGATTTCAATCCGTTGTTTTTGTTTTCTCAACTCATATCTTTTGCTTCTGCTTCTTTTGATTCTTTGAGAGGAAACTTTCGTATTTTCCGAATCATCAGAGGAGTTGTGTTTCTTTTTCTTAGCTTGGGCTCTAGTGATTACCTTGATTGGAATAATCGGTTCACTCTTTGATGAGCTACTAGGTATCACTTGGACTACGTTTACTACGGTTTTACCCTTGTTCAAAGGATTTTTTAGGACAATCTTCCAAAAAGTGTCCTCCCTTTTTGTAACATTGTATGTAATAGGCTTCAATTGGTTTGAGGTTTTTGTCAGGCTTTGGACATTCATTTTCCAATGATCATCAGCACCACAGTTATGACAGTTTTCTGTTCTTCGCTTCATCATGGGTCTTACCATGGGAGGTCTGACACCTTGATTAGCTACATAATACATTGATGCGAGCTCTGGTGGAGCATAAGTCACTGTTTCTTCCATTGGTGATGGATGTGGATTATACCAATCTCCTTCTACCATTACTGTAGAGGAACTAGGCTCTGCATAGAGTGTAATAGGTACTAATGCTTGTTCATCTATGACTCCTTCAGAGTGCATGTACTTTATAGGCACTGCATTATGTCCTGGATATGGAGGTTGTTGTCCCAACACAGGTTGAGGTCTTTCCATACCCATTTTGTGGTCTTTGAACTTGGGCCATATTAGGCTGATATATGTACATGGGTTGTCCTTGTGGCCTCATGGACACGTACTGAACATTCCCATCATACTTTGGTATGAAGTATCAGTCGTGGGTTTCATGGTTGGTCCATTTACCCTCGATTGCACACCATTTTTGTGGCCTAATTGGTTGTCCCTGTGGAGGTATCCCCTATCTTGGTCCCCTCATAGATGCTTTTTGCATGTTGTTAATCATGTCATTCATCCTTTTAAGCATATCTTCTATGGATAAGAGTGGTGCCGTAGCATCCGTTCCCACTTGTGTTGGTTTAGTGGATGTTGTTTTCTCGCTTTGGTTATCCTTAAGGACATCTTCTTCGTTGAAAAATTTGCAATTGTCCCTAAGTCAATAGCATCTGACACACACGCTTTTAGGGCTGTATGCTTTTTACTATAGAGTATAGCATGAAGTTCTTTATTTAGCAGTCCCTCCAAAAACAAAGATACAAGTCGCTTTTCTGCAGGTATCTCCAGCTTTGGGCATCTGGCAATGTATTGTTTCATTCGAGTTGCACAATCCCTAACAGACTCACCATGTTTCTGTTTAAAGCTGTAGATTTGAGCTACCGTATTATGTTTGATCCCTGTTTTGGAACAAGAAGCTACAAATCCTTGAGCTAATGTGTTCAAGTCCATGATTGACCTTGGTGGAATGTTTTGGAACCATGTCAATGCTTTTCCTTCTAATGTCATTCCAAACCCCTTGAATTGAGTATGGAAATCGAATATACGCTCTGCTCTTAGCACTTGCTTAAAGCTTGCTAAGTGGTCGTATGGATCCCCTAATCCACTGTATATTCCGACCCATTTCTGAAAATCAGCTGGTCTGACGTGTCTGTTTCGTTCAACTCCAGGTCTTCTGGCAGTTGATCCTGTTCCGAGTCCTTCAAACCAGTCTGTTGGAAATAGTGACTCATGTAGCCCTGGACTAGCCTTAGTGTCACCCGCTTTTCTACGTTATGAGGTGATTTCTGGTTTCTTCACATTACTCTCAAATGATCTCTCACGATGTTCATCTCTTGAAATTGTTTCAGGTCCTTGCCCCAATATCCAATCCCATATGGAATACCCTTGGTATTTGGTTTGTTCTACCTCCTCAGGAGTCATCATAACAAAGTTGTTGTTATAACAATCCCTAAACAGGTAGGATGGTAGGTCCGCTGATCCCTTATCTTTGATCTTGAAGATATAGATGATCTTCATGGCTGTTACTTGTCCTGGTTTGGCATGTGAAGTCCACAAAAGATCTTTTATGTTTTTATCTTCCCAACAATAGACCCCGATCCTAGGATTATCCGTACTAAGTCGTTTCAAAGGCTTCAAGTTTACTTGATCGTATCCCTTGAATTCTAAAGTTGGTGGTCCTTCTTTTGTTGACATATTTGGGATTATGGTGTTTACTTCTAACCCCCATTTTTGTCTATCACGTCAGGGTTTTCAACTTGTAAATACTGAGTTCCGCTTCGATCCATGTATATTTTTCCTTTTTTGTTTGCCTGAATCTCTTCTTCGAACTCAATACCATGGTCATCAATGCGAATAGCATACTCCTCGTTAGGGTCCAAGTAAACTTGGGCTCCATGACGGTTAGTCTTGTAAAAAGATAGTATATGCTTATAGCGCACCGTCGTTCCGGTTTCTGAGTGAGTCGAGTAAGAAGACATTTCGGATGTTGAATCTAAAAAAGTGTATGAGACTTCTTCAAGAATTGTGTGCAAGAAATTGCCTTGATTCACGCTTTCTTCGGTGGATACTCTACTGGAGGTTTCTCCGAGTATGCCCCGATTTCCTAGTACACGACCAGATCTAAGGTTCATATAGACTTATGAAGCCCTAGATAGAGTACTCATCTTTGGATTGACTTGTCGTCAATTTTCACTTGATTCGATTGCGACTTTCTGTCAAGCCACTGATTCCTCGTCTGCAACCTGATTCCTGTACAAATTTGATCAAGTTAGCTATTCTTCTATACAAACAGTAGAGTTTTTGCTAACTCTCTTGATTGGTCTCTGTGTATCACTTCAAATCAAGCTATGGGAGTCAAAATTTGACTTTCATATTCGACTTTAGCAGAAATTCAAAGGTTTGATCTGCAACCTGGAAACTGAGTGAACATGTACCAATTTTGATCCGATTGAACCCAAAATCGCCCTGTGGCTTTATATTATGTTGGTCTAACACTGTCTAAGTTCAAAAGTCAAAATTGATGTCTCTGGATAGCAGAAGTAAATAATCGTGATTATTTACTTTTGTCAGATTTTTACACTTTTTGAATTGGTTTAGAAAGTCTACAACTTGTTAAAGTCTCTGGACAAGTTTCAACAAGTTTTGACAAAATCTGATCAAGTTTATCAACTGTTTTGTATCCGCAGACTCTAATTTCGAGAATCTGGCTTAAGTCTCACTTTTGGGATCCAAATTTCACCAAAATTGATTTGTGAGGTCTACTTGATATGCTTGACCTTGTGGTATACTCAAACTTGCAAATTTATCTCAAGTTTTGAAGCAGATGTAAATAATCACGATTATATACTCCAGCTATATTTTTGCAACTTTTTGCCCCAACCTTGAAACAGATCTGTTAAGCACCGTAAGTTAAGGTCACTAGCCAAGTTTCATTAAGTTTGGACAATTTTTGGTCAAATGGTCATCAATTATCTGTCCGTAGAATAACTTTGTAAATTTGGTCACAATTTTCACTCCAGTGATCCAAATCTTACCAAATTTGGTTTGTGGGCTTATTACAACATGGTAAAACTAGTGGTATGCTGACTTAATCAAAAAAGTCAAAAAATTGGCCAGATGTAAATAATCGCGATTATTTACTTCTGACAAATTTTTGGTCAACTGAGCATGTACACATGTTTATCACATCAACATAAGCCTATGAATCAATTTTCAACAAGTTTGGACAAATTTTTTCCCAATTTACACTCAAGATTCAAATATTCAGTACAAACTTTAGTTTTTACCCAGTTTTTTGTCAGTTTAGTGATCCAAATCTCTTGGGCCTTTACAAAATTTGTTTGTACACATGCAATGAGTCAATGGTATGAACCTTGGTCAATTTAGAACAGAAAATTAATAATCGCGATTATTAACTTTAGGCTTGAAATGAACACTTTTTTGTAATTTTTTCAAAGACAGTCTTTACATGAGCTATTTTAAGCCTATGGATCAAGTCAAGACTTAATTTGGCCTAAAATGTCAAGAAAAAGTAAATAATCTAAGTTTTGGCCAACTCTTGAAATTTTTACTTCAAAGTGTCTTTGAGCTTACCAACTGGTTCAGACAACTTTTAGGCTTACTCTCCAGTCGGATTGAGTGGTTTCGAGTCTTTTCGAGCTATTTCTAGCCTTAGACTTGAAATTCTGCAACTTTCAATAACAACTCACACTTGATTCTTTCACAGAGAGCAATTTTTTGAAATCCACCTCGGATCCTACTTACCCTACTCCTAGATTCTCATGTAATGGGGTTATGGAAAGTGCTTACAAACACTCGTTTCCTTGTTTTTTATGATTTTCAGAGCCTTGATGTTAAGACTTGTCTCGTCTACCAATCATTCTCCAAATCCTAATCTAAATCTACAATCCTACAATCCTAAAGGCACTCAGGAGATACGGTTACTTTCAAGCTACCTCTACACAGCAAAAGACGACATCTTAAGCTATGCGGTTTCTAAAAGAAAGTTTTAAACTCTAGGCAAACCTAGAGGAAGTTAAAGGATAACTTCACAAGACGCTCGTGTTTTTCCCTAGTTTAGATCTCTTCAATCCATGGAAGCGGCGCCAAATGTGGGACACATGTCTAACCTCACCATCCTACCGTATTGCAGTATTAGCGAGAACCACGATTAATTTGTCAAACCATGGGACGAAGCTGACTCGACTAGTGCATAGAGGCTACAAGAGGTTGTCAATATCTCAGAAAACAACTAACAACTCGCATCTAACTCGAGCTACACTCAAGTGACTGAAATCACCAAAAGTCAATCGCTCATCAACAAACAAATCACATCCATTACAGCATCGAATGACATCCAAAAGTAACGAAACTTCTAGGACATGTTTATAAGACCTAAGCACACATTCTTATAGTCTCAAACTCCACTTTAGGTCAAGTTCCAAAATCGCGATTATTAACAGCAGTGGATTTTTGACCTAGCCGTTTTCGACCCATAATGAATCTAAATGCTTAGCAATGATGTCCCAATACCCCGCCTATGCTTAGTTTTCGCTTTAAAAGTGTAAATTCCTAGTTATGATGAAATTAAGCCGCGGGTCGGCGACGTGAAAAGCTACGAAATAACGTGATGTGTTTACGTCAATGCGTAGAGCTCTTACCAGCGGTTGCAATGCAACAAACACAATCTCAATGTGACAATCGGGGAGGGAGTAGGAAGCGCGAGAAGGAGAGGTGTGAGCGTCGTTAGCTTACGCTGTGTGTTTCTTATCCAAAAACTTATAAAAAACTTACAAAAATTGGCTTTTATACCTTAGACAAAGTTTTTGGGTGGTCAAAACTAATAATCTGGAGTTCTACCAAAGCTGAGAAATGACTAGTTGATACAATCTGGAAGCTTGTAGCTCCGGCTCATTAATTATAGAGTTTATCTGAAAAAATAGGAGTTATAAAATTTTCGATTTATCAAAATAATAAATGTTTTACAAAGAGAACTCCGAAAAATGGTATTCGTGTTAGCTTGCTGCTAACATTAGGGTTAGCTTCATGAAAGACCTCCAAAAGTTAGTGTTAAAAAATCCTTTGACATTAGGCAAGCTAGGGCTAACCTTGAGGTGGGAATCCTACCCAAGCATGAGATGCTAAAGTGCTTAAAATGTTTGTGGGAACCTTGCCCAAAGCTTGAGGTGATTTTTATGCTTACATGACAAAGGTTCTTGAAGTGTTCAATTGAAAAATACACTCTCAAGATGCATAAAACGTTTCCATGCTTGATTGACTAAGTGCTTGAAGTATTCAATTCAAACCAAATGATTTAATAAGCATAAAAGACACATGTTCAAATGATCCTCCACATGTGGCCCTCATGATGTGTTTGAATCCTATTGGATAGGTTTTAAAGGGGTCCAATGAGAATTTAGATACATAAAAATAAATAATAAAGTTCTTTCTCTCACAAAGGAAAAAGAGGACACATGTCCAAATGCAATAATTAAATAATACAAGAGAGAGAGAGAGAGAGGGAGAGAGAGAGAGAGGGGGGGGGGGGGGGGGGGGGGGGGGGGGGGGGGGGGAGGGGGAGGGGAGAGAAAGGTGTGGACCGAGCATGAGAGGGGGGTATACTCTCCCACACACAGACACACACACACACACATTCTCTCATTGTGTGGAGTGCAAAGTGCAAGAGCTCCATCTCCTTCTCCAAGCTTGTGGAGAAGTGGAGAGCCTACACCAACACTCTTGGCTATGGAATGTAAATCCAAACAAGAGCCATGCTTCAATGCTTTAGCTTGCCATCTTCTCATCTTCATTACTATGCTATTATGCTACGCTAAGCAAGAAGAGTGATGATAAGTGAGGAACTATTTCTTTCTCCTATGAATGATTCTTGTTCCTACTCCCTACCCTCATTCCCCGCTAGCTCTCTCCACCTTCAAAGGTGTTTAAGGCCTTGGGACTGAGGCTTGGGATAGTTAATGTTTTTTGCAAAGTTTATGTTGTGCTCGTGATGCATGAAGCTTTCCATATTCATAGCATCACCAAGGTCACAAGGAACACAAAGATTGTATTATACCAAGTCCCTCTTGATCGGAGAATCTATAATACAAACGTCTTTTGGAGGGGGGACCGGCTCCAAGTAAATCCGGTCCTCAAATATTGTCATGTTCTCTAATACTCTCTCTCTCTTGCAAAGGTATTATTCGTGCCAAGTTAATTAAGTACTATGTTTATGTTGCTACTATCAATTAAGTTCACCCTCTATGTTCTCAAAGTGATCTCACAAAAATGCTCACTCTAAATCTCTTAATTCCGCCATTCTCAAAGTTCATAGGCCATTCCCATTACAAAAAATGTCCTTGATAATCGCAAAAACACAGCTTTCCCACAGTGGACCAGCTTTAAAAATTTGGCAATGACTTGGTCGATAGCCAAGAAATCTTGGCCCAACAAGAGGCATATATTGCACTATCTTTGCCATTGCACGTTGCCAACAGAGAGTCTGTTTTCATACATACAAACTTCCAATCTCAAAGAACATTGCTGCTAAACAGATGAATCGCTTTAGAAACACCTGATGAGACACAAATTTTCTTTAATGATTGTGTCACTAAATACACCAAAAGAACAATAAATGTAGTGTACCTATTTTTGGATGGATTTGCAATCTCAAAGAACATTGCTGCTAAACAGATGAATCGCTTTAGAAACACCTGATGAGACACAAATTTTCTTTAATGATTGTGTCACTAAATACACCAAAAGAACAATAAATGTAGTGTACCAATTTAGTAACTCCCATCATGCACAACAAGGTGCAATAAACCTTGTGTGATTAGGTGCACAAACTTCAAACGGAGAATTTGATGCTAAGAGAAATTATTGCAAACTTTGCTTGCTCTTTCTCCCTTCACCATGTAATGAGGATGAGTTTGACACGTGCTTGACAAAATGGAGAGACAAGTTTAAGTCCATCAACATGTGCATATTTATAAGAGATAAGAAAGCAGTAGTAAGCAGTAATCCCCATTTCATTCTTCCTCAAGAGAGGATCATCAAGAAGCATTCAATTATGAACTTGGCCTTGCCTTGCCAACAACTAGATATCACAATACAAATAATACAACATCATCAAGACTTCTTGGAATCCCAAATGAAGAGTATCACTCACTTATGGTGAGCTTACACAAAGAACCAAGACAACTTTATGATGACACCATGACAAAAAAAAGATTTCTACAAAAAATTATATCCACCTTTTTTCTAACAAGCGGTGTTGGCACTAGGCACACATTTACGCCATGTACCATTGTGCAAGGCTTGGTTTGACACTACACATTGATCGCAAGTAACATTGAGCTTCTAATGACATTGTTGATGGCTTACACATGCAAAACAACCCATAATTTTGGTGGGACAACCATTCACTCAGCTTTACTACTTCCATTGATGCTCAATGACAACATTGCTCTCTCCGTTGAAACGCTAAGTGACCTCTTTGATAAGAAATAGATTGCTTCCCGTTATTAGAGAGGTTGCTTAGTCTCGCATTGCTCTCTCCAATGAAACACTAAGCGACCTCTTTCATAATTATGGCGGTACAACCATTCACTCAGCTTTATGGCTTCCATTGATGGTCAATGACAACATTGCTCTCTCCAATGAGACACTAAGCAACCTCTTTGAGACTCAAGCTAGTTTTCTTTGATGAGGCCTCTTTGATAAGGAATAGATTGCCTCATAATATCGACACAAATCTTTGATTGATCAAGCATAATCACACTCAACCATTTGGAGAACTAAACCTAATCTTAAAGTGGTAATCTCTACCAAGCAAACCCTATGGCAACCGCTAGATATTCAATGACTTGAGCAACACACTAGATATCCTTGTGCCTTCATTTTGGACCATCTATATAAACTGGTGTGAGCTCATGAAACCCATGCGCCAATCAAATAAGTGTTAATAAAGATCTTGAATCGAATCAAAATTGCAAGGCGGAATGAGAACAACTTGTCATTCATCAACACCACGCACACAAACAAGAGCTTTTAACATTGTGAAAACTCCCCCAACTTTTTTTCACCAACACATTGAAGAACCATTATAACCAAGAGGCTTTAAAAATCTCCAAACAAGTGCATATGCCATCAAGGTACGTGACAAACCACACAAGATGCTCAAGAAACCTTCTCATTCTGAAAAACCCACCACTAAATGCAAGACATGACACAATTCTTTAATTGAAGGTAGATGATAGTCAAAATATTCTCTAGAAATATTGACATGTTGGATAGTTAAGTGAATGGGGCATATGGGATTCTTAAAACAATAGACAACAATGGACATTCCCTTGTGGCATAAAGAGCCTTCTTTGTCTAAACAATAAGGGAAAAAAACAAAGAACTTAAAATCAACGTCTACTCAATAGCCACATCAAACCACATTGGACACTCATATTGGAGGCAACAAAGGAGTTCCAAGTCATGAGAAATCAACTCAACACGGTCTTTAGAACGTAACTGCCAATACACACACAATCCATAAATCGCAAGGCCTAGCAATGGCTTTTGTAGTGTAGGAACCTATTGTCATACAAACCCATGGTTTGGTCTACACTACACTATCATGTATTAAGGACCCTACCAAATTTCACATTTTGATTCCAATAACACCCACATTCAAACTAAACTTGCATTACCCAAAGAATTTGTGCATTTGAAAAATTGTAAGATGGGAGCCCTTGAATGAGCCGCTCAATCTGCCAGGATAGCCACATCACATTTTTCAATAATTGAATGTGGTCTCAAATTAGAAACACATCAACCACATAAAAAATAATATAAACTTCACCTCATCAAGAGTAATTTGTTTGCAAAAATCAAGGAAACAAAATGAAAGAAACTTGCGTGTAGCAAACTTTCACCACATCCATCATCACAATGAATATATGGTCTATCAATGAACTATAAGAACAACATCACGATTTGAAAAAAGATTATTCTATCATCACCAGTGATCTAGATGAAAGAAGCCTTCTTTTGATTGACCAACGGCAATAACATCCACATTGTGATTCTCCAAGATGCCTATCATTCCTTTTACAATTGAAAACGTGATGGAAGCCATCGATACCAACATCCTGAGCATTATCATTGGAGACTTCAATGTACACATCGATCACACAAACAACCAATACAAGAATTTGTATGGTTTTCTCCATGGAAACAACTACACATAGACAATTCAATAAACCTCAAGATTGCATTCCATGAGTGCCACAAAATTTTGCTTTTGGTTTGAATTTTGATCACTCATCAATTGTAAGGCCAAGGGAAAATCCAGGGGTCACGGACCCAAGCCAAGGGCCGACTGTGGACAGGGGATTCTAGATATGGAAGGCTAAGGGCTTACATAATAGGGCGGTAGGCGGAGAATCCTTTAGGAAGTTCCCTGTGCATTACATTGGTATCAAAGCTCAGAGTTTTTTGTTCAAAAAGAGGCGTGGTCCCTCTGGTATTGCATGAATTTGCATGCCCATGCAAAATAAAGCAATCCATGGAGGAGACGATGGGCTATTGGGAGAAGACTTGTGCAAGTGCAATCCCTAAAACACATCTCTTCCTCGGGGTCGACCCGCACCATTTGGAGCTAGGTAAAGCACGGCATGCTCGTGCTGTTGAGAGGCGAAAACCGAGTGCCATCTTGGTCTGTCGCCCCAGCGGGGTGAGCATCTTCTTCACGAGCTCGTTGTCGCCAACATTTTTTTCTGCAGAGGGTGTCCATTCTCTATCTTGGCATTCACTCTGAATAAACTTTCAAGTCAATCAACCAAGGGAAGGTGCCCACGGCAGCGCACACACCCCCCCCCCCCCCCCCCCCCCTTCCCATCTTCTTTTACTCGCCATAGGCAAGCAAAGCCTTGCACGAACGGAAAATGCAATCAGGGCCAAGGGGCAGAGAAACCCAGATTTCAGACATTTCTCTAAAATTACAGTGATTTTGAGCAATTGCAACATATTCAAAGGGCTACAATTATTGATTTTTGGCATAACCAACAGTTCGAGGGATATAGGACGACGTGCTTAATCAACCTAGTAATAAGCACAGATTGCAAGCACTAAAGAGATGCAATCTTAGCTTTTTGGTGAGCAGATTGGACAATTTTTTGTGAGCCAATCGAACAAGACACGGTCTTTTTCGACAAGCGTGTGAAAATCGACAAAGTTGGTGGATGTAGCAACGCATTACAATCTCAACATCAACATTTATCTTTGACTTACCAAATAAATTAGAAAGGCTAATTAATTGCGGTTACGGTGGTTCCTAGGCGGTTTTGAACTATTCTCAATCGGTGAAGCTTTTTCAAGGTGGCTTCTTCAAGGTATTTATTAATTTTGATTTAGCAAACTATCCCTCATGGACCCCATTTTTTACTCTCTGGACATGGGGCTGCCTGAGAATCATCTTCTCAATTTTGAAGTTTCCTCAGGAGGATCGACTCCTCCTTCCCAGAGTGTGCTAGAAATTCTGGAGGATACCAACAATTTACTTAAAGCAAAGGAGTACGTCACGTGATATGACCTCCAAAATTTTGATGATCAATTTTGCAAATTGGATGTTCGAGTTAAACTGCTCGCTACTCAGGTAGAGAAACTTACAAAGTTGATCACCTCATACATCTCGCAAGATATAATCACTTCTCATGGGGGAAAGATCGAAAAAGTCTCAGAACGTGGCCAAGAGGACACTTTCAACTACAGAGTTTAAGAGAGCATAATTGCAAAAGTTATGCTTTAATTGCATGGGACAACATCAGAGAAAACATTGTCCCCATGCACTGAACTCATAGGACTTGAATGAATGTCGTCAATAAATTGCCAACCATCTTTTATATGTCATTTAAGTAGGTTTCTATTTGCTCAGCTCTTTGTATAAGATACAATAGACGAATAGATGTAGCATATGTTAGTCCAGAAATTGTAAATGTTGCTTTCTGTTTTGATTCTCAGAGGGATTGACTGCTACATCCATATCTAAATCAATAAGATATGGTATACATGTTCTTTTGCGGGCACGAGCCTTTGAACCACGTATAGTTTCTCCTACCAATTGTATAATAATAGGTGAACATTTGTGAGCACAACGCTTTCTTGAAATATTTATGGTAAAGCAAGGCTTCTAGGATCACTATGTATATGCATTCAATGCATAATCACTCCAAAGCAATTATAGCTTGCCAAAATGTAGGCAAAATACGTACATGAAGTACGTATTTGAAAGCACAATCATGCCACAAGATGCTCCGACTTCTGATGCTAGGAGTGGAGGTTACAAAATGGATAAGTACCTTAAATATAAGTTTCAATTTTGAACTTATTCCATTTTGCAGGATTGTTTATAATGCCAATTTGACAAGCAAATGTTGCTTCAGCCAAGCGGTGTTTGGCATTTAGAGAAAGTTTGCTAGCTATGTTTCCTAAGCTATTTACTGTCACAATATTGAGTAATCTCACGATTCTTAATAAGATGTATGTTTCGGCAAGGCCTATTCTTTATGAAAGCTTGACAAGGCCGATTCTCTTTTGTTTTTGGCATTTGGGTGTCAACTGGAGCACCTATTAGCTATGAGCACTCAGGATGCATTCTGTCTCAACTTTTTGCTAAGCTCGTGCGAAGCAAGGCTTCAATTTAGGGGAAAAGTTTTGAATATGCTATTAACATTTCAAATATGCTATTAGCATATGACCTTGGGGAAACTTGGCAACCTATCTCCCTCATGTTTTCTTGGAGATCGATATGAACCAAGCCATGAGGGCATACAAGGTACAACTGACAACTCTAAATTTTTTTAGTATACATAGCTATGAGCTAGATTCATCAATATAGATGGCTATGAGCTTGCTTCAAGTACAAGGACGACAAACGTAGACTGAAATTCACTCGTAAACGAGCAAGTCCTTCTGAATTTCAGGATCATGGGCCGTGGAGGGCGACAAGGTTAGCCAATTTCAAGTTCTTTTTTTTGTGTTTGACCTTTAAATTGGAAATGATCTTTTGGTTGTGCAAAGCAAGTGATTTAACAGTTTCAAGTTCTTCTTGTTTTTGTGTTTTATCTTTAAATTGGACATGATTTTTTGGTTTTGCAAAGCACTATTTTTTGCAAGGCTTCCATTTTGTGCCAAAGTATTATCCATTGATTAGGATCAAGGATTATGGCACACAAATTTGGCAAATTGGCAATAATAGAATATAAGCTCACAATTATGTTGGGCAACAACAACATGTGATGTATCCATGCCATTACAAATTGTGCAAGGCACGTATGCTACCAACTCAAGCTGTTGAGACCATAATTGACGCCAAGGGTTTATCCCACTATTTTCTTGATATGCATGCATGGCATGCCAATATGGTGGACTCATTCCACTAACGTATAATTTACGCTTCCACTATAACATCAGCTACTCTATTCCGGAAGAGTTAAAGCTAGTTTATTTGCTTCTGCTTGTTGTATATCACTACATCGACGTGTAACTTATGTACATAAGGTGTTGAAAATGCAGAAGATAGTTTTTGTGAATAGCAAGTAGCGATGGCCTCGTTATTAAGCAAATAATTTATGGAACGACATGAATAGATTAAGAGAGCTTCAAAGAAGGTTACATGTGTTGAGAATATTTCTCTCCTATTCATGAAGAGATATGGTTCTTCGAAGCTCTAGTTGAGAATATGATTCCAACTTACAAAGATCTGTTGTTAAATATATAGCACTGATTAAGGCTATAGGAGTGGTATTTTCAGGAGTATGACTCATCTACTACCAAATCACTCCATACGTGTTTAGGGTCACATGTTGATCTCATCACAACTATACTTTCAAGGAAAGAAGTCTACAATCTCCCAAAGGGTAGTGGACAAGTTCAACTTCCAAAATTGATTTCAATGGCTATTAGACACAGTTGCCTGTGTTGGTCACCGTTGGCTGCTAGTTCGAGCAATTCTAATATAGAGTCTAACCAAGGGGTTTGACATTCCAAACTTTAACCAAGGGGATTGGATTGCAACGGCAACACCCAGGGTTACCAATGCAATACTACTCAATTTTCACTAATATTTCAATTAGTGGTACTAGGCCTTTTCAGGTGGGAGATTAAGTCATGTGCATTTGACTACGAGTAAGTGAACACTACGTTCAACCTCCATGTACGCATTTGATATGGTTTATTTTCATTTTCGAATAAATTTTGATTGATTTTTCCAAGTAGGATGTATAAGCTTCAATGCTTTCATCGACTTTGTTCTTCAAAGACATGACAAGGTCATGTAGGAACAAAGAATTTTGGTGTCAGGACAAGGGTCCTACGGGGCAAGGCCCAACCTAGGGGGTCAGGGACCTATGCCAAGGGCCTGGACTAGACTAGTGCGGACTGGGGATCCGCTTAGGGCAAGTGCTAGGAGCTAGCCTATATAAGGGGCGGTAGGGAGGAGGATCCTATGTTCAGTTACCCTAGGTCTTATATTGGTATCAGAGCTCAGGGGGGAGAAGCCATGGAGGAAGGAGGAAGGAGGAAGGAGTTCGATGGAGTTTGATCGATTGCGTAGGCATGGTTTCTCTCTCTCTCTCTCTCTCTCTCTCTCTCTCTCTCTCTCTCTCTCTCTCTCTCTCTCTCTCTCTCTCTCTCTCTCTCTCTCTCTCTCTCTCTCTCTCTCTCTATTCCCAACTCTCTTTCTCTCTTGGCGGGCTTGGAGCTCGTGGAGGCCGTGTGAAGGCACAGGCCGTGGGCATGGCCCCTTGAAACCACAAGCCGAAGAGGGTGAAGCAGGGCCGTGGGCATGGCCGCTTGAAGACACAAGCCGAAGGAGACGACCATCGACACAGCATGAGAGTAAACCCTTGCATGAGGGAGGCGGCCGGCTCTGACCTGCGCAGAACCCGAAGCTATGGAGCTCGACGGGAGCGCACAGGCTTGGGGAGAAAAAACCGTCATGGCAGCGGCTTGCAAGGGGCATTTGCTCGTGTTATATCCCTGGTTCAGCCTGCGCGCAAGCGGCTGATCTACCATTGCTGCAACAGTAGGTTAAAAATTTGTTGTTGTTTTTTTTTTCATTCACCAAATTCAGCAGGGCATCGTTCCCATAGGCAGCAGGGTCTCTTCTCTCGCATGCATGGCCAACACAAGGCATGCATACCTTATCAGATTCCATACTCGTGCCATGCAAGGGGCATGCAGGCATGGGCATGCAGGCAAGGCCTCGACAATGATCACTTATGTGGCCTCAATGATGACCACCACTGTGAACAAACGGTCTTGTAAAGGCTATAATTTCCAAGGGCCGTTTTCTCACGAATGCAGCAAGGGAAATGACTTTGTTGGCGTGGGGGTAGCATGCAAGCATAAGGCAACGACATCTGACCTCGAGGTTTC
Source organism: Adiantum capillus-veneris (assembly GCF_014529385.1). NCBI lineage: Eukaryota > Viridiplantae > Streptophyta > Polypodiopsida > Polypodiales > Pteridaceae > Adiantum > Adiantum capillus-veneris. The sequence continues at coordinate 178,249,949 of NC_140932.1, read as the reverse complement.
CTTGGTGTTTCCTTTGATTAGTACGACGATAAAACTGGGCGGCAGGAGCACTTACTGAGGTAAGCAGTAGCTTTCAATTTTCCCTTTACTTTCGAATTGGTTATGTCATCATCTGCATTTTGTTGGGTTTGTGAATACAACTTTATGCCATGATGGCCGCCCAAGGGGTAGGTTGGACTTTATCAAGCAAGGCTTGATTGTCAGTCCAACATGGCTACTATTAAATTTAGTCACTTACACTTCTTGGCATGGAAGATTAGCTAATATGCCTGATCATTCATGTACAAAATGCGTACGCCTTCAGCATATGGGACATATTTATCATTGGAAAGATTGTTTTATGCATGCCATGTTGCATCCATTATTGGCATAAGACCCATGCTTCCCTTGCCAATTTGAATCAAGCATGGATTGAGTATGACATGGTTATGATGTTTCTAACAGCAAGGCTGTGTATGGCTTAGGAAGCGTATTCTTCAGATAGAGGAAGTATCACCTCTATTGCATATCTCTACATGCATCACAGAAAGTGCATCTTCTGCACTCCAAGCACAAGTATGGCTTGTGACAGTTATTTGAAACATTAAATTTTGTTGCCTACATTGTTGGTAAAAGCCCAAAGAAAAGCTTGAAAACTCGAATCAAGCACGGCTTGACTCCCAACCACCTGTCTCCGAAGCACGGCTTTTCAGCGGTTCACTTTGATGCAAAAGCATAGCAAATTCGCAATGCTTTAGAATCTCAAGGAGATGATCGGCACAACCTATTGCTCAACTTGATGAAGGGTGCAAAGTACTTGGCATGGCTGACTAATGGTCACTGCTTCTAGAAGTTGACAAAGGAAGCTTGCCACACAACACTAGCCACTTTTGGTTGAAATTGCTCAACAAGGTTGATTTTCCTTTGCTACGACATCTGTCTGTTAGCAGGAGTCTCCGTTAGCTATGAGCACAGACACTCCATAAGTACTTATGTGAAGCAAGGCTTCAATTTCTACATCTTTCATTGAAGCAGGCCACGTTTGGCATATGCTATGAGCATACACAATGGGGAAGGAAGAGTCAAGGTGTTTGCAGGAGGATTCAATTTTACAGGTTATGGCCTTATGTACCAGACGAGTGTATAGGACATACGAGGGCGTCTGTGTAGATATGGCTATGGGCCGTTTTGGAATGAGTTTTTCTCCCAACTTTCATGACAACTGGTTGCAACAACAACGACCAGGTTAGCCAAGTTTAAGTTTTTCCTATTTCTTCCACCAGTTTAAATTGTGCAAGATACTTACAGTTTTGGTTCTCACGGTTGAGGCCATCACTCTGCGCAAGGGCTTACCATTCTTTATGCAAGGCATGCTAGTGACATGAATTCAATTCTGCCGCTTCATGCATTATTCTTCCGCTAACACACTCGCAACTCTGTCAAGGCCAGAGTACGGATGGATTGTTGGTTGCTATCAACACTCAACAACACTAAAAATCTTCACTAGCAAGGTGCCCCTTTCAAGTCATCCTCATACAGTCACGACCCTACACGGTAGATGGTCAAGATTTAACTTGTGTTTTTTGTTGCCTCTCTCGATGAGAGCGTCATATAGACAGATTGTGGAATGCTTATACGATAAGCTGCAAGTCAGGCATAAGATGTGTAAGAGGACATAGCTTGGGCACACACTCTAAAATCTTAAGGCAAGTTCCTCAGCCGAACATGTTCTTCTTTTCATTCTCTATCTCTAATCTTCTAAGAAGATTTTGATACATGTTTTGCTCATGAGTCAGCTTCAGCCAAGGTGCTCTAACTCACAGCTAGCATGTGGCTAAGATGCTACTCAAATTAGACTTCATCGGTTCGTCGATTGAACACTATTTTGCCTAAGGGCTATGAGCCAAATAGGCTAAGAGCCGATGTCAGGACAAGGGTAAGACCCAACTATTGGTGATTTTTTTCAAGATATACCCAAGGAAGTACACATCGACCTTAATGGACAAGCAAGAGTCTTGTCATTACGGATGTTTAGGGTGTCATTTTTGCACTACATGTTTTCAGTGCGACATTCAAGTTGAGTTTTTGATAATCTTCAACTCACAGCAGCTGATCTCTACAAGAAAGTCTAGATGCAGCAATCAATTGCGAAAGCATGGTTATCCATAAGACCTTGGCAGTTCAATTGTGTGAGTCTCCTTCTCTCTCTATAGCACCACGGAGTGTCTATGGATATACTATTTTGGGATAAGATCCAGCGGGGGATTACTACATCACCCCATAGGCATTAAGGATCACAGTTTGATATGCATTGAGGATCATAGTTGATCTCTCCTAGTATACTTTCAAGGAAAGAATTCCACAATCTACCACACGCGGTAGCGAACGGAGACACTTTTCAAGTTGATTCCAATCATTTTGTACACGGTTGACTATGTTAGTTATCGTAATGCTAGTTCAGCAGTTTCTACAAAGAGTCTTACCAAGGGGTTTGACTACGTAGATTCTAATCCAAGGGCTTCAATTGCACAGGCAATACCCAGGGTTTCTAGTGCAATGCTGTTTATTTTTTTAGGTAGGGGACGTGCTCCTCCCCGTTAGAATACAGGTAAGAGTACATTACGTTCAAATCTCCAAGTATGTATCTATTGATTTGGTGTTATTCCATTTTTATAATGCTCTGCTTGGTTTTTCAAGACGTCTAAGTACGCTTGAATGTTACAGAGCCATGCCAAAGGGCATGTCGGCACAAAGTATTTTGGGCCAAGTGTCCAATCTATCTTTTTGTCTTATGCTGTTACGAACCTACTTGCCAGGTTCAATTTGGCACATGTTGTCACATGGGATACAACATGGTCTAGGAACTCAAGGAGTTCGGTTTAGCCAGTGTGGAGCAAAGCTAATGAGGGTCCCTCTCACTCCCGTTCGTAGAGTGTTTGCAATTACCTGCACACACAAGTACATCTTGTACTTGAAGGATGTTCTTTTTTACACATCCTTACATGAGACATATTCCACAGGTGGAGAATATGAGTCTCTGGACTGACACTGGTGCCATTATTTCAATTATGTGTCACGACAAAGTCCCTAGGTGTTGGTCACATCTGTTTTCTAGACCATTTTTAGCACGACGTATCAGGAGCGATTTCGTGGCCAAAAATTGTCGGATACTTAGAATGACTTGTTAAGGCACAAGTACTGCTACACAACATTACAATGGTTGTTTATACATATAGCAAGGCTATAAGTTGTTAATGAAAAAGTTTCATTGTCTGTACCTAGAAGTGATCAATGTTTCACCTTCTATTGTGATTCAGACGTTTCAGCAAGGCTTGCAAAAGATTGCAGCTAAAAGTATTTAGTTTCTTTTCAGAACTATTTACATTCCTTTTAATGTGTGCTAGGCGCATCACATTTGCCATAAGTATTGGCAAGGATCATTACGGATATACAGGTTCGGGTTAGTTTTTGCTAAATGCATGCACACTAGGTGTTATGGGCCTTGGTGTTTAGCAAAGGCTGATTTGGAACGGCATGCATATTCCTCAGGTTGTTGCTTATGAAGCAAATTGCACTCTATGTGCACTATCTCTATGAGATTACTTTTGGATCCACTAATCACCAATAGAGGTCATGGCTCGGTTTGGGTGTTTGTGGATTTTTTCAAGTTAATCACGATGGTTATTTCGGACATTGTTGATTCTTCACCAATGTTAAACACTACTGTGATTCCCCGTTTACCAGTCATCTGGGACGACTATCTGTACACCATAAGGAAAACACACCTCAGTACTGTCAGTTATCCAAGGGGATAGATAGATTACAAAGAGTAATCTTGTGCTAAAGGATCTGCTAAGAGCATATGTTAGCACAACGCATTTCTGAATAGATGATTTTCTCCCTATTCTAGAATTTGCTTAAGTACAATTTTCGACTTTGAACACCTCTTGTGGTGGGGTTGGAGATTGTGTCAATACTTTCATACGTCAAGGACTTACTAAGTGTGCTGACAAAGTATGTTGGCAAGTAACCTTCATTAGGGATGAACATGTAGTTCTTTGTGTTCCAAATTATTCAGAATTCTAACATGAGGACACTCCCTATCTACGGACTTTTCAAGATACTCAAGCGAGTAGGAAATCTAGCTCACAACTGCATGGAAAGTTACGCCAAGGTTTCCTTGCATTATTCCAGTACCTTCAGAAGATCTGGAAATTGGTTATGCTTTCAGACACCTCTTAGTTGTGGTTACTCCTTTACAGTACTCAAGTGAGTTATAAATAGAGTTACCATTTAGACCCAAGTGACTCTTAGTTGTGGTTACTCCTTTACAACACTCAAGTGAGTCATAAATGGAGTTACCATTTAGACCCAAGTGATTGCAAACGGACAACAATGTTGAAAATCAAGATGTTGCTCTTGGTTTCATTGAACCTCCTCACTGCACCAATTATCGGTCATACCGACAACTGGCTCACTTATGGGACGTCAATAAAGAAAACATCAGGGTTCTTAAGCAGATATTACTACTTGTGCTTTTGAGGACGAAAAATCTTTCTTAAGGGGGGAGTAATGTCAGGACAAGGGTCCTACGGGACAAGGCCCAACCTAGGGGGTCCGACACCTAGGCCAAGGACCTGGACTGGACCAGTGTGGACTGGGGATCCGCTTAGGGCAAGTGCTAGGAGCTAGCCTATATAAGGGGCGGTAGGGAGGAGGATCCTATGTTCAGTTACCCTAGGTCTTATATTTGGGCCATAGTGTCCTACATGTATTTCTGCATTATGCAGTTAAGGACCTAAATGGTAGAGTTTGGTTTGGCACATGTTGTCACAAGAGGAGAAACATGGTCTAGGAACTTATGGAGTTTGGTTTAGCCAGTGTGGAGCAAAATTTATGAAGGTCTCTCTCACTAATGTCGTAGAGTGTTTACACTGTACAATTACCTCCACACACAAGTACCTCTCATACTTGATGAATGTCATTTTTTTTGGACATTCTTATATGAGACATACTCCACATGTGGAGAGTATAAGTCTCATGAACTGACACTGGCGTCCATTATTTCAATTATGTGTCACGTCAAAGTCCCCAGGTACTGGTCAAATCTGTTTATTAGACCATTTTGAGCATGTCGTATCAGGAATAATTTCAGTGGCCAGAAATTGTCAGATGCCTAGTCAGACTTGTTAAGGTTACAAGTATAGCTAAACAACTTTAACGGATGGTTGTTTACACATGCAACAAAGTTATGTTCTCTTAATGAACTAGTTGATTTGGTATCTAGATGTGATGGATTTTCACATTCTATTATGGTCCAAATATGCTAGCACGATTTTCATGTGGAAAGTATTTCGTTCTTTGTCCATGAGTCATGAGCATAACGGTGTTATGGGCCCTAGTGTTTAGCAAAGGTTGATTTGAAGCAGCATGCACACTCATGATATTAGTAGCTTTTAAAGCATTTCGCACTATATGTGCAATCTCTCTATGAGATCTTTATGAGATAAATTGTAGATATATCAATCACCAATAGCTCGTTTTGGGTGCTTGTAGATCAACTCACTAAAGTTAACCAAGATGGTTGTTCGTAACATTGGCAAGGAACTGTGACCTCTCTTTACCAGTTATTTTGGAGAACTGCTTGTAAACGATGGGGATATACATATCAATATTGCCAGTCATCCAAAGAGGATAGACATATTGCAAATATTGATCTTGTGCTAAAGGATATGCTAAGCACATATGTTATCACCAAGCAATCCAATTGCAAAGTTTGTCTCTCTAGTTGGAGTTTGATTATCATGAGACAAAGCATGTTGCGAAACTAAGCTTATTCCCTTCATGTTTACATCAGGCTCTCAACCTCGATCAACAATTATGGTGGGGTTGTTTATTGATGAAGAATGATATTATGTCAAGGACTTATACTTTGTTGATGAGTTATGTCAGCCAGTTATTTTCATGGAAAGTGAAAAGAGGTACTGAACGATGTGAAAAATGCTCTCCTTGATTTCATTGAACCTGCTAACTGAACCATGTGTTGGTCAAATGGAGAGCCAGATCCATGAAGGATGCCACTGCAAAAACATTAGTGTTCTTAAGAAGAAGTTTCCCACTTTTGTTTTTGAAGATGAAACCACTTCTCCAAGGGGGAGTAATGCAAGGCCAAGGGCAAACCCAAGGGGGTCACGCACCCAAGCCAAGGGCCAACTGCTAGATGTGGACATGGGATTCTAAATATGGAAGGTCAATGGCTTATATAATAGGCTAGAAGGGCGGAGAATCCTTTAGGTAGTTCTCTGGACATTACATCAACATACTTACTCCTTCCAAAATAAGCAACCATCTAGACACCTACCCCCTCCCCCCCCCCCCCCCCCCCCCCCCCCAAAAAAAAAGAAAAAAAAAAAGAGCAAAAATCAACAACACCCCATCATTAACCGAATCCATCAAATGATGCATCAAAAAACATCATTTGAGATTCAAACTCTCTCCTTGCACAACCCTTGTAGCTCTCTTTTGAATGCAATGACAATTTCAACTTCTTTTATCGTTCTCTTGTGAATTGCAAGTACGTTACAATACAATGGGCGGGCCTCGCCTCGGGACTAAGTGGCACGGGCATGGAAGCGTGGGATCTACGGCCGAGGGATTGTGGGCCGTAGATCCGAGTGGCAGCGTCAAAAGTAATCTAGGGTACCCTAGATTACTTTTGACTGCCGCCCTTGTGCATACGGGCCTTCATGTTTCATAACGCGCGCATGACGTAATGGTTAGGGTATGCGCCTCTCATGGGTGAGGTCACAGGTTCAAAACCAACACCCGCAAAAGTGCGTACCCTAAATTACTTTCAAAACTCGGGTACTTTAACTTACTTTTGTAAAAAATAATTTAAGATATCCGCATTCCAGATCTACGACCCACAATCCCTCGACCATAGATCCCACCCTCCCATGTCCGTGCCACTTAATCGTGAGGCCTTGTGATTTAATCACTTCCTAAATTGCGGTTTGTTTGCAACACGTCGCAACTTAGTCCTGAGGCGGGCCTCCTGATTTAATCACTTCTTAAATTGCGGTTTGTTTGCAAGACGTCGCAACATGAACACACATAGTTCAAGGTTTGTGAGGAGGACACCTTGAGACTGGGCCTTATCCTTTGTTGTCAAGGTGCACTTCATTTGTGTGCTATGCCAAAGAGAGCTTAGAAGGGATTTGCACACTCTGCGATGGCGGCAGCGATCGTTTCCGTCTCCTCCATCTGTCTGTCTCCTTCATCGTCAACTTCATCGCCTGCGCAGGAGATGCAGAGCGTCGTCTCCACAAGGTCGTTATCATTTCAAGGTCTACGAGCATCCAAAGCCTTACAGAAACCTCTTCCAGTAGCCGTGTTGTTTCAAAAGCCCTCTCTCCGTAAGGGGGTCACCATTTCCATGAGCTATGAAGCTGGGATGGGCGTTATGGGCACCAAGGTAGGCATGATGACATACTTCACCGATGTGGGAGAAGCCATACCTGTGACAGTGATTGGGTTCCGTGAAGGCAATGTTGTTACACAGGTGAAGACAGACCTCACTGATGGTTACAATTCTGTCCAAATTGGCTACCGGAGAGTACGCGACAGGAAGCTTACCAAACCCGAGCTTGGGCATCTCAGCAAGTGTGGGGCTGTTCCATTGCGCCATTTGCAAGAATTTCGACTCACCTCTGTGGATGGCTTCGAGCCTGGCCAGAAGCTCAGCATTGATGAACTTTTCAAGGAAGGCGACCTTGTGGATGTGTCAGGAAATTCAATTGGCAAGGGATTTCAAGGTACAATGTTGTTTATATGCCTGCATAAATATTTGTTATTTCTGTGCTTGTCACTTGCTTGCTGGAATTTGAAATGCGTAATGCTTGTCCTTTTAAGCGCCAGATTTTCTACTCTTGCTTGAGCTTTCTAGGTCTTGTCATGACAAGTATTCAGATAGCTCTCTCAGATGCAGAATTGGATTAGTTAGGAGGAAGATTTGGAAGCATAAGCTTGCACACACTGCAGCACAAAAACCCACATTTTTCTGTAGATGGCAGTAGTGCCATATCATGTATGATGGGCTGTTTTGTTTCTTATAAGGACCTCCGTTTACTAGTTTTATTAAATGTAAGTACCATTCACTGAGCCAGGGTGGGGGGGGGGGGGGGGGGGGGGGGGGGGGGGGGGGCCCAATGTTAGAGGCCTGAGTTGACCCCTCTATGCTAGCATTGACTGTCACATTGATAACCTCGACACCAGCGACACTTTCATTTGGAAAGGGAGGCTTGAAGAACTGGGCACCGTATTCGATGTCGGGAAGAGAGAATCTTTACACTTTCTACTTGAACAGTGATGTGTAACTTATCATCTGAAATAGACTCAAATAGTACATGAATGCTAACCATGAGAGCAATCCATATATCCTCTATGGTCATGGACTTGCAATAGTCCTTCCTTTTGCTACGTGTCCCATCTGTGTAGTAATCGCACAAATCTTTCTCACAAACAAGTCGTCTCCCATTCCTCACCACTATTGTCACGTGCACATCTAACTCTATGTGCATGTGGCCAAGTTGTAACTCCTACTTCTAGGGTTTAGGTGAGCCTAGGCAATGTTCTGGTACCCTTGTGAGCCTGTCGCTGTCGTGATGCTTTGCGTTCACTAGGAGAAAAACACAGGATTTATATGATTTTTTAACACTAGAATGGTAACCTAACAGGACATATAAGTGTTCTTTCAGGGTTTTGGGAAAAAATTCCAAAACCATAGTAGATCCACTCATTTTGAAAAATCCTTTCATGAGCTTATAGTTCAATAACTACTACATACGGAAAAAATGAGAAACTTGTAATTTTTCTCATCCCTTGGTCACTACAAGCCTCCAAAGTTGATGGACCAGTGCATTTTGCCCAAAACAGCAATTTCTTACAGTTGATTGCATATAAATAAGAGTGGAGATTTTTGTAGGACATGAGATAAAATGCTGCGTTAACTTCAATGGGTTGGTGATCAAAACATATGGTTGCTTTTACCTCACTATTTTTTTTTTTGGCAAAAAAAATAGGTACAAAAAAGTTGCATTTTTGCTATTCTGCGGATCTATCATCAAAGTTTCTATAGTCACACTCAATACAGATACTATATACATGTTTTCTTAGTTCCCTTTGGGCCTCTGGATTCAAAAGGAGCCATGGAGCATGTCAAAAGGATAATGGATCTCTTACAATTGGAACCTTGGGAGTAATGATAAAGTGCTAAATACAGCAAACATGAAAAAACTTGGTTTAGCATTATGACCTCTAGAAACGCATAGAAACTACTCAATATCTAGCCACGTTTGTAGTCTATAATTAGATATGGTCACTACCTACAAAATACACACAATTGGCCTAAGAAACTAGCAATATTGAGAAAGTTATACTTGCTACTCTAAAATGTATCGTGTTCTTCAGCAATCAAAAATCTCAACCATCATCATATACTATGCTATATAGCATATTAGGTCCCCCAAAACTCAAGGAAGATTAGCTTTATGTTATACATTACACTTACACAATCAAAATTGAATTTGGATATCAAGAAAGCCACAAAAAAATCATAAAAGTACTAATTTTGGCCAAAAAACAGGATTATGCAATTCTTGTAAATTGGTCATAACTTTCAATTTTAACACTTAGCTCTCCCTACAAGCATCAAAACATGTTGAGAACTATGAAGGTCTAACCTCTAGCCATCTAAACCTCTCAAACATGAAGTTTAGAGTGGTATAGTTGTCAAAAATTGAAAAAAAGCCAAAAATAGGACCCATTTTTTCACACAGTTTAGGTTCAAAAATGTTGTGCAAGAGTAAGGTTAATGGTGAGATCGATACTCAAAAAAAAATGCTAAGTTTTTTTCAGCTCATAAGGCAACTTTGTGGATATATAGCACCTAGAAATTCATTTTCATACTCTTCAAATAGTTCAAGCAAAATGGTCACTTAACAGGACACAAAAGTGTCCAAGGATCTAAAAGTGTCCTGTTACCATTCTAGTGTTAAAGGTTTTTTGGCGAAAGCATGTCGAGTTTTTAATGCGGTGTTCTGGAGTACCTTGATGGCAGATAAGTATGCCAAAAGCAGTGAACTTCATGATATTAGGACTTTATTGCTCAGAATGGTGTTATTTGGAGCTCATTGATTATGCGATCGCCACCAATAAAGCAAGATATGTATGTTGAGTGTTGTGCTTACCGATGCTTGGATTTGTATACAAGCCAAAGGTGATGCACTCACGAAAGCGCAAAAGGTTCTTGATGGGCTTTATTTTGTCATCTATGCGAAAACATTGATAGCGACATATGCTGTCACGTGACACATCCAACCCTATGTGTCCGTGGACAAGTTACAGCATGATCAGGGTTCAGTTCAGTCAAGTCAGTCTAGAATAGGAAGTGATCTGGGACTTTTTGTAAGTCTGTTGGTAGACCGTGCATGTCCAATCACTTAGTGTAGATGCATATCCTCTGGTTGCACACAGCATGATCATAAGCATTGCCATCAAAATCCTTCAGGGGAATTTTTCAGTACATTTAGCCTATTTTACCTATTTTTGACATTTTTCACTTATTATTTTTAAGTGACTTTTGTTGGAAAGTCGGTAGGGCAATTTTGCTAAGTTTATATATAAGCAAACTAGAGCTAGCACTATTTGGTAGAAGAGGCAACAGGAGCCAAGCTCAGCAGGCAACTTCTCAACAAGACCCTTGGTGGATTTTCTCCAAGTAAGAAGACCATCGCCATCAGACCCCTTCCACTAGCGTTTTTGGAAACTGCACCAGCCTGGTGTTTTTGCATCAGCAACTTTCATCGCCAAAATCAAGCCCCATCCTAGCGTTTTGCATCATCATCCATCGCCGGAAGAAGTAGACAAGCTAGCGTTTTTGAAGACCAGCAAGCTGGCGCTTTTGGAACACATCAGCCTAGCGTTTTTGAATGTCCTAGTGCTTGCAGATCCCAACCTTTGCAAGTTCAGCCCTCGCCATTTTCATCATTAAAGAACCTGCAAGATCAACCCTAGAGAGGTAGCAGATTCAGCCGGTAAGAACCTCAGTTTTCAGCCCTAAACCTGCAGAATTTCAGCGACAAAGACCCACAGAATATCCCCAAAAATCAGCGTTTTTAGACCCGCAGCAGATTTCAGCCCATAGCGTTTTTGGACAGTAGATACAAGATTGCAGATCTCAGCCCTTAGGTCGCCGACATAGCCTAGATTTGCATCAGTCTCATGCATACCATTTGTACCAGATTGTGCAATCATAAGTAGACCACTATCGCCATGAGAGTGGGGCCTTCGGAGGAGGGTTTTACAACGTCTCTGGTGTCGTATCTCTCTTCTCTCTCTATCTCTTAGTCTCATGCACTTGCACGCACAATGTCCATTCACTTTGTTTGTGATCATAGCATTCTCTCATTAAGAACGGAAGGCTCTACCTTCCATAAGAACAAAAGGAACCTTGAGCACAGTTCGGAGCACTCATCTTGAGCAAAGCGCAAATATTTTTTCCGCTGCACCTAACATTGGTATCAGAGCTTTGACAGTGTTCTGGATCACTCAAGAAAAGAACCACAAGAATCACAAGTTTTGTTTTGCTTGTTGCGGTCGCATGAACCCAAGTTTGCTTGGGCGTGTCGATTCCTAATCGTGTTTTTGAAGAGTGACAGGAATCCAAGGAAAGAAGGGCTTGTCCAGCCTTGTAACTAAGTCAGACTTTGTAAATAATTAATTTATTTACGAGAAAAAATTAGTTGTGTGCACATTAGAATAGATTTAGCAGTTCTGGGGCCTCAGGTGCACCCAAGTTTGGGCCAGTGCACCTCAGGGAGACCCTAGCAGAAAAATACCTTGAAGCCCTAGCGATTGGGAAATCGGGACTTCAATAAAGGGGTAGATAGCAGCCTCAGATTACAGGCTCAGAGAGATACGCGCGCTAGTGCAAGCATAGGAATGAGATGGGGTCCTTAGAATAATAATCTTAAGGCCTGAATCATTTTACGGCCTTAGGATAAGTCAATTAATGTATTTTTAAATTGTCTATGCTGGACCAAATGGCCGGACAAGTGCGAACAGGTAATGCCAGAGCAGTGTCGGTACGGCATTGCGCTGGGGAGCAGCGAACAATTTCATTAGTAGCATTTGTGTGTGTGCAATTGTGAGTTAATTTGCACATCTCATTAATAGCCTAGGGATTTTTAAAAGTGAAAGTTGAGGGGTTTTTAAATTTATTAAGTAAGTGTGCCAAGTGGCACACTTACCAATGCAAACTAACCCTCTCTCACTCTCACTCACCCTCTCTCTCTTCCTAGCACCCCCTCTCCCTGATGGCTATTTAGGAGCCCCCCCTCCCCCATTTTCAGGGCTGGCAATGCACCTACCCCCCCCTAATGTGAGCGTGCTCTACGCGGTGGAGCCCTCCATTGAAGCTTGAGAGCAGCCCCTTGCGACATATGTGGTAGCCTTGTGCTCCCATTGTCAAGAACAAGGGATCTCACAGTCATAGACACCTTCTGGTGAAGTTTCATTGCGAGAAGCTGCCGTAGACGCTCTCTTAGCAGAGTGCGGCTGCTGTAATTCTCTGTTTTCAGCCCCTAATCACCTCGATTAGGGCTGTTTTCAGCAGATCAACCATAGAAATTCTCTTCTCTCTCCTTATCCTAAGCCTACATCAAGTTTGGTGCGATTCCATCGCGAAGAAAACCTCTGTTTCGGCGTAGGGGTGTGCACAGGTAAGAATTTCAGGTTATGTGCAGAAAATTACAGCAAGCATGTGCGTGTGCATTTTGCTTGTTTCTCTTTTGTGTTCGATGCATGAATGAATGAGCATGAAGGCAACACATAACGGAAGATGGACTCTCCTCTGTGAGAGCTTCCGAGGAGCTGTTTTGGAAGATAGACTCTCTTTTTGAGAGCTTCCAACCAGTCTCGCAGAAGAGGGGAAATCCCCTAAGCAGAAAGAAAGTGGAAACACTTTCTCAGTCAGTAGTCAAAACAGAACAAAAGAAAGAATAGAGGACGGACGTATGGCCCGTTCCTGTGCTTGTAAAGATTCTCCCTTAGTAATAAAGATATTCTCTTTATGGGGGGGGGACCAGCCCATCTTTTGGTCCCCAATGAAGTGTCAAGTTTTCTCTCTCCCTCTAATTCTCTCGAGTATTTGAAGTGCAATTAAACGTCAGTTTACGCTTCCGTATTTTTGTGACAGTGGTATCAGAGCAAGGTCCTCTCTCTCTTCTTGAAGGGATTGACGACTCTTGGCAGACTGCAGAAATGGGAGGACGCGAGATAGAGTTCTCTCTCCTTCAACAGCAGGTGGAAGAGTTGCAGAAAGCTCTCTCCCATCCAGAAGTCCAAAAGATTGTCCATACTCTTGAAAAAGGGAAGGAGAAAATGCCGATGGGGTCGGGAGAAATCCCGCAGAACCCAAAGGCGCCACAACCGAGGAAAGATCCTTTGATTGGACCCTCCTGCATGCACGAGAGGCAGAAGAAACCTCCAGAACCTCATGTGCGGTTTAATCCAAAAGTTCAAGAGCAAGATCCCCCTGATTCCCCTCAGTTCTCTTTCATGAAGGATCTGGATGACATAATTGCTCCGGAAGACATGTTTCTCAACGATCCGTCGCAGCAAGAAGTGCATTCAAGGGAAAGGACTCCTGTCCACAAGGAGTCTAAGCATAGAAAGAAGGAGCACCATAAGAAGAAGCACCACAGGCAGAAAACATTCAAGTCGGGAGATAAAGATGTGAAATTCGACTCCTACAACGGACTGCGTGATAATGACAGCTTTGGCTTTCATCCGCCAATTTGAAGTTGCATTTGCAGAAGGGAATTTTAAGGAAAGATCCAAGCTTCGCCATGTTAGTTTGTACCTGAAAGGCACCGCCAGCAATTGGTGGTTAACCCTTATCCTGGAAGATCGCAAACCCCAAGATTGGACTGCTTTCAAGAAGGAGTTCTACGCACAGTTCCTTCCTCCAGACTATGAGGAAGAGGTAAAGAAAGAATGGGATCGACTTTCACGGTCAGAGAACGAAACTGTTTCACGCTATGTGGATAGGTTTTGGGACGTTCTCTTGAAAGTCACTCCATTCAAGAAGATTGACGATTCGGAGAAGATGCGCAAGTTTGAAGCAGGACTGCATGAAGCCTTGCAAAAGGCTATGAAGCTTTACCCTCGAGGTAACTTGCAGATACTTATGGAATCAGCCCGCATAGCTGATGGAATACATGACAAGGGTACTCCCAGGAAGATGGAGCAAAGCACTTACCATGCCAAGTAGAAGGCTCTCCATGAGCAGTCTACCTCTTCGACTTCTTCTCAAAAGAAGAAAAGAACCGCGTCCGAAGGAGAAGCAAAGCCTAATCAGCCCAAGAAAGGGAGATATCTCTCTCCTGCTGAGTTGCGAACCTACATTAGTGAAAGAAGATGCTTCAAGTGCGGACAAGTTGGTCATATGAAGGGTGACTGTCCTACCAAACCTCCACAACCACCCTCTTCCAATGCAGTCCCAGATGTATAGGGAAATACAACCAAGGATGGAAAAGAAAGAGCTCTTCTCAAAGCATGGGGTAGTATCAACAACCAGCGGGCTCTTATTTTGTTTGACCGTGGCAGTACAGACAACTTCATCTCTACCAAGCTAGCTGACGACCTGAACTTGCAGCCCAATCGTTTTGGAGAGTCTATTCAAGCGCAATCTGCTTTCAAAGGGTAGAACTCAAACTCTACTCCAATCATAGGGAAGTTGAATCTAAAGGTCGACGACTACAAGGATCAAGAGTCTTTCTTACTAGCTTCTCTTGAAGGATGCGATGTTATCTTGGGAATGCCTTGGCACTACAAGATGCATCCCATTCCGGACTATGTTCAGAAAACCTTATCCTTTGCTCATAAAGGAAAGGAGTATCTTGTACTTGCAGATGTAGGTGATTGGCGTATTCCTATCGCCAATCACATTGCCATCAAGAAAGAAATGAAAAAGTGTGTTTCAGCGTACTTGATTTTTGCAAGAGAGAGAGATGTGTCTGTTTCACAACTTTCTTCCTCTTTAGAGCAAAAAAGACTTGAGTTATTAGAAAGTTATCAAGATTGTTTTGCAGATGAACTTCCAAACGAACTCCCACCTTCTCGACCTGAGGATCACACAATTGATTTGATCGCAGGAAGTTCTCCAAATCAGCCCCCTTATCGAGTTAGTCTAATGCAGCAAGAGGAAATTCTCAAGCAGGTTAGCGAACTTTTGGAGAAGGGCTTAATAAGGCCTAGTACTTCTCCATATTGTTCACCTGTCTTGCTAGTACAGAAAAAGGATGGCACATTCCGCATGTGTATAGACTATAGATCTCTAAATAAGATCACAATCAAGAATCGATTTCCAATCCCTCGGATTGACGACATTCTTGACAAGTTACAAGGAGCAAGTGTTTTTAGTCGTATAGATTTGAAGAGCGGTTATCATCAAATCCGCATAGCTCCTCAGGATGTGCATAAGACTTCATTGAGAACAACCTTCGGGTTGTATGAATTCTTAGTGATGCCTTTTGGACTCACTAATGCACCAGCCACATTCAACAGAATGATGGATAGAATCTTCCACTCATATAGAAGCTTCACAGGCGTTTTCTTTGATGACGTCTTAATCTTCTCAGAGACGGAAGACGAACACTATAAGCATCTCGCCTTAGTGTTTGAAGAATTACGCAAACACAAATTATTTGTGAACGCTAAGAAGAGTGAGTTCTTTCTAAAAGAAATCCACTATTTGGGCCATATAGTATCTCACAATCAGGTGAGAATGGACCTTGATAAGATTCAAGCAGTTGTAGAATGGCCTACGCCAACTACAGTACATGATGTACGAAGTTTCCTTGGCCTCTGTCCTTATTATCGGTGTTTCATTCGAGCTTTTGCCGCGATAGCAGGTTCCCTCCATGACCTGACAAAGAAGCGGATTCCATTCCATTGGGGGTCTGGACAAAAACAAGCTTTTGAAAAGCTTAAGTATCTACTCAGTCACGGACCTGTTCTCACCGTCCCCGATCTTCGCAAACCTTTCGAGGTATACTGCGATGCATCTGGAGATTGTGTAGGAGCAGTTTTGAACCAAGAGGGTCACACGATAGCCTATGAAATTCGGCGCCTTAAAGATGCAGAGTTGCATGTCTCCATATACGAGAAAGAGCTAATGGCAGTAATTCATGCTCTTTCCATTTGGAAACACTATCTATTAGGAGCTGATTTTATTATCAAGACAGATCATCAAAGTCTTCGCTACTTCCTCACACAAAGAAAGTTATTAGAAAAGCAGAGTCTTCGCTACTTCCTCACACAAAGGAAGTTATTAGAAAAGCAGATGAGATGGGCCAACTTTCTTTCAATGTTCCATTTTCAGATTTTACACACTTTTGGAACAAAGAATGCAGTTGCAGATGCTCTCTCCAAGCGTCCAAAGATCAATGCCATAACAACAATTTATCATGAGGAACTAGAATCTCTCAGCGAGATGTATCCTCAAGATCCAGACTTCGCCACAATTTGGGCAGATCTTCAAGCTGGTCACTCAAGGCCACCTTATTCCATTAGGGATAATACACTCTATCGTCAACAAGCAATATGCATAGCTCAGCCCTTACGACAGAAGGTGATGGATGAAGCACATAATTCTCCTTATGCCGGGCATCGGGGAATTGCTTCCACCACTAGTGCCCTCGAAAGGTATTTCTTTTGGCCAACACTCCGTGCGGACATTGAAAAACATGTACGTGAGTGTTTAGTCTGCCAAAAAGTAAAATATGACGGACATAAAGTTTATGGCAAGCTTCAGTCGCTCCCTGTGCCTAACACGCCATGGGAAAGTATTGCCATGGATTTTATTACGGATCTTCCTAGATCCAAGAATGGAAATGATGCAATCTGGACTATAGTAGACAGATTTAGTAAGCAAGCCCATTTTCTTCCAGTAAAGAAGACGATCAAAGCTGATCACATGGTTAGAATATTTCTAGCTCAGATTTTTAAACACCATGGATTGCCAAAGACTATTGTGAGCAACAGAGATCCCCGCATGACTAGTCTATTTTGGCAGGCATTGTTCGAAAACTTGGGAACTAACCTTGATTTTTCATCAGCTTATCATCCACAAACAGATGGTCAAAGCGAAATCGCTAATGCCACTGTTTTAGATCTCCTCAAGGGCTATGTTTCGGAACGACGATCCAAATGGAAACAATACTTACCAATAGTTGAGTTTGCGTATAATAATACCATACATTCCTCAACTGATAAAGCTTCCTTTGAAATTATTTATGGGAAGCCACTCTTACTTCCTATTATGGTTACCAAAGAAAACATCTTCGCCGCAGATGAATTTGTGCGTAATATTGATATTGCCCATCAACAAGTAAAGCAAGCGATTCTTCGTACTCAAGAGCAACAGAAGAGAAAAGCAGACAAGCACAGAAGGAATCTCAATCTTGAAAAAGGACAATATGTCCTACTTCGGTTTGAGAAAGCTAGATTGAAAAAGCGAGACGGCAAAGGGAAAGTTGTCAAACTTTCCCATAGATTTTACGGCTCTTTCAAAATTACAGATAAAGTCAATGACGTGACTTTCAGATTGGATTTGCCTTCTAACTGGCGCATCCATAATGCTTTTCATGTCAGTCTCCTCCGACCATATGTTGGACCTCCTCCAGTGGCGCCCGTACAAGAAGATCCTCCAGAAGTCGAAGAGACTGAGGAAATCCTTCAACCTGAACAGATAATACACCACTCGGAGAGACAACTTAAGTCGGGGAGTCTACATCAAAAGTACTTAGTCAAGTTCAAGAATTACACTCCTGTAGATGCAAAGTGGATGACTGAGTCCGACCTTAAGGACTACCCTGACATCTTGCACAGTTATGTTGACGCTCTACAGTTGAGGTCAACTGTTTAGAACCAAGAGGGATGTAACTAAGTCAGACTTTGTAAATAATTAATTTATTTACGAGAAAAGAATTATCTAATTAGTTGTGTGCACATTAGAATAGATTTAGCAGTTCTGGGGCCTCAGGTGCGCCCAAGTTTGGGCCAGTGCACCTCAGGGAGACCCTAACAGAAAAATACCTTGAAGCCCTAGCGATTGGGAAATCGGGACTTCAATTAAGGGGTAGATAGCAGCCTTAGATTACAGGCTCAGAAAGATACGCGCGGTAGTGCAAGCACAGGAATGAGATGGGGTCCTTAGAATAATAATCCTAAGGCCTGAATCATTTTACGGCCTTAGGATAAGTCAATTAATGTATTTTTAAATTGTCTATGCCGGACCAAATGGCCGGACAAGTGCGAACAGGTAATGCCAGAGCAGTGTCGGTACGGCATTGCGCTGGGGAGCAGCGAACAATTTCATTAGTAGCATTTGTGTGTGTGCAATTGAGTTAATTTGCACATCTCATTAATAGCCTAGGGATTTTTAAAAGTGAAAGTTGAGGGGTTTTTAAAGTTATTAAGTAAGTGTGCCAAGTGGCACACTTACCAATGCAAACTAACTCTCTCTCACCCTCACTCTCACCCTCTCTCTCTTCCTAGCGCCCCCTCTCCCTGATGGCTATTTAGGAGCCCCCCCTCCCCCATTTTCAGGGCTGGCAATGCACCTACCCCCCCCTAATGTGAGCGTGCTCTACGCGGTGGAGCCCTCCATTGAAGCTTGAGAGCAGCCCCTTGCGACATATGTGGTAGCCTTGTGCTCCCATTGTCAAGAACAAGGGATCTCACAGTCATAGACACCTTCTGGTGAAGTTTCATCGCGAGAAGCTGCGGTAGACGCTCTCTTAGCAAAGTGCGGCTGCTGTAATTCTCTGTTTTCAGCCCCTAATCACCTTGATTAGGGCTGTTTTCAGCAGATCAACCATAGAAATTCTCTTCTCTCTCCTTATCCTAAGCCTACATCAAGTTTGGTGCGATTCCATCGCGAAGAAGACCTCTGTTTCGGCGTAGGGGTGTGCACAGGTCAGAATTTCAGGTTATGTGCAGAAAATTACAGCAAGCATGTGCGTGTGCATTTTGCTTGTTTCTCTTTTGTGTTCGATGCATGAATGAATGAGCATGAAGGCAACACATAACGGAAGATGGACTCTCCTCTGTGAGAGCTTCCGAGGAGCTGTTTTGGAAGATAGACTCTCTTTTTGAGAGCTTCCAACCAGTCTCGCAGAAGAGGGGAAATCCCCTAAGCAGAAAGAAAGTGGAAACACTTTCTCAGTCAGTAGTCAAAACAGAACAAAAGAAAGAATAGAGGACGGACGTATGCCCCATTCTTGTGCTTGTAAAGATTCTCCCTTAGTAATAAAGATATTCTCTTTATGGGGGGGGGGGACCAGCCCATCTTCTGGTCCCCAATGAAGTGTCAAGTTTTCTCTCTCCCTCTAATTCTCTTGAGTATTTGAAGTGCAATTAAACGTCAGTTTACGCTTCCGTATTTTTGTGACAAGCCTCCCCTTGTGTCTCTTTTTACTCATTGAGAGCGGACCATGCACTTAGCGGCCGGCCAATCAAGATGAGGTGGGAAAAAGCAACCTTGGTGTGAGCGCAAGGCCGCTAAGGGGTGCGCCCGCGGAAAAGAGCAGGACTTTGGTGAAGAGAAGATCCTTCTCAAACACAGATTGCAAGCAAAAGAAAACCTCAAGAACCTCAAGACTCTCAAGAACTCAAGAACCCCAAGAACCCAAGATCCTCGAGAACTTAAGAACCAAGACCAGAAGAACCCACAAGAACCCACGACTTCAGAATGGTCATCACTCAAAGCGGAATGGATACTTCGCTTGGAGGTGATGAGCATGAGAGAGGCGAAGAAGAATTTTCTCCACCAGGAGGTTTTTCCGACCCTCCCCCTTTTCCATCTACGTCAAGGATTGCACTAACTCCTATGGAGGTTTTGGACCAGATGTTTATGGAAAGGAAGTTAGAACGCGAAGTAAGAAATACAGAAAGAATGGCCGAAATGAAACGCAGACACGCCGAAAGAAGAGTAGGAAGAAAAGCAGAAATGGAGCGCAAATACCAAGAAAGAATGGCAGACGCCGTCAAAGGAAAGAGTGACCAACACATGAAAGAGTTCTTGCGACTCTTTTCTCAAGTTCAGGCACAGATGCAAGAGATTCGGGAAAAGGAGACTCTCTCAGTCTCTTCTTCTCCACAGCAAGACACATGATTTGCATGATGATTTGGATGTTAATGATAAGCATGATGATTTGCATGACAATGAAAAGCATGATGATTTGCATGATCAAGATGTGATTTCTCACAAGCATGATGATTTGCATGATCAAGATGTGATTTCTCACAAGCATGATGAGTTGCATGAAGATGATGTGATTGTTCACAAGGATGATGTGTTAGTGGATGCTTTTTCTAGCGAAGCTAACCTCGTTACAGATTCGATCAATCACGAAGAATCGATCTTGGCTTTCGAGTCGAGGTCCACAGATCCCCCACAAGAAGATTCGATAGATCCCGAAGAAGCGATCTTGGCTCTAGAGCCTAGGTCGGCTCTCGAGCCTAGGTCCAAAGAACCATTACAGGAAGTATTATGTGTTTGCATGATTCATACGCACGCATTGTTCGAGTGTTTCATTCGTGATCGTTTTTTGTATTTTAGTCAGTGTCTTTGTGTGATCCCTTTTCCTAGGCATGACATATGGTACGTTGAGCACGTTTCACTCATGAATGAGCACGAATGTATGTGGATTGTTCATGAAAAGTTGAAAAATATGCATTCAAGGACGTCACATTCCATGTCTCTTCCTTGGCATGACACATTTGTAGAAAGAGCACATGAAAGTATGAGCACTAAGCATGGGCATTTCCGTTGTGAATTGCCACGGTTGATTGCTCTAAATCATAAGAGAAAGATTCGATCTCATTGTTTGTGTGTGTGTGGGGAACGGGAGGAACGGTTTGGCACTCCATCTATTGGTTCATCTACATTGCATGCACAATTTTTGACGAAGACACGATTTTTCCCATTCACTTTACATGGAATGGGTATGTTCATGGTTTTGTGTTGG
The DNA here is from genome assembly GCF_014529385.1 of Adiantum capillus-veneris. Taxonomy (NCBI): domain Eukaryota; kingdom Viridiplantae; phylum Streptophyta; class Polypodiopsida; order Polypodiales; family Pteridaceae; genus Adiantum; species Adiantum capillus-veneris. The sequence goes on along the minus strand of NC_140932.1, from coordinate 178,228,875 downwards.
AAATGATTTCAAGAATTTTCAGCCATGAACATTCTTGAAGAAGAAAAAAGCACGACTCTCGACGAAGTTGAAGCATCGAAGGAGTCCCAGAAGACTTTGTCGCTTTCGGCGCGGCCCAAAGAAGCAAGTGTTGCAGACCTTTATGAAGTTCAAGTACGCACGACCCACACATCAGAGTGGGCCGGCGAAGAGTCCCTTCCAAGATTCCGGATGCTATTGGCAATCTTTCTCGACGCCATACAATTCGGTACTAGTACCTCACTTTGAAAAGGAGGGGATGTCACGTGACATCCAACCCTATGTGTCCGTGGACAAGCTACAACATAATCAGGGTTTAGTTCAGTCAAGTCAGTCTAGAATAAGAAGTGATCTGGCACTTTTGTGAGTCTGTTCGCAGACCGTGCATGTCCAATCACTTAGTGTAGATACATATCCTTTGGTTGCACACAGCATGATTATAAGCATTCCCATCGGAATCCTTCAGGGGAATTTTTCAGTGCGTTTAGCCTATTTTACCTATTTTTGACATTTTCCACTTATTATTTTTAAGTGACTTTTGTTGGAAAGTAGGTAGGGCAATTTTGCTAAGTTTGTATATAAGCAAACTAGAGCTAGCACTATTTGGCAGAAGAGGCAACAGGAGCCAAGCTCAGCAGGCAACTTCTCAACAAGACCCTTGGTGGATTTTCTACAAGCAAGAAGACCATCGCCATCAAACCCCTTCCACTAGCGTTTTTGGAATCTGCACCAGCCTGGCATTTTTGCATCAGCAACTTTCATCGCCAGAATCAAGCCCCATCCTAGCGTTTTGCATCATCATCCATCGCCGGAAGAAGCAGACAAGCTAGCGTTTTTGAAGACCAGCAAGCTGGCGTTTTTGGAACACATCAGCCTAGCGTTTTTGAATGTCCTAGCGCTTGCAGATCCCAACCTTTGCAAGTTCAGCCCTCGCTATTTTCATCATTAAAGAACCTGCAAGATCAGCCCTAAAGAGGTAGCAAATTCAGCTGGTAATAACCTTGGTTTTCAGCCTTAAGAAACCTTTGTTTTCAGCCCTAAACCTGCAAAATTTCAGTGACAAAGACCCACAGAAACAGCCCCAAAAATCAGCGTTTTTGGACCCGTAGCAGATTTCAGCCCATAGTGTTTTTGGACAGCAGATACAAGATTGCAGATTTCAGCCCTTAGGTCGACTTCGTCATCCCCGTCGTCATCGTCGACATAGCCTAGATTTGCATCAGTCTCATGCATACCATTTGTACCAGATTGTGCAATCATAAGTAGACCTCTCTCGCCGACGAGAGTGGGGCCTTCGGAGGAGGGTTTTACGTCTCTGGTGTCGTATCTCTCTTCTCTCTCTATCTCTTAGTCTCATACACTTGCACGCACAGTGTCCATTCGCTTTGTTTGTGATCATAACATTCTCTCATTAAGAATGTAAGGCTCTATCTTCCATAAGAACAAAAGGAACCTTGAGCACAGTTTAGAGCACTCATCTTGAGCAAAGCGCAAACAATAATTCCGCTGCACCTAACATATGCCTAACACAAGTGTGGCAGGGAAGCATTGAGCGATCTTATTGGGATGTGCAAGAAAGGCTTTTCTCCAAAGTGTTCACCCATGCTGGTAATTTGATGGCCATTAAAAATCGCTCAGTGAGAATGGCCACCTAGATTAAGTGGTTAAAAATAAAGCCAAGGTTATTTTTAAAAATAACGACGAGCAACTAAATATAAGCAATTGTAGAGCTTAAGGAGGCGGGCAATGTTGTTGGAGAGGAGGCTGAGAGGAGCCTGAAAGAGAAGGAGAACGAGGCCAGAGAGGACGTTGTCGAGCCGGCTGGTAGGGAAATTGACGGGGAGCTGTTTGTGGCACAGGAGGAGAAGGGCGAGGAGAGGTTGATACATGTTCTTGGGCAGCGCTCGCAAAGTAGAGGGGTAGACGAGCGGCAACCAGAGAAGCTTAAGGCGAGCAAGGGCCGCAAAAGGAAAAGGCGTTCAATACAGTTAGATTAGGAAGTGTTCTTGCACTTTTGTGAGTCTGTTCGCAGACCGTGTATGTCCGGGCACTTAGAGTAGATGCATATTCTCTGGTTGCACACAACATGATCATCAGATTACAGTCAAAACCAATCAGGAGCATTTTTACAGTGCATAGACCTATTTTTCCTATTTTAGCCATTTTTCACTTATTATTAATAAGGGACTTTTGTTGGGAAACTGGGTAGGGCAATTTGACAAGCAAGTATATAAGAAAACCTAGCGCTAGCACTTTCTGGCAGAAGAGGCAGTAGGGACCAGACATCCAACAGTGCACCTTCTCAGCAAGACGCCCCGGCAGTTAACCTAGCGTTTTCAGCCACAAGAACCAACCAACGTTTTTCATCAAGTGCAGATCAGCCCTAGCGTTTTGCCACTTGCAGATCAGCCTGGCGACAACATATTACCTAGCCTTTTTGCAGTAGATCACAGATCAGCCCTAGCGTTAGCAGAAACAGCAGAATCAGCCCTAGCGTTTTTGGATCAGCAGGACAACATAGCGTTTTGCAGAATCTTTGCGATAAGACCATCATTAGCATCAGCGTTTCCAGTTTTCAGCAGTCAGACTCCGCAGTAGAAGTCTTGAACCTCGCAGATCTCACCTTCCCGCAGCAGATCCTCGCCGCACGATCAGATCCAGCGCAGTTTGCAATTTGAGCCCGGAAAACGCAGATCTCAGCATCTGTGTCTTCAGCGCGTCGTTGTCGCATCGTCGCCATCGACATTGTCATCCACACAGAGTCAGAATTCAGCAGATAAAGATTTGCAGATATCAGCCCGTCTCGTCGTCGTCTTCATCATCGTCGACGTCGTCGGCAAGTCTAAGCATTGTAGAGATTTGTGCAATCAATAGTAGACCGCTCTCGCTATAGAGAGTGGGGCCTTCGGAGGAGGGTTTGACAACATTCTGGTGTCGTATTCTTCTCTCTCTCTCTCTCTCAGTCTTAGTACCTTCATTCACAGTGTTCATCACTTTGTTTGTGATCATTTGCAAGGCTCTCCCTTCCGTAAGTAAAAGAAACCTTGAGCACAGTTCGGAGCACTCATCTTGAGCAAAGTTAAATATTCACTTCCACTGCACCTTACATTGGTATCTGAGCTTTGGCAGTGTTCTGTATCACTCAAGGAAAGAACCACAATAATTTTTGTTTTGCTTGTTGCGGTCGCACGTAACCCAAGTCCACTTGGGCGTGTCGATTCCAAATCATGTTTTTGAAGAGTGACAAGAAACCCAAGAAAGAAGGGCTTGTCCAGCCTCCCCTTGTGCATCTTTTCACTCATTGAGAGCGGACCGTGCACTTAGCGGCCGGCCAATTGACGTGAGGTGGGAAAAATCAACCTTGGTGTGAGCGCAAGGCCGCTAAGGGGTGCGCCCGTGGAAAAGAGAAGAGCTCGGGTAAAGAGAAGATCCTTCTCTAACACAGATTGTAAGCTAAAGAAGAACCTCAAGAACTCAAGAACCTGAAGACCCTCAAGAACCCAAGAATCCAAGACCCACAAGAACCCAAGTTCCTTGTGAACTTAAGAACCCAAGACTTTAGTGGATGTTCATCACCCGAAGCAGAATGGATACTTCGCATGGAGTTGGTGAGCATGGGAGTGGCAAAGAAGAGTTTTTTCACCTGGAAGTTTTTCTGACCCTCTCCCTTTTCCATCTACGCAAAGGATTGCACTAACTCCTATGGAGGCTTTCAACAAGATGATGGACAGGAAGTTAGAATGCGAAGCAAGGAAGTTAGAACGCGAAGCAAGAAAGGCAGCAATTGATCGTAAGTACCATGAAAGAATGACAGCCATAGCACGTGAACGCGAAGAGTTGTTGCGACTCTTTTCTAATATGTAGAGGCAGATTGAACATAATCTGGAGAAGGAGACTCTCTGAGTCTTATCTTCTCCAAAGCATGATGCACAGGAATTACGTGATTTGCATGATCAAGATGTGATTATTCCCGAGCATGATGATTTGCAGGATAATGATGTGATTGCTCACAAGGATGATGGTTTAGTAGATACTTTGTCTAGTGAAGCTAACCTCATTGCAGATTCGATCAATCACGCAGAACCGATCTTGGCTCCCGAGTCGAGGTCCACAGAACCCCCACAGGAAGATTCGATCAGTCATGAAGAACCGATTTTGGCTCTCGAGTCGAGGTCCAAAGAACCCCCACAGGGAGTATTCTGCGTTCGAATGATTAGTCAGCACGCATTGTTCGAGTGTTTCATTCGTGATGCTTTTCTGTATTTTAGTCACCGTCCTTATGTGATCGATGAACATGATTCACTCATGAATGAGCACGGATGTATGCGGATGTTTCATGAAAAGATGAAATGTTTGCATCCAAGGAATTTGAGAGTTTTCTCGCGTGAAAACTCATCTGATTCGAAAGGGAACTGTCCCATTGCGTGCGGGAGTCTTTGAGACACGCATAGACGTGTTTGCTCTTCTCAAAATGATGCGAAACAAAAAATTAGCTTGCTGTGTTTTTTTGCAGGTTTAGGGTTTCACACCTAAACTGCAAGGTAATGTTAGGGAAGCTTCGAGAAAGCCTTGGGTGCTTGTAGAGGACAATTTAGAGAGATTTCCCACGAGGAATCTCGCCTAATTCAAAGGGCAAGTGATCCTATAGGTGCGAGAGCTCGAGGACTACCCACATTAGTGATCGGCACGTGAATTGGAGCGCAAAACACAGAATTACAGCTTACTGTATTTTTTTGCAGGTTTAGGGTTTTGGCTAGTTTAGATGCCTACAGGTCCCAAGAGCTTCGAGGAAGCTAGGGAATCACCGAACAGGTGTTTTGGTGCAAATTGGAGGCCAAAAACAGAGATTACAGCGTGTTGGGATTTTGTCCGTGGAGACTTCTACTGTGGTTATGTTACCGAAATTGGGTTAGAGTAGGGGAATTCAGCCCGATAAAAGTGGGACAGCTTGTAGAAGTTTACAAATTTTTCTCAAGTGCAAGAAGAATAAAGAAATACTAAAAGGGGCGCCAGTCTTTGGGGCCAACAGGGTGTCGTTTTTCACTTAGAAGCACCCTAGCTGCCAAGCTGTGATTTATTTGAAGTGGTTGAATTCCTGCCAGAGGTTTCTTTGTGAAGTTTCTTTGTGTTGTAAAGTTCCAAGTTAAGGTTTGGATGAGAGCTTGTCACAAACGGGAGCGCATAACAATATAAAATACATTCGGATAAATAGGATTTATCACTTATTACTGAAGCCAGAGGATATAGAGAGAAATAAATAGAGAGAGAGATAGAGAGTGAGAAGATCGACACAGTACTGGGGACCAGAAGATGGGCTGGTCCCCCCCTCCCGTAATAGTATCTTTATTACTGAGGAGAAGTCTATACAAGCACTTGAACCGAACGTATTACCACGTTCGTTCTAGAATAAGACTTGATGGTTCCTGGAAGCCTCAGCTTCCGATTCCTAGGGCAAAACCCTATTTCAAGGAACTTCCGTTCCTTATTCCAATTCCTCGAGAATCAAGGTTCTCGCCTCTGGATCTCACCTTCCAGACTCAGGGCATGGCATCCCTGCAACTCTTTTCCAAGTCTCTTTCCAGAGTCCTCTTCCCGCAGAACAACTCTGCTTTCCCGGACACGAAGTCCTTACTTGGGAATTCCAACTTCCGGATCACAACTTGAGAGACTACCTCTCTCCGATCCGTGGATCTACTTCCCAAACTCGGGTACGAAACCCTTGGGCTGATCTGGCTCTAGTTCCTCAGAGCGCTTTTCTCCTGCAGAGGCTCATGCCTTCCTCTGCTCTTCCTCTGCTCCTACTCCCTCACGAAGAGGAAGTACACCTACAATCAAATACTCAAAGATCAGAACATGAAAATCGTTACCTTCAAAGTCTCGACGCTCGAAACGCAACTCGATTCTCGAAAAGCAATTCCTCGGAAGAGATCTCTCCATAGAAAATCCTCTCTTCCAATCCTACACACAAAAGAGGCGTGTTCTCGGGTTCCTTCTCGTAAATCAGCCCCGTCTACAACGTTTATGGGCTGAAAACAGAGAAAAACAGCAACTTGTCGCGATGGAAACACGCTTCGTAGGCACTTCTTCACGAGGGAACTCGCGCATTGGGTCTTGGCGACATCTGGTACACTCGGGGCAGCCATGGGCATCACCGGCAACGTCTTCTTTACGGCTGAAATCTGCAGCAGCATCTCCTCCTTGCAAAGATTGGTCCTCTCCTCTGAGTGAGGGCATGTAATGCTTTTATAGGCACGAATAGCTGCTCGCGTAGAGATCGCGGCCGGGGTTTTGTTTTTTTTTTTTTTCCGTTCTGCCAGAAAAAGAGAGAGAAAACGTTGGCTGATCTGTTGCCTTATTTATCAGATGGCTGCCCACTTATTAAATGGGCGGCCGGCGTATTTTAAAAAATAGTTTGAACCTGCCCAAAAACTCAATAAAACCTTATAAGTTAAAAACAATGCTTTCACAACACTTCCCAGGCGTCCCTGGATGCAATCACACGCACAATTGCAATGCAAACATAAACTTGCTCACGGGAAAGCATCTGCTTTCCCGAAAAGCAATCCCGCTTTCTCAGAAAGCATCTGTTTTTCCTCAAAGTTTCCTTTGAACCCATCTTCATTCAAGTGCTTGCTTTTCCTTGTGCACAATTCTAACACAGTTCGGAATTTCCTCCCGACTATGGATATTCCCTTTCCGATGCACCTGTCACCCACCTTGTGACGCATCAGGAATACCCATCACCTAGTCCTTTCCTACCGAACTTACGGTACAATCTCCTTCACGATGCTCTATGTCACCCATCCTATGACGCATCAAAGATGTCCGTTCCCGGATGGTCGGATACTTCTTTCCGATGCTCCTTGTCACCCATCTGATGTGACGCATCAAAAGTACCCGTTCCTGGTGGCCTTACAGATATTCCCGTTCTCAGTGCTTCCGTCATTACTTTGAACGACGCACTAGGAATACTCTGTACTTGGATGTCTCCAGTGAGAAAAACCCTCTCACTTAAAATTCCAATAATTCATTTAGAATTATTTTTCCTGTTGTTCCAAGCGAGAAAACCCTCTCACTTATAAATCCAATAATTCATTTAGAATTATTTTCTTGTCAAATAAAGCCAGTTTAGCAACATAGCTAAAGTCTACCGCCCTACGGGCCGGTTTCATGGTTCCATTGCTGAGATAGAATCACTTTTTCCTTAAAGAGTGAGCCTTGGTTGGTTTGCGGCGAAGACACGGAGCATAAGAACTTGGAATTGCACTATGGCTTACTGGACAAACGACGCCAAGGAAGAGGGTTCCTCTTCACATGACAGACAAGCTGTTTCTCCTCCAGTTTTTGAGCGTAGCAAGAGTTCACGGCCACCCCTGTCCGTACCTTTTGTTGATTTGAATGCTTCACAAGGTCAAGGGCATATGACTGGGCAACTAGAGGAGGAGCGTTCAGGACACAATTGGTTGCCGTTGTGAATGTGTTTTCTCGATTGGTGCAAAATCCTAGGTTTATGGAATTTTTGCAAGCTCCACCAGTGTCATCGCAGACAAGACAATTGTCTCATGCTGTAGAGCCTCTTGAGGCTCAAGCCCATGTTGCAGAGTCACTTGGGGCTCCAAGACAACTTGTGTCCATGAACATGTGGTTAGGACGCCTATTCCACAAGCTTTGCTGATTCAGCCAACCACTTTTCAAAGTCGAAATGTTGCATTAAATGGATAGGGATCCAGTTTCTAGGCTATGCAACAGGTTTTTCCACCATCCACAGTACTTGTTGGGTATTTCGGGGGTGGATCTGTGTTTTAGGGCATGGCCGGTTATGCACCTAGAACAAGAAATATATGCCAGGAACAGTCTTTGGGGGTATGCAAGGCATGATGCCAATCCCCATGTATGGTAACATTGGCACGCGGCAAGGGTTTTAGTGTAGTCAAGGCCAGTTTGGGGTGCCGGTTTTTCCGACCAGCAGGCAAATATGGCACCAAGGAACTAAAATGTCAATGGCCAAGGGGCACAGATAATCCCCACCACGGTACCCATGTTGCAGATAATTTTCTATGATAATTTGGAAGTGCAAGAAAAGAAGAAACCATACAAGGAAGGTGGTGCAGCTGTAAAGTTTGATACCTTCAGTGGTTTCGAGGATGAGACGAAGGCTCTTTCTTTCCTCCAGCAGTTTGATATGGCTTATGTAGGGGGGAATTTTACTGAGGCCTCCAAGGTCCAGAAAGTTGTCAGTTTCTTGAAAGAAAATGCACGTTGATGATGGACGGCATTGTTGATCGAACGATAGGCACCCGCCACATGGGTTAACTTCAAGCAAATGTTTGCATCTACATGGCTTTCAAATGAATCTGAAGCCGATGTCATGACAGATTGGCACCAACTCAGTGCGGCTTCTTCAAAAGCTTAGAGGAGTACAATCGAAAGTTTTGCAAAGCGTTGCTTTCAGTAGCTTCCTACAGGTTTGTGCCAACAACAGAGCAAATTGAGAAGTATTGTTGTGGTCTGAAGACTACTGTACAAAGAATCGAGTGGCCACCCTTACTCAGCTTATGGAAGTTGCCCACACTGGGCATGCCTTGTTGAAGGGAGAAGATAGCGGATTCGCGAGCATCGTGAAAGGGGATCAATCAAAGAAAAATTCAGCAAAGAGGTTCTTTGCAAAAGCGACTCCTGAAGCTTCCAGGAAATGCAGAGAAGGCTAAGGACTCACCCGAGTCTTTTAAAGGACATGCCAAAAGAAAGAGACAGGTTGCAAGATGCTATTTGGTGAAGTTCAAGAACTATCCACCTATGGATGCAAAGTGGATGGAAGAGTGTGAACTCACCAAATGTATTGCAGCTTTATCTTGAGGCCTTTGGGTTACAATCTGCGTATCTCAACGTGTTCACAAGAGAGAAGATGATGGAGCTAGCACATCAAATGTACATACGAACTGAGTGCAATAGAAGTGTACATTGCGGTATAAATGCTAATGGTACAATGTTCACTTCTATGATATATGGAAATGACAAAAGTAAGGTGTCATTAAGTCGTTTGTATCTATGTGTCATGACCTTTCTTGCGGATACATGCGGCGATGATAAAAGGGTGCTAACCACACTAAATTATCTGTGGCATCTATGTATCATGACCTTTCTTGCTGATACATGAGATGATAAAAGGGTGCTAACCACACTAAATCATTTGCATCATATATATTTGGCATGCAATCAAGGACATTTGCGATTTCAAGAGGGGGGTATGTCACAAGGATGTGGCAACCACTAACCTTAGTTGTTGGTTTCTTTCCCTTGATTTTCATTTGATTTTTGGGACCCTCTTTTTGAAGTCACAAATGGCCGGACATTGTGTGGCCAATGTGAAACAATCGACGGCCGAGAGTTTCACCCGTAGAATTAAAGGGCAGGACACCACGAGTTGGTTGGGCCAGTCGGCATTGAAATCCGAGCAGTAAAAGGATGTCTAGGCTTAGTTGAGAGTCATTTAGGCCCCGCGCAACACTTAAAAGTTGGTGGGTACTAGGAAATTAACTCAAAAGAGGCAAACTGGACACATGGTGGCTCCTAATGAAATAGCCAGACTCATCCCAAGAGGGGGCGTCCAAATTGAGAAGAGGGGCTGATTTTTATCAGAGTGTGCTCCACAGTGTGTGTGTGTGTGTGTGTGTGTGTGTGTGAGTATTGGGTGCATGTGTCACAAACGAGAGCGCATAACAATATAAAATACATTCGGATAAATAGGATTTATCACTTGTTACTGAAGCCGGAGGATATAGAGAGAAATAAATAGAGAGAGAGATAGAGAGTGAGAAGATCGACACAGTACTGGGGACCAAAAGATGGGTTGGTCCCCCCTTGTAATAGTATCTTTATTACTGAGGAGAAGTCTATACAAGCACTTGAACCGAACGTATTACCACGTTCGTTCTAGAATAAGACTTGATGGTTCCCGGAAGCCTCAGCTTCCGATTCCTAGGGCAAAACCCTATTTCAAGGAACTTCGTTACTTATTCCAATTCCTCGAGAATCAAGGTTCTCGCCTCTTGATCTCACCTTCCAGACTCAGGGCATGACATCCCTGCAACTCTTTCTAACTCTCTTTCCAGAGTCCTCTTCTCGCAGAACAACTCTGCTTTCCCGGACACGAAGTCCTTACTTGGGAATCCCAACTTCCGGATCGCAACTTGAGAGACTACCTCTCTCCGATCTGTGGATCTTCTTCCCAAACTTGGGTACGAAACCCTTGGGCTGATCTGGCTCTAGTTCCTTAGAGCGCTTTTCTCCTGTAGAGGCTCATGCCTTCCTCTGCTCCTACTCCCTCACGAAGAGGAAGTACACCTGCAATCAAATACTCAAAGATCATAACATGAAAAACGTTACCTTCAAAGTCTCGACGCTCGAAACGCAACTCCGTTCTCGAAAAGCAACTCCCCGGAAGAGATCTTTACATAGAAAAATCCTCTCTTCCAATCCTACACACAAAAGAGGTGTGTTCTCGGGTTCCTTCTCGTAAATCAGCCCCGTCTACGACGTTTATGGGCTGAAAACAGAGAAAAACAGCAACTTGTCGCGATGGAAACACGCTTCGCAGGCACTTCTTCGCGAGGGAACTCGCGCAGTGGGTCTTGGCGACATATGGTACACTTGGGGCAGCCATGGGCATCACTGGCAACGTCTTCTTTACGGCTGAAATCTGCAGTAGCATCTCCTCCTTGCAAAGATTGGTCCTCCTCTCTGAGTGAGGGCATGTGATGCTTTTATAGCTCCTAGCCACGGGCACAAATAGTTGCTCGCGTAGAGATCGCGGCTTTTTTTCCTTTTTTTTTTCCCCGTTCTACCAGAAAAAGAGAGAGAGAGAAAACGCTGGCTGATCTGTTGCGTTATTTATCAGATGGCTGCCCACTTATTAAGTGGGCGGCCGGCGTATTTTAAAAATAGTCTGAACCTGCCCAAAAACTCAATAAAACCTTATAAGTTAAAAACAATGCTTTCACAGCACTTCCCAAGTGTTCCTGGATGCAATCACATGCACAGTTGCAATGCAGATATAGACTTCCTCGCGGGAAAGCATCTGCTTTCCTGAAAAGCAATCCCGCTTTCTCAGAAAGCATCTGTTTTTCCTCAAAGTTTCCTCTGAACCCATCTTCATTCAAGTGCTTGCTTTTCCTTGTGCACAATTCTAACACAGTTCGGAATTTCCTCCCGACTGTGGATATTCCCTTTCCAATGCACCCGTCACCCACCTTGTGACGCATCAGGAATACCCATCACCTAGTCCTTTCCTACCGAACTTACGGTACAATCTTCTTCACGATGCTCTATGTCACCCATCCTATGACACATCAGAGATGTCCGTTCCCGGATGGTCGGATACTTCTTTCCGATTCTCCTTGTCACCCATCCGATGTGACGCATCAGAAGTACTCGTTCCTGGTGGCCTTACAGATATTCCCTTTCATAGTACTCCTGTCATTACTCTGAATGACGCACTAGGAATATTCTGTACTCGGATGTCTCCAGTGAGAAAAACCCTCTCACTTAAAATTCCAATAATTCATTTAGAATTATTTTTCCTTGGTGTTCCAAGCGAGAAAACCCTCTCACTTATAAATCCAATAATTCATTTAGAATTATTTTTCTGTCAGATAAAGCCAATTTGGCAACAGCATGTGATCACAGCTCTAATGGAAAGCTTGCCTTCTCCCTTATCTCATGTAGCGTGATGATTTGTTCTCGTGCATCTCTCTCCCCTTTGCACATATGGGATGCCCCTCTAGTTGGGCTTCTCAGATGACCATGTAGAGTTCGGGGGGTTTATTGAGTGTTTGCCAAGGCAAGAGCCTTTTGTATAGGAACTGGATTAGCTAATTGCTAATCCTGTATAGGTACACACAGTTTCATCGCGAAGAAATGCGAAAACGAAGAGTCTTCTCGCATGAAAACTCGTTCGATTCAAAAGAAAATTGTCCCACTGCGCGTGGGAGCCTTTGAGACACGTGTAGACGTGTTTGCTCTGCTCAAAATGATGCGAAACAGAAAATTATAGCCTGCTTTGTTTTTTTTTTGCAGGTTTAGGGTTTCGTACCTAAACTGCAAGGTAATGCCAGGGGAGCCTTGGGAAAGCCTTGGGTGCTTGTACAAGACAATTTAGAGAGATTTCCCGTGTCACGTGACACATCCCAACCCTAGGTGTCCGTGGACAAGCTATACCACAGCAGGGTTCAATCAGTTTAGATTAGCAGTGATCTGGCACTTTTGTGAGTCTATTTGTAGACTGTGCATGCCCAGTCACTTAGTGTAGATGCATATCCTTTGGTTGCACACAACATGATCATCGGAATTCCCATCAGAATCCATTAGCATCAGTTAGGGGAATTTTCCAGTGCGTTTAGCCTATTTTCCTATTTTTGGTTATTTTCACTTATTATTTTTAAGTGACTTTCCAACAAAAGTAGATAGGGCAATTTTGCTAAGTTAATATATAAGCAAACCCAAGTTAGCACTTTCTGGCAGAAGAGGCAGCAGGAGCTTCCCGCTCAACAGGCAACTTCTCAGCAGTACCCCCCCCCCCTTAGCAGTAGACCAACCTTCCCTTGGCGTTTCTTCACAGAAGCCTCGCCTACAAGTTTTCAGCCCTTAGCGTTTTCTCCCTACAGCCAGCCACCGCCATAAGCCTCCAGTTCTTGGCACTTTTCCTGCAACAGGCTCAGCCCAGTCATTAGCGTTTTCACTAATGCTAGGCAGCCAATAGATTCCAGCATTTTTGTGGCGTTTTTCAGCAGGTATTCCTCAGCCTTGGCAGCATTTTCAGCAGGTGCAATTCAGCATAAAAACGCAGCTTAGCAGGTACAAGACATCAGCGTTTTTGTCTCTAGCATGGCCCTCGACACAACCATCAGATTCAGCCATTAAAACAACAAGAAACCAATCAATTTCAACCCCGAAAACAGTCCACAAATTCAGCCAAAGAAGATCATAGATTCAGCCATCGAGTCGTCGTCGTCACCACCGTCATCGTCATCGGCATAGTCCCATTGCATGAGTCCATTGCATACGCATTGTACACCTTTGTGCAATCAAAGTAGACCACTCTCGCCGACGAGAGTGGGGCCTTCGGAGGAGGGTTTTACAAACTCTCGGGTGTCGTATCTCTTCTCTCTCATTCACTTGCACGCACAATATCCACTCACTTGTTCGTGATCATAGCATTCTCCATAAGACGGAAAGCTCTCTCTTTCCCTAAGAACTAAAAGGAACCTTGAGCAATGAAGATCACTAATCTTGAGAAAGTACAACATTCATTCCGCTGCAGCTAACATTGGTATCAGAGCTTTGGAAGTGTTCTGCATTACTCAAGGAAAGAACCACAAGAATTTTTTTTGTTTGTTGCAATCGCACGAACCCAAGTTTACTTGGGTGTGGTGATTCCTAATCGTGTTTTGTTGAAGAGTGACAGGAATACCAAGAAAGAAGGGCTTGTCCAGCCTCCCCTTGTGTCTCTTTTCACTCATTGAGAGCGGACCGTGCACTTAGCGGCCGGCCAATCGACGTGAGGTGGGAAAAAGCAACCTTGGTGTGAGCGCAAGGCCGCCAAGGGGTGTGCTCGAAGAAAGGAGTAGAACTCGGGTGAAGAGAAGATCCTTCTTCAACGCGATTTGCAAGCGAACGAAAACCTCAAGAACCCCAAGAACCCAAGACCCTCAAGACTCAAGAACCTCAAGAACCCTAGATTCTCACGAATCAAGGACCTCAAGCACCCAAGTTCCTCATGAACTTAAGAATCCAAGACCACAAGAACCCACAAGAACCCACGACTTCAGAATGATCATCACTCGAAGCGGAATGGATACTTCGCTTGGAGGTGATGAGCATGAGAGAGGCGAAGAAGAATTTTCCCCACTAGGAGGTTTTTCCGACCCTTCCCCATCTACGACACCGATTGCATTATCTCCAATGGAGGAGTTGAGGTTGTTGTTTATGGAACAGAATTTACAACGCAAAGCAAGAAATGCCGCAAGAATGGCAGCCATAGCGCGTGAGCGTGAGCAAGCACGCTTCGAAGACAAAGAACGACAAGCCAAATTGGATCATGAATTCAAAGAAAGAAAAGCATAAATGGAACGCAGACAAGTAGAGAACCAAGCAAGACAAGCAGAATTTTATCGCGAGAAAAAATCACGCTTGCAAGGGATGTTGCGACTCTTTTCTCAAGTGCAGACACCGATGCAAGAGATTCAGGAAAAGGAGACTCTCTCAGTCTCTTCTTCTCCATCGCATGATACACAGGATTTGCATGATTGTATGAAACATGATGATGTTTTGAACGACAATGATAAGCACAATGATTTGCATGATGATGAGAAGCATGATGAATTGAATGATAATGATTTGCATGATGATTTGAATGACAATGATAAGCATGATGATTTGGATGCCAATGATTTGCATAATGATTTGGATGACAATGACAAGCATGATGATTTGCATGATCAAGATGTGATTTCTCACAAGCATGATGAGTTGCATGAAGATGATGTGATTGTTCACAAGGATGATGTGTTAGTGGATGCTTTTTCTAGCGAAGCTAACCTCGTTGTAGATTCGATCAATCACCAAGAATCGATCTTGGCTTTCGAGTCGAGGTCCACAGATCCTCCACAAGAAGATTCGATAGATCCCGAAGAAGCGATCTTGGCTCTCGAGCCTTGGTCCAAAGAACCCTCACAGGAAGTATTATGTGTTCGCATGATTGATACACACGCATTGTTCGAGTGTTTCATTCGTGAAGGTTTCCTGTATTTTAGTCAACATCGTTATGTGATCCCTTTTCCTAGGCATGACATATTGCATGTTGAGCACATTTCTCTCATGGATGAGCACGAATGTATGCGGATTGTGCATGAAAAGCTGAAAAGTTTGTATGTCAGGAAGTCACACTCCATATCTCTTCCTTGGCATGACACATTTGTAGAAAGATCACATGATAGTATGAGCACCAAGCATGGGCATTTCCATTGTGATTTGCCAGAGTTGATTGATTTCGATCAAACAGAAAAGATTCGACCGCATTGTTTGCATGTGTTTGATGAACAGGTTGTCACTCCGTCTCTATGTTCATCTACATTGCATGCACAGTCTTTAGAGAAGACAAGATTTTTTTCCTTCACTTTACATGGAATGGGTATGTTTATGGTTGTGTTGGAGATGTTTCAGGAATTTTCAGCCATGGAGATTCTTGAAGACGGCAGAAGCAGGACTTTAAACGAAGTTGAAGCAAGGAAGGAGATTCAAAAGATTTTGTGTCGCCGTCGGCGCGGCCCAAAGAAGCAAGCGTTGCAGACCTTTATGAAGTTCAAGTACCGCATGACCCACACATTGGAGTGGGCCAGCGAAGAGTCCCTTCCAGGATTCCGGATGCTGTTGGCGATCTCCCTCGACGCCATACAGTTCGGTACCAGTATCTCACTTTGAAAAGGAGGGGATGTCACGTGACACATCCCAACCCTAGGTTTCCGTGGACAAGCTATATCACAGCAGGGTTCAATCAGTTCAATCAGTTTAGATTAGTAGTGATCTGGCACTTTTGTGAGTCTATTCGTAGACCGTGCATGCCCAGTCACTTAGTGTAGATGCATATCCTCTGGTTGCACACAACATGATCATTGGAATTTCCATCAGAATCCATTAGCATCAGTTAGGGGAATTTTCCAGTGCATTTAGCCTATTTTCCTATTTTTGGTTATTTTCACTTATTATTTTTAAGCGACTTTCCAACAAAAGTAGGTAGGGCAATTTTGCTAAGTTAATATATAAGCAAACCCAAGTTAGCACTTTTTGGCAGAAGAGGCAGTAGGAGCTTCCCGCTCAACAGGCAACTTCTCAGCAGGACCCCGGACACAACCATCAGATTCAGCCATTAAAACAGCAAGAAACCAGTCAATTTCAACCCCGAAAACAGTCCACAAATTCAGCCAAAGAAGATCACAGATTCAGCCATCGAGTCGTCGTCGTCACTACCGTCGTCGTCATCGGCATAGTCCCATTGCATGAGTCCATTGCATACGCATTGTACACCTTTGTGCAATCAAAGTAGACCACTCTCGCCGACGAGAGTGGGGCCTTCGGAGGAGGGTTTTACAAACTCTCGGGTGTCGTATCTCTTCTCTCTCATTCACTTGCACACACAATATCCACTCACTTGTTCGTGATCATAGCATTCTCCATAAGACGGAAAGCTCTCTCTTTCCCTAAGAACTAAAAGGAACCTTGAGCAAATAAAGATCACTAATCTTGAGAAAATACAACATTCATTCCGCTGCACCTAACATCCCGTGAGAAATCTCGTCTAATTCAAAGGGCAAGTGACCTTACAGGTGCGAGAGCTTGAGGGCTACCCATAGAAGGGGTTGGCACGTGAATCGAAGCACAAAATAGAGAATTGCATTTTGCTGTATTTTTTTGCAGGTTTAGGGTTTTGGCGAGTTTTGATGCCTACATGTCCCAGGAGCTTTGGGGAAGCTAGGGAATCACGGAACAAGTGTTTTGGTGCAAATTGGAGGCCAAAAACAGAGATTTCAGTGTGCTGTTATTTCTCGCCAGGTTTTGTAAAGTGCTCTAAAGTGCGTGGAAAGTCATTGATTACTTGGGATTTTGTCCGTGGAGACTTCTACTGTGGTTATGGTGCCGAAATCGGGTTAAAATAAGGGAATTTAGCCCGATAAAAGTGGGATAGCTTGTAGAAGTTTACAGGTTTTTCTCCAGTGCAATAAGAATAAAGAAATACGAAAGGGGTGCCAATCTTTGGGGCCAACAGGGCGTCGCTGTTAGCTTGGAAGCACTCTAGCTACCAAGCCATGGTTTGTTTGAAGTGTTGAATTTCTGTCACAAGTTTCTTTGTGAAGTTCCTTTGTGTCGTAAAGTTCAAGTTATGATTCGGGTGTAAGCTAAAGTCTACTGCCCTATGGGCCGGTTTCACTTGCACTTTCTTTTAAGACGGTTTTGGGCTTTTTGACGCTTCATTTTTTTGTTAATTCTTTCTATCTTAAATGGTATGTATGCCTTATCAACTACCATCTTATTGTAGTAATTCTTTTTATTTTGTTCTTCGTTAAATATTGGCTACATTACGCTTGAGTTTGTCCTGTACCTCTCTAGCTTATATGTGTGTGAGAGAGAGAGCATATGGGAATTGATGATATTTGTGGAGATGCTGAAGTTAATTTTCAGTCCTATCCGATGGTTCTGTTATCTTGTGGGTGATTACTATTATGTCAAGTTTAACTGAGTTTTAACTCAGACTAGTACCGCACACAAACACAAGGTTACTTCACTTCAATTGAGAGAATTGAACTTAATGAAAGAGAGAGGCAGAGAGAAAGGAGGGATGACACCGCATGTCGACCCTCAAAAGGCCACTTTAATTACTTGCACAAGTGGTGATACATTGGCTAAATGCTGAATACTTCATGCGGATGCTTCATGCAAAACCGCAAGGCTGGATCTCGTGCTGGCATTGAGGATCTGCAAAACGCTAGGGCTGATCTGATGCTATAGGCGGAAAACGCCGATCTGGTGCAAAATTGTTGGGGCTGAATTTGATGCAAAAACGCTCGCTGATCTGCTGCAAAAATGCTGGGGCTGAATTTGATGCAAAACGCTAGGGCTGATCTGTTGTTGTAGGCTGAAAACGCTGGTGCTGAGGGTACTAATGATGATGAAAGTGGGGGCGATGGAAACATCGGTGGGTGCTTGTGCTGTGGGTATTTGAATTGCGGGTACTGGATTCTGTCGTCCTACTCTTTTATAGGTCTTTTAGCCATTTTCCCTACCTACTTTTACTAAATGTCACTTATTAATAAATGACTGTAGTGACTGTTCATTTGCCTATATGCTTCAGTGAGTGTATTGTGTAAGTGAGGGTATGCAACTAGGACCTGTCTGATCATGCACGTTCTTCTAGAGGCTCACAAAATGCCAAGCTAGATCCTAAGTTAACTAAGGCTGACGCTAAACTGTAGCAGTAGCTTGTCCACGTGGCTCAAGTGTAATGCGCACGTGACACATTAATCTATATAACTTGCATTTTCCTTCAATGTTGGTATCTCTGTACTGTAGTTCGTAAGTTCGACTGGTTTTATACATATAGAAAGGCATTGGTTTTCACTTGATTCCATATTGTTAGTGCTTAACCTTCTGAATGTGGATTTATGCGTTGACTTTAAACATTGTTTTATCCATATCTTAGAAAATTCAGGTGTCGACTTTATGTGTAAGCTCTTAGCATATCTTTTCTACTGCAGGTGGAATTAAAAGGTGGAACTTCAGAAGAGGGCCAATGACTCACGGTTCCAAAAGCCACAGGCAGCTAGGATCTATTGGAGCGGGTACTACTCCTGGTCGTGTCTACCCTGGGAAAAAGATGCCTGGAAGGATGGGTGGAACAAAGACAAAGATTAGAAAGCTGGAAGTCATCAAAGTGGATACGGAACTACGCACTCTCATTGTGAAAGGGGCAGTTCCTGGAAAGGCAGGAAATCTCCTACGAATAGCTCCTGCCAAGATAGTGGGGAAAAACATCCCCAAGAGTTAGGAATTATGGCAGATGAAGCTTGTCTCATGTTTCTTCTTATGACACACATTTGGTGTATGTCGGCCCATGGGCCTTGTTTCTCACATGTAAAGGTCAGCACATTTGTCAATCCTAGTCTTTTTCCCTCACTTCAGGAACTGTGCCGTGTTCTTTGATACCGATTGAGGCTGTAAATGATACCAGCTTCCCATATGAAAGCACAAGCAGAATTATTTTGTTGCACATTCTCTTCTTCCTGTGTGTTTATGTGGTGTGTTTTTTTCCGAGCACACATGCACGCACTCCCACACACTTGAATACATACATACATACATATATTTGCCCGTGGACCTAGAGGTCTTGAGTTCAAGACTCGTTGGATAGATCCTTGAGGTGTTTTAGGGTTTTTCTTATGATGTTAAAAGTTATTTTTTCTTCTCCTTCTCTCTTGGGGGGGCACATGTAGTCTTTATACCCCACAGAAGAAGAAGCACAGAGCCCCTGACCTTCCATTGGCGGTCCCTTCCCTCCTTTTAGACAGCTTTCCACCACAGCCCCTGACTACCAAACTCGTGAATTCTCTCGAGAAATGGATAACTTAGAATCACTTGATCATGGGCTGTCTTTCTGCATACGCAACTTTTTTTCTAACCATACCAAAAAAGATGGAATTTTAAGATGCTCCAGAATTTGGTGAAAGTATAAGTCATTAGGAAAATTCTTGGTGTTGTGCTAAGCATGGAGAAGGTTAGGTATCGTGCAGTTTTGAAATTAGGAAGCTGATTCTAGTTCCCATGAATTTTGAGTATTGATTGTCATTTGTGCAAGAACCTGTAGCATTCAATGACCAAAAAAATCTAGCACATAGTAAAGAGTTTTTGGCTTCACTAGGCCCTGTCTCTTGACAATTGGAAACACAATTTGGCAGGGCCCACAGCAGTGCTTCGCTTGATATTGTTTTAGCTTAGCCAATTTTGAATTATTGGGGGAGTGAACTTCCATCTACCACTATATGTAGGTTTGACAACACAATCTAGAAAGAATGGTTGAAGGAGGAACAATCCAGCACAATTTTGTGAATTTGGACCGCCCGATCGCACTATGCACGTGCCTCACGATTTTCACCTCCACCCTTGATCCCATTTGAACGTCCTCATGGCATATAGTGTTGAGGAGAGACTAGAGTTGCTTGCAATCTAGAAAGAATGGTTGAAGGAGGAACAATCCAACACAATTTTGTAAATTCGGGTCACACTATGCACGTGCCTCATGATTTTCACCTCCACCCTTGATCCCATTTGAACATCCTCATGCCATATAGTGTTGAGGGGACACTAGAGTTGCTTGCATGGTTGCCTCACGACATGTGAATATATGATAACAAAATCAAGTCTCAAAATGAGCAGACAAGTAAAAATTGAGAGTCTGGAGACGATGCTATTGCTTGGCTTAGGATAAGGACTTATTGACTATAGTAAAGAATATAATTATCAGAACCTAAAGAGGACATGTAAAATATTACCGTCGCTAGGCAAAAAGAAACCACACTTGGAGAAGTATAAGAAGCTCACGAGTTTGGGTCTTTTGCTATCGCGGTTTTAACAGGGTAAACAACACTCCAAGCATAGAAAGCAAAGAAAGAGTGATACACGAGTTTTTCCATCAGGTGTCCTCGGGTTTTACATCATGTCGCTTTTTTGACCTTGCGGCATATTATACAGTGGACTGGTGTTATATTGCGGTTTGGGTTTTTTTTATAAAGGGTTTTGAAAGCACTCGGGGATTGTTCTTGAAACACCTACCGGTTGGTTTTATGGCTGAACGAACTAAAAATAGTAGGGTTTTTTCACATATAATGCATAACATCATAGCATTTGATGGTTTTCTGATGTGGTTATTGCAATTTTTTCAAAGAAGAGAAGGATTGGTACCTCGTTCACAATTTGGTCATATTGCTTTCTTTTGGCTTGATATACTTAATTGTGTTGATACCTAAGTCAAACATGAGATAATTTTCTGTTATATAATATAGTATTTTGTGGAGTCTTGTACGATAGGGCTACTGAGTTATTCTTGTTTTTTTTTAAAAGGAGAGGGATGTAGGTAGTAGAGTGATACCGCATGCACTTGCTTGGTCTAGATGAGTTCTTGGACTAATTTTGATGCATTGTGAAAGTTCATTTCTTTGCAATATATAGTATTGTAGGGATGATGAAAAGGTACAAAATAATTTGACGCTGAAATTGGGAATAAAACACTTGGATCGGAAGGGGTGGTGGCCTTCCTATTAGCATGATATGTATGTAAATATCTATTTAAGGTCTTAAAAAATCGGGTTACATAATAACCATATCTATAATTACTACCAAAATTCACTTTTATCTTAAAGGAGTGATGACCTTTTTTACTACAAGCGTTAAAATGAACTTAAAAAGAACAAAAACACACCTTTTACTTGACAAAACTAGAATTCATGATTCCTTTAGACGATGGTTTTAAGTTAAAAAGGTTGTAAGTTGGACATGGATAGCAATTGATATAGTCCATTGATACCTCTAAAACACATTCAAGGTTAAAATAGTTGTTGTCTTCTTTGAATGGATGAAAGTGAGGACTCTATCCTTTCTTGGAATTTTTTTGGTCTTAAGTTGTTGTCCATTCTTGAAGTACCAGACCCTTTCCGCTTTATGGATCAATCTATATAGATCTACCTTTGT
Source organism: Adiantum capillus-veneris (assembly GCF_014529385.1). Lineage (NCBI taxonomy): Eukaryota > Viridiplantae > Streptophyta > Polypodiopsida > Polypodiales > Pteridaceae > Adiantum > Adiantum capillus-veneris. The sequence goes on along the minus strand of NC_140932.1, from coordinate 178,207,566 downwards.
ACTTAAACATTGGAATGAGACCTCATTCTTATAGCTTTGTACAAAAATAATTATAAGACTAGTTGTTTTTGTGCTACCCTTGGTCACTTGTCTAAAGCCAGCTATCTTTTGAACTTTTATGTTCATTTTTGTTTATTTATTAAAACAAAATAGCTACACACAGACATGTCACTTTCACATGTGGCTTACTGTTTTGAGAATCGATAAGTGCTGATATTGAACACTACATGGATGGTAGGTATAAGTTAGAAAGGTTTTAAGAAGGACATGGATAAAAACTGATAGGTTCATTGACACCTATAATACGTATTCAAAGCTAATGAATCTGTTGTCTTGTTTATATGGGTGCAGGTGAGGACTCTATTTTACTTAGGATCTTTTTGGCTTAGTTGTTGTCCATCACTGTTGAACCTGACCTCTTTCACTGTCGAAACCTTCTCTAAGATATTATTACACACAATATTCTCAATCTTTTCCATAACTCAATCAAATGCATAAACAATCAAGAATGTAACACCTGCTTGGTACACACACACACACACACACACACACACACACACACATCTAGGTGTTGATATAGAATTGTAAGGAGATTAAGAGGTGTAAATCTAGCTGCCAAGTGTACGAAATACATGGATGGTAGGTATAAGTTAAAAAGGTTTTAAGTAGGAGATAACAATTGATAGGTTTGTTGACACTTGTGATACGTATTCAAGGCTAACGAGTCTGTTGTCTCGGTTATATGGATGCAGTAATATTCTCTAGATGCACCTCCTCTCTCTGGCACATGGAGGGAGGTCACTAGACTTATATGATAGGATCTGTTTTAATTGGATACTGAGAGGACATGGATCCAATCTATTTAGGAGTTGGGCACAAAGATGAGTAAATATAGAGAGCATTTTCTCCACCTCACAAAGGATATCTCTTATCTAAGCCTACATATACTTGGACACTTGTCCCACTACTTACGATGTGCTATTGTATAGATTTCGACATCATCACACCAATTGGAGATTAAGACTATTGGTAGATTTTGAGGAATCTCAGTTGAGGCAGATTGTGCCAACTGCATCAGAGAGAACCAAAGATAGTGTCCACTATATATGCCATTGTATAACACACTATGAAATACGTGGCCGCTTTCGCTATCTCTTTAGAGAGGTTTTTGGGCCTCTATCTAAGGTAATGAGATACCAAGATTAGAGATGTGTTGGAATTTTTATTTAGCACCATCGAGCAGGGTTACTAAGAGAGAGGCTCACAGACCAAGAGACATGCCTAAAGATCGATCATAGACCGAGAGACACACCCAGAGATAGATCACAATGTTCTTCCATCCCAAATTTATCTTTAAAAGGAAGTCAAGGTATAGACTCATGGTAGTTATCCACAAGACACTATAAGAATTAGCTCCATCATGCATAGTATTGACTAGAAATTATGACATCCGCACTAGCGTTGTTAGTGCCCAATAGTGGGTGTAGAACTAGGTACTAATATATGCTCCCACACACACACACATACAAATCGTACATCAATACTAAGATCTATATATTGAGTTTCAATCATAACTTTAAAGATGCAAGGTAGAGTAAGCCATAATGAAGCCTCCCACTAGGAGAAGCATGAAACAGGCAAGATCATCACAAAAATTAAGGTAGTTGATAGGACATGTACACCACAAATTGGAAACAATATCAGAGAATTAGACTTAAAGTGAAGTGAAAATTACATATTAATTGGAATAATTAATCAATTGTGTATGTTCAAGCATCAAAAGATCAAAACAAGCATTAAAATCACACATCGCATGCATGTGCTAAAATTGCGAGAGAGAGAGAGAGAGAGAGAGAGAGAGAGAGAGAGAGAGAGAGAGAGAGAGAGAGAGAGAAAGAGAGAGAGAGAGTAAGAGAATTCGACACTAGTTGAGGGCTGAACTTTTTGGAGCCAACCCCCCCTCCGAAAGAACTTTGTATCTATATAATTCTTTATTAGAAGAAGAACTTTTGATCAATACAACTAGCCAATTGCACTTTTAATTTCACAAATTGAAGAGATGAAAGCTCTAAAATTTGGCAGAGTTTGTGATTAGTCTTTTCACTTAAAACTCCTCATTGAACTCAATCCCAAGTCTCTAAACACCTCGCGGGTGATAGGATCTATAAGGATTAAGCAATAATGGGGTTGGAAAGAAGATATGTAAGCATTAAGAAGTATAACTTGTATAGTTAATTACGCATAAGCTTGAGTAGCCATAGCTATGGAGACTTGCCTGAGAGAGAGAGAGAGAGAGAGAGAGAGAGAGAGAGAGAGAGAGAGAGAGAATCTTTTCTTGTACAGAGCCTTGCTCTGTCAAGATAGGAATCAAGAATTTTACTTTGTAGTAATAATTCAAAAATTTCTCCCTTCTACAGTCCTCGGATAAAAAAGTGTTTAACAACAAAGTTTTTTGTCTCGCCATTATTTAAAAATTATTCTAAAAATACTCACAATAGGTCCTTTAGAGGTAGTTTTCTATCTTTAAAACTACTCCTTTTACCATCTCTCTTGCATGGGAGGCTTGTGGACCGCATCCCTTATCTCCACATATCTTTCAGCTGGCATGTGTGGATTATAACACGTTGGCTCCCATTCCAACCTTCTAGCTAGCCATACTGCCCACTTTTGGAGGCATTTGGGATCTATTTTTGACTCTTTTAGACACACAATATCCCATTTTTGTCCCAGAAAATCTCAATTGAATCCTTATCAAATTCCATTGGCACTTCTAAAAATTGAATTCAAATTTTGGAACTCTCTAGATGATGAACACATTTCTCTCTCCATTATACATAATTGGCCCTTCTACTATTTTTATTTTCTCTAAGTAGAATGATCCATTTTAGAGAGATAAAATTCGTTTAAGTAAACCAAAAATGAGATTTGTGGCAAAGAATTAGCACAATATGAACTGGTCATACTTGCTAAGGCTTTAGAAGTGTGTCTAACTAGATACTTTTTTTCTTTTTATCCAAACCTTGTATCAAATTCACCATGATGTAACTCTTGGGTCTCATAGGTCATTTTGGTCTTTAGAAGACGTTAATATAACATTTCAATTTACTTATGTGTGTGTGTGTGTGTGTGTGTGTGTGTGTGTGTGTGTGTGCACGCGCGCGCGCATGCGTGCATGTGCAGACCTTGTTTCAGATTCAAAATAATGTAACTCTTTGGTCTCATAGGTCATTTTGGCCTTTATAAGACGTTAATATAATATTTCTCTCTCTCTCTCTCTCTCTCTCTCTCTCTCTAGCTCAAAAGACAGCTGGATCTAGACAAAGGACAATGATTAGCACAAAAACAACTCAGTCTTTGATTCATTTTTGTACATAAAATAGTCATGAACAACTTATTTTGAAATGAAAGAGGCCAGGTTCGACAGTGATGGACAACATCTTAGCCAAAAAGATCTTAAGTAAAGATAGAGTCCTCGCTTGCATCCATATGAACAAGACAACAAATTCGTTAGCTTTGAATACATATTACAAGTGTCAACAAACCTATCAACTATTATTCATGTCCTACTCAAAACCTTTTTAACTTATACCTACCATCCATGTAAGTGTTAAATATCAGTAAATATCCATTCTCAGATTAGTAAGCCACAAATGAAAGTGACAAATTTGTGTGTACGTGCGGACGCACATGTGTGTGTGTGTGTGTGTGTGTGTGCGCACGTGTGTGCGTGCACGCGTGCCCGTCCTAATCCATCACCATACTCAATAAGTCGGGAAGTAGGCCCATTGAGTATGGGCCTACGAGTCCTACCATAGCCCGAGCAAGATTTTGCGAGCAAAGAAAAACTCGAGCGAAGATCTATAGTTTCCATTGTACATGAAGCACTATTTCAAAAATAATCATAAACCTTCACGGCACCTCACATGAGGATTTTAAACCTTAACCAAATCCATCAAAACAATACATACTACTTATCCACAATCCAAAATATTAGAACATCTGTAGTTGTGGTATTATCACCGCTCGAAAAAATAATTAAAAATGCCATAACCATTATGCTTCCTCTCACGAAAAACAAAGCAAAACAAATAAAGTACTTTTTAAAAAAATTGGACAGTCTCCCTTGTATATGAAGCACTATTTCAAAAATAACCATAAACCTTCACGGCACCTCACATGAGGATTTTAAATCTTAACCAAATCCATCAAAAGAGTACATAGTACTTATCCACAATCCAAAATATTAGAACATCAGTATTTGTGGTATTATCACCGCTTGAAAAAATAATAAAAAAGGCCATAACCATTATGCCTCCTCTCACGAAAAACAAAGCAAAACAAACAAAGTACTTTTTTAAAAAATTGGACATAGTCTCCCTTGTATATGAAGCACTATTTCAAAAATAACCATAAACCTTCACGGCACCTCACATGAGGATTTTAAATCTTAACCAAATCCATCAAAATAGTACATACTACTTATCCACAATCCAAAATATTAGAACATCAGTATTTGTGGTATTATCACCACTTGAAAAAATAATAAAAATGGCCATAACCATTATGCTTCCTCTCACAAAAAACAAAGCAAAACAAACAAAGTACTTTAAAAAAAAATTGAACATAGTTTCCCTTGTACATGAAGCAATATTTCAAAAATAATCATAAGCCTTCACGGCACCTCACATGAGGATTTTAAACCTTAACCAAATCCATCAAAACAGTACATACTACTTATCCAAAACAAGACATGAATTTGAATTTTAACATCCACCAATGTTATAAATCCATTGTTCTTATGACGACTCGCACTCATCATCGATGAATACGTTATGTCTCTAATACCTCTCAGGGATGCAAGAATTGTACCGCATATCAGCTGCCATGGTTCTAGCCATCTGCTCTGCGTAGACTGGCAATGCACTTCCATTAAAAAAAAAAGATTGTGAAGTTAAACACCAAACAAGTAATATAGGCAGTATCGATGATCAATAAATACCAACGCTAATACAAAAATAGTGACAAAAAAGATGAGAGCAATGTCAATGTCAAAAGTAAGAGGGGCCCTCACTAGTCGTCAAAGGGATTGACACGCGATGGCATGTCACTCTCATCATCAATATCTAAAGAGGTGGACACCTTCTCTCTGCCCCGCTTTCTACGGCGAAGCAACGGTAACACATATCCTGAAATCACTGGCTCATCAATGTCGACTGCAACACATGCTCGTCCTGAAGCCAAGCAAGCTGCTAGTACAGGGGCTGTGCCACATCCAAGCTCCAAACAAATACCTCCTCGTCGGCAAAGCAGCTCCACAAAACATGCAATGAAAGAATGGCTCCGTTGCAGTCCTCCTCGCAATGGCTCGCCTGATAATGATCTAACCTGAGAGAGCTCCGGAAGGTGATGCACCATAAAAGAATCCGAAGAGTGCATACCAAGATGGGAGAACAAGGCAGCGCTTTCTGATACAAAGCAAGGTGGACGCATACCCACTCTGTGAATCATAAATAGCATAGAGCAATTACACTACAAAACAAGACACACGATTAGAGCAAACAACAAGACAAAGTGCTGAAATATTGATGTAAAAACAAATGTATCACCTCCACACGACCACCAAAACTCTCCACATAACCATATGCTCCATGATGGAGCACTACAATACGACGATGAACCACCATCTCCGAAGCACGAGAAAATCTCTCCACCCAGCCAACGGCCTCTCCTGTTATTTTAACTAGATATCAATAATAAATACCACAATTTTTTTTGCATGAATATAAACAAGATAAACCTGCCAAAGAAACCATGATCAACAGCCATCCACTATCCGCCAATGTCGAGAATGCCAAATGAACACCAGCACGTACATGATCCTCAGTGCAAATGTCCCAACGAGGTGAAGTAGAGGAGCCTAAGAGGGACCCACCAAATGGAAGATCTAAGAAAATCAAATCTGCAGTCCATGAAACTGATTTCGTGCCGCGGGTATACAAGATAGAGTCAGAGCGTGCCCGCACGAGATGCTCGTGTACAGGGACCCATGCAAGATTACGGATCCCCGCCCTATAGTCTGCAGCAATGGCAATGTAGTCCCCAACAATAGTCATGCATCGAGTATCCATAGAACTAGAGAGACAATGAGATGGAGACTCCATAATATAAACAAAAGAGATACTCCTTCGAGCCACGATCGTGCCAGGAGCAACTGAGACATTACAAGGAGGTTTAATAAGCCATGCATCAACCACGTGGAAGGAAAGCATTAACAAATGCAATTGTAGTTTACCTGGAGGTGGCTCCACCTCCTCGTCAATGATCTGATCCACAACCCTCTCCTTTTCCTTTTGTGAGTTGCGCATTGCTAAAATAGATAACTTCAAATCAGAGCACTGTAACTTTTAGATAGGCAAATATGAGCATGATCAAACATACCTGCACGACTCTCTTCTACTATGTCTACTCGAGGAACCTTCATCGTAGCATCCTTCGATATCATCTCTTGTAGCTCTCTTTCACGTCCAAGAACATGGCCCTTCTCCATATCTATCCACCATGGACAATTATCTATCTCCCAAAGAGTCAATGCGTGCATAGTAGAGGGATACATGCTTGTGTCTTGGATCGCTAGCTGAGTCCATTGTCTAGCCAGAAAGGGCATGGCAGGCAAGACACTCTTGGCAACCAAGAACATGAAGAATCTACAAAGGTCAATTAGGTGACACGAATGTTACGAAACAATAACAATGAATATTATATATCTAAGTCAGTTAGTGATTCACCTGAAAGCCAAACGTTGTGCTGCCATTCTCAATGTATCCACCTTCTTTAATGCCTGCTTATCGATATCCTTAGTCTTCACTCCAAGAGACACCTCTATTGGAAATAGATAGGGCCTCGCCTCAAATTTAATTTCTTCAAAGTAGAATGCAAGAGTGCAGTCATGCTGCAAAGGCACCACGGCTGGCACATCCAAAAGATCTGACACAATCTGAAATGCCCTCTGAAAAACCCGAGCCAAAAAACCCTCTCTACGAAGCCAGCTACAATCCCAAATAAAAAGAGGAGACAAAGTTAGACTTTTATATAAATGCATGATATATTTAGTACTTTTAATCTTAGCTATACTTACATGCGAAAGACGTGATCTCCCTTTTTCAGACCATATGCACTCCTGGTAATCTTGTCTGCTTCTAATAATGAAACCCAATGAATCTTGTTTTGCACAGGGGCATCTTGAAGTGCTATTAAGTTCAGCTTCTCCAACGTAGCCCAACTATCAAGACCCCATTTCAAAGACAAAACTCTTGCTAGCCAATCCGTCCCAAGATTGGGATCAACAATGTTAAGCAACTGAAAAATTCAATAATGCATATGACAAGTACTTAAGTAACTTTTTACACGTTTTTCTCAAGAGAATGCCATGAATTCATGTTATCTACATACCTTTCCAATTCGATCTTGATGAGTAATCTCCTCACAAATTCTCTCTTCTTCTTTCTGATGCTCTTCCGCAGACAAGCTTTGTTTGATAAGAGCAACTCGCTTTTCTTTTTCTTTTGTCATTTGAATCTAAAATTAAATATACGTTAATAAGCTTTGAAATCATGCATCTAATGAGAGTAAAAATCATTTAGTCTGACACATACATCATAGACCAATCTGCCAAGGTACCGTCGAGTAAGTGGATACCAAGGTTCTGTACCTTTGGCATTCTTCTTCCATACAGCGGCAATAAGTTTTTGATCTCTATCTGGCAAACCCTTTAGATACATTTCATGGTCCGCTGTACAAATATGTGTCGTATTGACAATCTCATCACGAAGATGAGTGACAACAAGAGCATGAGTGTTCATGCTGCATTGAAAGACCAAAAAACCAGTTGATACTCACATTCAAGTGTTAGCAAAGATAGAAGAAACATCAACACTTACAAGTTCATTCGTTGTAAACTGCTTAGCAAGGCAATCTCTGGCACCTTAGTGGGATCTATAATGGTGCATAGGACTCGACAGTGTTTCTCCTTTGAAGTGGAGAACTTCTCTTTTATCGCTTCCCTCCAAGCCACGGTGCGATGATTCCCTTCCCAAACATAGAACATGTGATTTGTAAGATCTTGAAACTTTCTTTGTTTTTTTAACTCGGCTTCAAATTCTTCATTGATTTCATTCCAAAGAGGTTCCCATGTAGCCTTTATCTCATCTAGAACATTCACAAAGTCAAACTTCAAACAACATTCACAGCACATGGACATCAATACAAAAATGAAAAGTGTTAACACATACCATTCACAAAACTCTCCTCTCTTTTGCATGTTACCAAAGAGACAATGAATGCTCCTTTCTCTGGCTCATAACCTTCTTTTGCAAAGGCCGCCTTCAATCCACTGAGATCATCTCTCAAACCTCTCACTCTTGCATATGGAATCAATCTACATAAAGGAATGGAGGGACAATCAAAGCAACTAAAAACACGTGTGATTTCAAGGATGTCTGCACCTCTATGCATAAAGATATTTTGCTCATCTTCCATCTCAGACGCTGCGGTAACCTCATCCATTATCTCCCATGGAACAATCTGTAAACCATTCTCCTCGGGGGCTAAAGTATCATCAACTTCGTGTAGATAGCTCTGTCCCATTTCCATGGAAAGAACCTCCTCACCTTGTGTCTCAATTTCCTCTATCATGTCGGTAGCTGAGACTGAAGATATTTGATCACTAGCATCTACCTGGCCATAAAGAGAAGCATTGTTACTCCTCCCCCTTCGTGATCTTCCACGTGGTTTCGGGCTGTTTCAACATCAACAAGAAACATGGAGACAATAATTTTACAAAAGAGTCAAATTATATATGGCACCATATTGAAATAAAACACAACAGAAATCTTAAAAAAATTTGGACAGAGCTACCTTTGTACATAGAGCATTATTTCAAAAAATACTATAGCCCATAATGGGTTCTCACTTGAAAAATTTTGGTGTTTAAAATTATTTCATAAACATAATTCATGAAGCATAAATTAAGGTCCACACACCTATGGCCACACACCGATCAACCAAGCATTAATTTAGGACCTTAAACATAGTGTATCTTTAGCCCAACACAAATCAACCTAATGTATCTTTTTTAAAGATCTTAAACATAATGTATCTTTAGCCCAACACATAATGTATCTTTTTTAAAGATCTTAAATGTATAGGTTTTTTCTAATTTAAGCTCAATTAAAAGATGTTTTACAAACTACCTAATTAGCCAGGGTCTCAATACATCAAATGCATACAGAACAAGCTGATATTAAATTGAGCAATATTCCCCTTCAAAGCCAAGCTAATATAGAACGGAAATGTTAAGCTAAGTTCAGGATGTATTGAGCATCAGTGAGCACCTTGTAGGTGGACGACCCCTTCGAGCCAACGCGGAGTTTCGGCCAGCCATTGACACCTCTCAAAGACCTTTCTAAAGCCGGAAGCTAAATGAACTTGCAGAACAATTTGCCTTGCTGAACGATTTGCTAAATGCCACGGACCTGCTAAATGAACTTGCAGAACATTTTTCCTTGCTGAACGATTTGCTTTGCTGAACAATTTGCGGCTATCTAAACCACCGTGCGCCGGCGCGCGCTCCTACGGCCAAGGAATCGCCTGAACAATTTGCCTTGCTGAACTGTGCTTGAGCTGCTGAAAGCTGAACACTCTGAACTGGCTGAACGTCTGTACTGCTGAATGCTGTACAAACACCTGAACTGCTAAAACCTGTACTGCTGAATGCTGCACGAACACCTGAGCCTGAAAACTGCGCCTGAACGCTTGAGCCTAAAAGCTGCGCCTGAACTGCTGCGCCAGAACGCCTGAACCAGCCTGCCCTGCTCGTTCTGCTATGTCTGAACTACTGCGCGCCGGTGCGCGCTTCTATGGGCATGTTGCATACGGCTCCTCGCACGCACACACAACAGAGCACGCTCCTCGCACACACGCTCTCAAGCATAAGCGCAACAGAGAAACCGGTTTAGGTAGGACGTTACACAGAGGCAAGGCTCGGTAAAAAACTTTTTTCCAAAACTTGACAAACCTTCGTATGTGGACCAAGATAGCTAAATTGACAAACTTGAAGGTTTTTACATCAAATAACACCAAAAATTTACATGTTAATTTCAAAATTTGTAGGTTTGGATTATACTAAACCTAGGTTTTTTTCGAGCACTGCGTGAAAGAGGCCCTATTGTAAAAATTTTAAAAGATTTTGGACATAAGTCATGCTACTTAGAGGACCAATATACTAGATTTTACAGATTTTTAATTATTGACAAGATTTTAAAGAATTTTTTAGATTTTGAACCGGATTTGCTTAACGTTCGGTGATCATCTTTTATGAATGCAAGCCGTCTGCACCGCTTTTTGAGAATGACGCCCGAAATAACGACTACCATCTGTACCTGGTGTTATTTATCAGTTTAGACTCTGCACTCACCTTAACTTCTCTAAGAAGATTGCTTCCAATGTCTAGACACATTATAGTATTCGGACCACAAGTTGGTCAAAAGCTTGTTCTTATTTTTGAAGGCATCACATATGCGCTTTCTCTCATTTCTGTGAAACAACATTTTGAGTTAACTAATGCGTTTACTTTACATCCACTTACACTAAGTGGAGGACAGGTAAAAATGGAAGTTACTGAGTCTATTAGTGGTGAAGAGGTCTTCCTTCTGAATCATGATGTCTGTCAATTCTTCAAGGTTCGCTTGTCAGTTCCTGAACTTGACAGTGGAATTAAGGCTCCTCCAGTAATTGTCGATTTAGAATCAGATGCCGAGTCACGTGGTTGCTCTAGCGTACTTGATATTATACGCTCAATGCCTTTGCAGAGCAACTTGTACTTGGCCCTGAAACAAGCTAAAGATATCATTCAAGTTCAAGAGCTTCCTGTGTTTTATGATGGATATGTTGCATTTGAGTTGCCCTCTCTAGGTCACACTAATGGAATGATTGGGATGGAACAGAGACATGATAGCCACATGTGGACTGAATATGTCACATGTAGCAGTGATACCTTTCCAGGGGTCGTTAGGTTCAGTCGATGCTCGGGTCACTTATGTTGTGTCAACATTGATTGTCCATATTACTCGAGGACAGGACTCTACAATGAGGTTCATTGGCGAGGCCGGCTTTCAAAGTCATCTCCAAAAGGCATGCTGACACCTGAATATGGCACCTTGATATGCAATCATTGCTCTGAAATGCCAGAGTGTGTGGCAACCTGTCCTACAGTTATTTATTATTGTATGCCAAGGGAGAAACAAAAGTGGACCCGTTGTGTGCTGCATCTAGGTGAGCATCAACATCCTTGTGCGGAAGGGAGGTCAAGAGTAAATGAGAAAAAAGTAGAATCAGTGCTTCAAGCTCGTGCTGCTCAAGAACCATTCACTACAGCCAAACAGCTCGAGCGCATGACTGCTCAGGATATGATCATGGGAAAGCTTGTAATGGAAAATGCAGACAACACCGAATATATTGAAGATCGTGAGTTTGTTGAATTTCTCGACACAATCACACCTTTGTCAAGTAGACGAAGGACTGAACGAAGCTTGGAATGCGCCAAAAGATCAAAAAATATAAGTGCAAAAGGCTTAGAAGCAGTGCTTGACTTGAAGAGTAAGAGTAGGTATCCATATATACATGATGTTCTCTTCCCTGGTCAACTTGGAAATGCCCAGTAACCACATGTGTTCAAGATGTCAATAATTGGGCCCGGAAGTGGAGTTGATCTGGTTAATCGGATGCGTCCGGGTGGAAAACTTGAGCAGATGTGGATACACTTTGATCATGTGCATCGTGTGCAAGGCTGGCCCACAATGTCTGCACATGTTTATGATCCGTTTGTAAGTGAACTAATGACAATCGCAACATGTGAGTTTACTATGGAGAATAAGTTTGCACAGATAGAGTTTTGGAAGATGCTCAATAAGGTGGTTCAAGATGAAGGATTTGATAAGCCTGAGTTCAGAGGTTTCATGTCTGATGAGGCTAATGCAAATTGGATAGCAATCAGAACAGTTTACTTTGGGGGTCCCAACAAGGTTGTACCATCTAAGGAAAGGTCTTGCGTGTTTCATTGGAAGCAATCCATGATCTGGCATACTACTAAATGTAGCAAACCTTCCTCACAAGAGGAACACAAAATTAAATGCCGAAAATGGCAAAATGCACCATCAGAGAATCAAGCAGATATTTGCAAAGGAGAGCTTCGTCGCTTTTGGAGAGCAGGACATGCTGTTGATGGTGAAGTTTCATGTTTGGAGACATGGTTGGCTTGGTGGGATATCAGAGTTTCACATTGGGCAGGAAGATTTGTTATGCAAGATGAGTCTGGCATTTTTGTGCCAAACACTAACTTGTCTGAGAGTAAACATGCTAGCATGCGGGCATGCTTTGGTTTCAAAGAGAAAATTAGTTTATATGAAGCCGTAGGGGCAGATATGGCAATGGCTGTACTACAAAGTGTTAAGTACAATGCATACCTTAAAGGTGCAAAGACATGTAGTGGTCCCGGAATACAAGACCTTGCGCAAAGATTTTTAAATCATTCATCCACTGCCTCTGCTGCAAAGAAGTTGGTCGATCTTACACACTGCTCAATGGACGAAATGGGTTTGCAAAGTTCAAAGATGAATAGGTCAAATATAAGGGAGAAGAGTGTAAAGAAAAAGAGACCAATCTTTGTGGATGCTAGTGTTGTGCTAGAGGATGATAGCCACAGTCCCGAGTATGTCGCAGTCACTGAACCCATTGGTAGAACAAAGTATGCACGTGCACATGGGGAAACAAAGTATTGGCCTGAGGTGACTATTGCAAAAACGGTGTGGGCAATTAGGAGAACTGAACCTGGACGTAAAATGACATGTTTTGGAATTTTGCAATATCAAACAGATAGATGTGGACGATTCATTAATCAAGGCTCGCCTAATATTAATTCTGGGGTAGCTGCATCGTGCTTTTCGGGTTGAAGAAAATATCCATCATCAGAATCAAAGCCTGGGGGGATTGTTGAGGGTTATGTATGGTTCTGCAATGCTAGTAACATGCACACATGGAAGATTCATGACATGGTGGTGGGGCCACCCGGACCTGCACCAGGGGTTTGGAGGGTCGCAGAGGGTACAAATCTACTACCACATGAGGCAGAACAGCTCCAAGCAAATGGATTTGTACTTCAACAACAACATGGGGTAGAATGTGAAATTGTGAATGGGGGCATTTAAGCAGCAAATAGAATTACAAGTGCCTTTCGGCCCAAATACAGGGATGGCAAGGTTATTAAATGGAGCTCAAAGCTGATAAAAGAATTTCAGACCAGAATTGATATTGGAAAATGCATGGCAACAACATTAGTTAAAGAGGTTATTGTTGTGTGCAATGGAACACATGTTTTCTACATTAGCACAGAGGGGTCAAGGGCTAAGGGAGTTTCATACTCTGTGACATTGTCTGATTTTCCAAGATGTACATGTGAGGACTTCCAAAAGAGAGAGTCCAAGAGGTTGACATATGTGCCATGCAAGCATATTTACTATGTGTTTCTCCAAATTTTGGGTTTGGACTCTCATGCCCATGAGTTCATGCACCAAGCAGCCCTAACGAAGGTGGAGCTGTTTCAAGCTTTGGGAGGATTGCGGCCAAATGTGCAGCAATAGTTAAAGTGCCTCTAGATGTAAAGGCTTTGTGTGGTATGTAGTTTGAAATGCAGCGGTGTTTTGTCTACTTATGATAAGCCCTAGTTTGTGAGAGATCAGCCCTATGATAAGCCCTAGCGGTATTTTGTCTACTTATGATACACCCTAGTTTGTGAGAGATCAGCACAAGTTTTGAGAGTGCATTCTATTAATAGTTTCTTGTAAATTTCATATGTGTTTGGAAAAAAATGAACAATATTTTGTTTTAAACAATGTAAGATGCAACGGGTTTGCTACAGAATCTTATTGAAGATTGGGGTTATGTTCTTCATTCAATTTCTTTTGTCAGTTTTTTGGTGGCTAGGTTGAAGTGCCTCTCTTAAATTTTCCATCTACGTTTGCGAACAAATTAACATTATGGATCTTTTGTTATAACAAAGTAAGATACAGCAAGTTCGCTTATCTAACCTATCTTGCTCGGTTTTTTGTTTGCTCGGAAGTACTTGCTCGGGGATGCTGCCTCATAAAGTTGATGACAATAGAATAGTCAATGCTAAACCCAAATGAGTTGTATCATATTAGAAAATCCATGAGTCTCATCAGAGCTATAAGTGACAATGTTAATAACAAAGAGGATTATGCTCCAATTGGAGTTTTAAGGCTTTGTTAGCCAGCAGAGAATAGTATGAATGCCATTCATAGTCAGTCGTAGAAGTTTTCCATGCTTTAACTAGTTTCTATGGATAGTCCTCAAACGAACCGTCCATCCAAGAGTAGTTCATTTATAGGTAAAACATTCTTGAAATCATAAGAATCAAAATAATTACACAAGGATGAGTATTTTTAAATTAACGTGCAACCTAAGATCGACAGAGTCAAAGACTACACTAGCTGTGAGCAGGAATACGATCTATAGACAAGGAAATACCACCTAACACCTTCCAACCTATTATAGATAGTGGGTCCATCAAAGCCTATAGACAAAAATCTCCAAAGCCAGCATCCTAGTTTTCCAATTTTCTAAGAGAACCTTGTGTTTAGGATGTGTGTGTTTCTATTTTTAGACTTATACTTATACACAAAAGAACATAACAATTCAAAAGACAGTTGGCTTTAGACAAAAGGACAATGATAAGCAAAAAACAACTCAGTCTTTGATACATTTTTGTACATCATAGTGAGAATGAGATATCATTCTAGTGTTTTGTACATAAGATAGTCAAGAAGAACTTATTCTGAAGGGAAAGAGGCCATGTTCTACAGTGATGGACAACAGCTTCGCCAAAAAGATCCTAAGTAAAGATAGAGTCCTATCGTATTTCTTGGAATCTTTCGTTGGCCTGCCGGTCGTGTATGACCCACTGGTATTTCTCTGTTTATTCCCCTTAGTCTGTGCCCTAGTTACTCAAATCACGGAACTGTGGGTTCCTAATGTGAGGAGCTACTCAACACAACTTGAACTATGTTTATGGTTATTTTCCGTAGGTTTACTAGATTTTTATGACAGGCTTCTGGAAAATGTCCGCCCTTACGACCACACGCTCCACAAAATGCCTCTATAGGTCTCACATTCTTATCTGGTTCAGGACAATCATTTTTCCAATGGTCATCTACTCCGCAGTTATGGCAATTTTTGGTTTTTGGTTTTGGCATCAGTATGATCATGGGTAGTCTAGCTGCCTGGTTTGCAATGAAGTAAACAGGTGTCGCCTATAGAGGTGCCTGATAAATTGGTTCTACTGCTGGCAGGTGTTGATTGAGTATACCATTCTTCCTCTACATCCATTCGTACACAACTTATGTCAGGGTATGGTGTAATGGGTACTAGAGCCTATTCATCCATCTACCCCTCACGTAACATGTTTTTGACTGGTAAGGTACTATTTCTTGGTCTAATACAGGTTGTGGTCTCTCCATATTCATGGGTTGTCTTTGCATTGGTGGCACATTTGGTGGATATCAATACATAGGTTGTCCTTGTGGCCTCACTGGAACATACTGGACGTTTCCATCATATTTGGGCTTCTAATATATTCATTTGTCTCGTGGTTTGTACATTTTCCCCCAATGGTACACTATTTCAAGGGTCTATGCTATCTGATAGGTTATCCCTAAGGGGAACCCTATCCTCGCCCTCTCATTGGAATCTTTGCATGTTGGTCATCATGTCATTCATGCGTTTAAGCATGTCTTTTATACCATTGGCAAGAGCTGCCACGTTTGGTCCTACTTGCGCTGGCATAGTAGATGTGATTCTCTCACTCTACAAGTCTTTAACAATGCAATCCTCATTATAGATCTCATAATTATCTCCCAGGTCAATAGCGTCTAGACTGCATGCTGGCCCAAGTTGTGTGTTTTTTGCTTTACAAAATAGCATGCAAATCCTTGTTTAGTAATCCCTCTAAAAATAGTGAGACGAGTCGCTCCTCGATTGGAATTTCCAACTTCGGACATCTATCAATGTATTGTCTCATTCGACTCCCACAATCTCTTACCATTTCTCCTTGTTTTTGTTTAAAGTTGTAGATTTGTGCCACAGTGCTATGCTTGATTCCCATTTTTGAGCACATAGCAACAAATCTCATAGCCAAGATTAGTAGGTCAATTATTGATCCATGAGGTATGGTATGGAATCAGGTCAAAGCTTTGCTTTCTCAGGTCATTCCAAACCCCTCAAACTATGTGTAAAAGTTGGTTATGTGTTCAGCTCTCAGAACTTTTCTGAAGCTTGCTAGTCGTACGGATCCCTTGTTCCGTTGTACTTCTTGACCCATGACTCTACGATTATGTGCCACACTTGCTCTCACGGTTGGTATTTCTCCCATTAATCCTTCAAACGAGTTGTTTGGTAGGTGTGACTCATGTGGACCTCTTCTTGTCCTACTGTCACTCATTCTTCTCCTATTGAAGGTGGTTTTTGCATCCATGCCCTTGTTTCTATCATTGAGGTGACTGCCTCGTTGTGCTTCCTATCTGATTGACCATTCTATCGTAGGCTCTATCATTTGGCCCTATGTTCTGTTCGATTTGAGGTATTGTTCCCGAAATGACTTCTCGGATTGAATGTCCCTGGTATTTGGTTTGTTCAATCTCCTCTGGAGTTATCATAACAAAATTGTTGTTATAACAATCCCTAAAGAGGTGACAGGGGGTTCTGCTAAACCTTTCTCCTTGATCTTGAAAATATACACAATTTTCAAGGGTGTCAACTGCTTGGTTTGGCATGAGTAGTCCAAATCAAGTCCATGACATTGTTGGCTTCCCAACAATAGACTCCAATCCTAAGGTTGTCAGTGGGTTTGCACTTTAGAGGTTTAGTATCTATCAAAACATATCCTTCTAATTCTACCAAAAGAGGTCCTTCCTTCATAGCCTTGTTTGGAATTAGAGTGTCAACTTCCAATCCATATCTGTATATTGAATCAGGATCTTGTATCTTGAGGTATTGCACCCCATTTTGGTTCATATAGAAGGTGTCTTGTTTGTTTGCCTTAACCTCCTCTTCAAACTCGACTGTATGGTCATCTACCCCTATGAAAAATTCCTCATTAGGATCCAAATAAATATGGGATTGGTTAGTTTTTAGAAGGTCATAATGTGCTTGAACTTGAGTGAGGTCTCAGTTCCTGATTAAGTCGAAAAAGAAGACATCTCGGAGCTTGAGTCGGAGTAAGCGTCTGGCACTTCTTCTGCTATGGTTTCTAAAGGTCTCCCTTGGTTTATGATTTCTTCAATGGACACTTTTCTCTCAGTTTCGCGGTTTTAGCCTTGATTTGCAATAAAACTACTTGACCTTAAAGACATATTCTCGCTGGAAAGAAATACCTGGCTTCCCGTACCACCACTAACCCTTGTCAAATGCAATCCTCTCAATCTAGAAATTTGTAAAGTTCCCTTTCAATTTCTTGTTTGATCAAAAGTGTATAAGTTAGTCAGAGGATCATATCGACATGTAGGAACTTCTGATGCAACTTCTTGCTTAATCCTGTCAAAACAATCAACCTTATCAATCTCCAAACTTCAACTCTAGAATACTCTAAGCAGTAAATAATGTCCAATTGAACCCAAATTTTTTATGCTACCTTTATGGTGAGTCTTACTAACACTGGTGAGCAAAAAATGTTCAAAAGATTGTCTTTGGCTAGCAGGAGGTATTAGACATGATTAATAGCTCTTGGGTCATAAAATCAATTTTTTATACTTTTGCAAGTTCCCTTGGGTTAAGTGTATGTCCAACAAGATCTGTGTCTATTTTCAACAGTTTTAGACAAGTTTTGCACTATTTTCCCTTGGTTTGGCTGATTTCTAGAATTAGATACCATGCATCAATAAATCTTAAGCAATACCAATCCAAATCATTTGAAATTTGGCATAGGCATTCAAATACTACCACTGAACCAAATTCTATTGAAAAGATTCCAAAAAGTGAACTTTTAAGAGGGTAAGCTATTAATTGTATCCTTAGGTCAGAATCATGATTTTGTCCCATTTTTTGGACTTTTATTGGGTGTTCACTCCTTAACCAAGTCAATTGTCAAGTTTTATGGAGTTTGGTTCAGTTTCCAATTTCTTAGGGAAAATTTTACGTCTGTTTCTAGATTTCAGTGAAATTTTGTCCCAATCGACAACTTATAGGTTCAAATGGTCTCAAACTTGAATCAAATGTCACATTGTGAAAAATTTGCATTTATAGGTCATTATGTATTAATCGTAATTGATAGATTTTTGACCAAATTTGCACTTTTCCCGCTCTTTGTAACACAGAATTCAAAAATACAATATTATAAATCATGTCTCAAGGTTTTGCCCAATTTGGATTCAAATTGAAACTCTAACCTGTTAAGTTTCTACTGAAGAAGCAAAACTGCTGTCAGGCAGAACCAATCCCCCCTGGGAGTGATGCAATGAACGAGAGATGGCACATAGAGTATAGGGAAGTGTCATGCCCTAAGGACATGATTGGTCCACAAAGGGGATTAAGCCCAAATCTTTACTGAAAGCTTCAAACTTCTCACGAGACAATGCCTTTGTGAAAAGATCTATAAGGTTGTCTTGTGTTGGCACATAAGCCAAGCTGATCTCTCCTGCTAAGAGACTCTCCGTGGACATAATGGTAATGCACCTCAATTTTCTTTGTGAAAGCATGAAAAACTATTTCCTCACAACTGCCAATGCGCTCTGACTATCAGTGTAGATGATGTTGGTGGTGTCCTGTCTAACACCCAAATCAGCCATAAGGCATCTGAGCCGTACACACTCCATTGTAGCTATGAAGAACATTCAAATCAAACTTAAATTCAACAATATGTCTTTCATTTGTACTAGTGATCAAAAAATCATCCACATATCGAACAACAATGAGAAGTACATCACCCTCACGCTTTACATACAATGTGCTTTCTATTGGACTGTTACGAAAGCCTCATTTGATCAAATGAGTGTCATCTCTCTCATACCAAGCATGAGGAGATTGATTCAACCCATACAACGCTTTCTTACATTTGCACACTTTATCTTCGTGCTCTTTAATGACAAAACGGAGGTTGCTTACATAAACTTCCTCAAATATGTCACCATTCAAAAAATCAGTGGCAATATCTGATTGATGTATATCCCATACAAAATGAACTACCAATGCACATAGAAAATGTACAGTAGTTACACAACAAGTGGGATAAAAAGTCTCTCCATAATCTATGCCTTTCTATTGTGCATAGCCTTTTACAACAAGTCAAGCCTTATAGCGATCAATCTCACCATCCGGCTTGCGTTTGAACTTGTAAACCCACTTTGTACCAATGGCCTTTTTTTAAGGAGGCAAATCACATAAAGTCCATGTATCATTTTCTATAAGTGCATCATATTCTGATTGCATGGCAGTCATCCAATGTTTTGAATTTTGTGTCTCATCAAAAGACAGAGGTTCCTCAACATCACATAAATTGGAAACAACCAAAGCATAACAATTTGATGCATAAGATGCATGGCAAGACCTTGAACAAGTATGACTAGACAAAGGTGTATCCAATTTAATGTCAGTCATGCACCAACCATTTTGTCATACCTCTAGCTTGCTCATTCTCATCCCTTTCCACATCAAGTACATCATGTACATCTGCATCAATAATAGGCTGATCTGTAACATTTTCAGAAACCCCCATATGGTGTACATTTGTCTCATTTGAATTTACATTCAAATTTCCACCACTGAAAAGAGGCAACAAATTGTCATAAATGTCGTGTGAGCTTACATTACTATCTCTAGTGCATGACAACAAGGGCTGAACATAGCCTTCCACAAACACAACATCCCGTGAAACCAAGGTACGCTTTTTTTGCGGATGGTACATCCTATAACCTTTGCTTTACGCATTATACCCAACAAAAACGCATTTGATAGCCTTATCATCCATTTTTTTGTGCTGCATTTGTGGCACCAAAGCATAAGCCAAATAGCCAAAAATGTGCATGTGATCAATAGATGGCTTTCTATCATTACATGCTTCATATGGAGTCATAGATTGCAAAGCTTTCATAGGACATCTGTTGAGTACATAAGTAGCACACATGATGGCCTCAAGCCAAAATGAATGTGGTAAAGCTTGAATCTTGACCATACATCATGCCATCTCTGTAAGCGACATGTTTTTTCTTTCAAAAACACCATTTTGCTGAGGTGTATACGGCACTGTACATCGGTGTTTTATCCCATGACTAGCCAGAAATACATTAAACTCATATACTCCTCTTCTTTATCTGAACAGAAGGTGTTGATAGTACATTTTGAGACATTTTCAGCCATAACCAGAAATTTCTTGAAGCACATATACACTTCGGACTTAGCTTTAAGCAGATACACCCATGCATGTTTGGAAAAATCATCAATGAAAGTCACGAAGTAAAGGTAATTTCCCAAGGATGGAGTTTGCATGGGCCCACAAACATTGCTATACAAGAGTTGCAACTTGCATGTAGCCCTAACTCAACCATCCTTTGGAAACTTTGAATACTGCATCTCACCCAAAATATAGCCTTCACAAACATACTTCACAAGTGCTTCAAGAGGTGGCAAAGAAGCAACCGTATTAGATTTCTCCAAACATAGCAAATTGGCAAAATTTAGATGCCCAAAATGTGCATGTCAAAGTTTTTCATTTGACACATCCTTTAAGGCCACAATTGCATTTGCAAAATTTTGCCCACACTTGTCATACAAAGTGAGCTTATAGAGCCCATGGCATAAAATGCCCGATGCAACAATTTCATCACCAAAAGTGAGATCATGAATTGTACATCTTCCATCCACAAATTTCACAACAAGACCAAGTCTAGCAAGTGCAGATACAGACAAAAATTTCTTTTTTATCCCAGGTACATACAGTGCATCGACAAGTGTGAAAGAATTTCCATTTGCAGCAATCAGTACAATCTTTCCAACTCCCTTGATCGGATCAAAATGAGCCCAAATGAGAAATTTGAGCATACCAAGCTCTAGAGATCTCTCAAAGTATTTTTCGACCTATTGACGCTCACCAAAGCTCACCAAAATCTGAGAAAGTGAGCAGGCGTCTACTGGCGATGCTGGCGACTAAGCCCAAGAGGACGCAACATGATCTGATACCAATTGTTGGAAATAGGGTTGCAAAGAAACGCACATAGCTCAAAGAAGACAAAGGAAGATTAAGGCACACAATAAAAGATAGCCCTAGAGTGCCATATGTACAATGCACGGGGGGAGTGTTAAGTATGGAGCCTGATTTACCCCTTGTAATTTTCTGTGGTAAAAACGCACATTTGTAAGGCCCCCATTATGAGGAGAAGCCATTGTGCGTGAAGGAAAATCATTCACCAGAAATAAAAATCACTCGTCGGAAACCAAAATTTTCTTCGTCGGAATATTCCTTTTTGCCGAAATATTATGGATGGACGACGGCCAGAAAGTGGTCGAAAAACGACTGATCGGTTGGCCGGTTGGTCGATGGCCAGTAGTCAATGGCCGGTGGCCGGTGGACGGTGGCCGAATTCAAAAGCGGACATGTCTTCTCAAGGCGGCCACACATGGGTGGATTGGAGGGTCCGATTTGGACTAATCTACACAAGGGTGGCTACACATGGCTGCCTCTCATGAGAGAGGGCAGCCCTTTTGGCCTATAAAAGGAGGCCATCTCTACACACATTTCATAGTGTGAAGTTGATGCAACAAGGTGGGTGTGAGGTGGTGGGAGTGAAGCAAGGCGGGAGCTCTATGAAGGGTATAATCCATTTGTAAACTACTTCTTGTTTTGAAGTACTAAAGCCATTGAGAGGCTACTTTCCCATGGACGTAGCCCACATTGGGTGAACCACGTATATCGTGTGTACTCTCTCTCTCTCTCTCTCTCTCTCTACTCTATAATCTCTTGTGTGTGAAATCTATCTCTCTCCATTAAGTAATCTACTCAAATATCTATTTAGCTATGTCATATTTCCTAACAACTGGTATCAGAGCAAGGTTTTCTTGGAGCTAAATCATCTCAAGGAAAGGATTCCTTGAATTGAGTGGGAGTCATGGAGGAGGAAGGGAAGCTCAAGATTGAGAAGTTCAACGGCAAAAACTACCAACATTGGAAGATGCAGATTGAAGACTATCTCTACCAGAAGGACCTCTATTTGTCACTAGGCAGTCTTGTGAAGAAGCCCGCAACAATGGCAGATGAAGCATGGATTGTCCTTGATGGAAAGGCATTGGGAACAATCCGGTTAAGCTTGGCGTCAACGGTGGCCTTCAATGTTTCGGAGATGAAGACTACGGAGGACTTGATGAAGTCACTTGACGACTTCTACGAGAAACCATCGGCATCCAATAAGGTATTTCTTATGAAGCGCTTGTTCAATCTAAAGATGACAGAGAATGGTTCAGTTGTAGAACACCTAAATGACTTTAACACAAACATAAGTCAACTTCGATCGGTGAAAATCAATTTCGATGACGAAGTGCAAGCTCTCCATATACTATCATCTCTACCGGATAGCTGGGACAACCTTGTGATGGCTGTAAGTAATTCTATTTCTTGCACAAATACTCTTAAGTTTGATGATGTTGTGGGTGTTCTCCTAAGCGAGGAAATACGAAGGAGAAGCACGGGAGAATCATCAAGTGCTGCTCTGTCAGTGGAAACAAGAGGAAGGCCTAAGGAGAGGTTCAAAAACCAAAAGGGTCGTGATTGCTCAAGACAGAGCAACTCACACACAAAGTCAGTTCTTGAATATTGGAACTGCGGCAAGAAGGGCCACATCAAGAAGGATTGTTGGTCCAAGAAGAAGAAGGAGACCGAGTCTCAAGACAACAAGACAACATCGAAGGCCAATGTGGCAGGTAAAGTAGAGCAAGATGCTCTAATTCTCTCATTAGACAATGTGTCTAATTCTTGGATAGTAGATTCCGGGGCTTCATTCCATGCGACACCACACAAGCAACATTTCCAAGATTACACCAAAGGTAATTTTGGGTATGTATATTTGGGAGATAATGAAGCTTGTGAGATTGTCGGCAAAGGTACAGTTTCCGTCAAAACTGCTCTGACGGAAATGAATGGAACATTAATGATGTTAGGCATGTTCTTTCTCTTCGAAAAAATTTGATCTCTTTAGGACAATTGGACGATGAAGGTCACAACATTGCATTTGGAAACAAACGGTGGAAGATCTCAAAGGGATCTTTGGTGGTTGCCAAGGGAGAAAAGGTCGGTACACTTTACTTGTGTACTATCAGCATGCAACCTTCATCTTGTGCAACAACTACAG
This sequence comes from Adiantum capillus-veneris, assembly GCF_014529385.1. Classification (NCBI taxonomy): domain Eukaryota; kingdom Viridiplantae; phylum Streptophyta; class Polypodiopsida; order Polypodiales; family Pteridaceae; genus Adiantum; species Adiantum capillus-veneris. The sequence continues at coordinate 178,184,110 of NC_140932.1, read as the reverse complement.
AAGTTGACAGTGCGGTGTGGCACTATCGGCTTGGGCATATGAGTGCCAAAGGAATGCAAATCCTTCAAACGAAGAAACTTCTACCAGGTTTAAAAGAAGTGGACTTAGAGTTCTGTGAAGATTGTGTTTATGGTAAACAAAAGAGGGTAAAATTTCAAAAATCAGGAAATGAAAGAAAAAATAAAAAACTTGAGTTGGTTCATTCTGATGTTTGGGGTCCTACAAGTACACCATCACTTGGTGGCTCATTGTACTATGTAACATTCATAGACGATGCGACTAGAAAAACATGGATTTATGTTATGAAGAATAAGTCCGATGTATTTTCCATATTTCAAAGGTGGAAAGCCTTTGTGGAGAATGAAACAGATATCAAAGTTAAATGCCTCAGATACGACAATGGAAGCGAATATTGCAGCCAAGCTTTTGAAAGCTTTTGTGCTAGCAATGGCATTCGGAGGCAAAGGACAACCCAAGGACACCTCAACAAAATGAGATTTCGGAAAGGATGAACAGGACAATCATGGAGCGAGCACGAAGCATGCGGCTACATGCAGGCCTACCACTTGAGCTTTGGGCGGAAGCTATAAGTACGTCTGTGTACTTAATCAACCGGTCACCCTCAACGGCATTGGATGGGGGAGTTCCAAAAGAGGCATGGACAGGTAAACCGGTGAATTATGCATTTCTCAAAGTGTTTGGGTGTGAGGCTTTCATGCACATAAATAGAAGCCTAAGATCAAAGCTAGATGCAAAGTCCAAAAAGTGTTTCTTCATTGGCTATGGAGAAGGTGACTTTGGGTATCGCCTATGGAATCCTGAAGATGGTAAAATCTTAAGGAGTAGGGATGTAATTTTTAACGAACAAAATATGTAGAAAGATTACTTGGAAAGAAAACATACAAAAGAAACAGGTGATGAGTACATAGAGCTTGAGGATGGTGAAGACTCAAGGACTGCAAACGGTGACAATGTGCAACAACGTCAACCAAATGAACCTATTCCCCGAAGATCTACAAGGGCAAGTAGACCTCCAGAAAGGTTTATTCCTTCCTTCAACCATCTCTTGATCTCAGATTTTGGAGAGCCAGAATCATACGAAGAAGCTATGCAACACGAATCCAAAGAAGAATGGACGAAAAGCATGCAAGTGGAGATGGACTCACTACATAGCAACCAAACATGGGAGTTGGTTGAGTTGCCTAAAGGTAAGCGGGTACTTCAAAATAAATGGGTGTACAAGCTGAAGAAAGAAGAAGGTGGGAAGAAAAGGTACAAGTTTAGGCTTGTGGTAAAAGGGTTTTCTCAAAAGAAAGGTATTGACTTCAATGAAATATTTTCTCCTATTGTAAAAATGAACTCAATTAGGCTTGTCTTAAGTCTTGTGGATGCTCATGATCTAAATCTTGAGCAAATGGATGTAAATACGGCATTTCCTCACGGTGACTTAGAGGACGAAATTTACATGCTTCAACCAAAGGGGTATGAAGTAAAAGGTAAGGAGAAAATGGTTTGCAGATTAAAGAAAAGCTTGTATAGATTAAAGCAAGCATCAAGACAATGGTACTTGAAGTTTGATTGATGGATGTTAGATCATGGATTCAGAAGATGCAACTCAGATCATTGCATCTACACAAAGAATTTGGGAGATGGGAAGTTCATCATCCTAATGTTGTATGTTGATGACATGCGGATTGCAAGTGCTAACATGGAGGACATCAAAGACCTAAAAGAGGATCTGTCTAAATCTTTTTCAATGAAAGATGTAGGTGTTGCAAAGAGGATACTTGGTATGAAAATATCAAGGGATAGGACGAAGAAGACAATAAAGCTATCTCAAGAGGATTACATCAAGAAGATACTAGAAAGGTTTGCAATGCAAAATGCAAAACCAGTTTCTACACCTTTGGCTGGTCATTGTAAACTAACGAAGGATATGTGTCCAAAGACACAAGAGGAGATAGCCTATATGTCTAAAGTTCCATATTTTGCAGCGGTAGGTTCTCTAATGTATGTTATGGTCTGGACAAGGCGAGATATTGCACATGCAGTGGGAGTTGTGAGTAGGTTCATGGACAACCTAGGTAAAAAACACTGGCAAGCTGTGAAGTGGATACTTAGGTAGCTAAAAGGGACAACAACAAGTGGATAATTAGGTATCTAAAAGGGACAACACAAAATACTTTGTATTTTGGAGGAACTGATATTTTTCTAGAAGGGTATGCTGATGCAGATATGGCAGGTGACAAAGATACTTGAAGGAGCACTACTGGCTATGTCTTCATGGTTGGAGGCACATCAGTAAGCTGGGCTTCAAAGCTGCAGAAAGTGCTCTCACTTTCTACCACGGAAGCAGAGTATGTAGCAATGACGGAGGCAAGCAAAGAAATTATGTGGTTTCACAGATTCTTAGAAGAGCTTGGATTCAAATAAGACAATTGTGTCGTGTACAGTGATAGCCAAAGTGCTATCCATCTTGCGAAGAACTCAGCCTTTCATTCAAGGACAAAGCACATTGAGGTGAGATATCTTTTCATACACACTCTTTGGAAGAGGGACAGCTAAAGCTAGGAAAGGTGCTTACAAGTGAAAATCCTGCAAACATATTTACAAAGGTGGTCAACAAGGGGAAGTTGAGCTTTTGCTCATCTTCAATCAACATTCAAGGATAAGAAGCTAGGATGGAAAGCAGTCACATAGGTTTGGTTTGGAGATCAGTCTCCAAGTGGGAGATTGTTAAGTATGGAGCGTGATTTACCCCTTGTAATTTTCTATGGTAAAAACGCACATTTGTAAGGCCCCCATTATGAGGAGAAGCCATCGTGCGTGAAGAAAAATCACTCACCAGAAATAAAAATCACTCGTCGGAAACCATCGCCAGAATATTCATTTTCGTCGGAATATTATGGTCGGACGACGGCCGGAAAGTGGCCGAAAAAGGACCGATCGGTTGGCCGGTAGTCAATGGCCGGTGGCCAGTGGTCAGAAGTCAATGGCCGGTGGCCGGTGGCCGAATTCAAAAGCAGACTTGTCTTCTCAAGGGCGGCCACACATGGGCAGATTGGAGGGTCCGATTTGGACTTATCTACACAAGGGCGGCTACACATGGCTGCCTCTCATGAGAGAGGGCAGCCCTTTTGGCCTATAAAAGGAGGCCATTTCTACACACATTTCATAGTGTGAAGTTGATGCAACAAGGTGGGTGTGAGGTGGTGGGAGTGAACCAAGGTGGGAGCTCTATTAAGGGTATAATCCCTTTGTAAACTACTTCTTGTTTTGAAGTACTAAAGCCATTGAGTGGCTGCTTTCCCGTGGACGTAGCCCACATTGGGTGAACCACGTATATCGTGTGTACTCTCTCTCTCTCTCTACTCTATAATTTCTTGTGTGTGAAATCTATCTCTCTCCATTAAGTAATCTACTCAAATATCTATTTAGCTACGTCATATTTCCTAATAGGGAGGGAGGGCTGGGGGGAACCTCTTAGTGAGGAAAAAAATGCCCCGGCGGTCCTAAGTTTGTTCACACACATCACTACCACATGTGTATGGTAACAAAACCATAATTCAATTTTCATCACACGAGTGAGCACTCCACCCTACTCTAGGTGATACACATCTATCTTGCAAAACCAACTTTAGCACATAACATGGCTACAAAAATTTTGAGAGCATAGCCATAAACAAAAATAAATTAAGATCTAGACCGGCTCTAACAATCAAAACATAAGGTATCTTTAGACCTTGACCATACACCATATTCTTCATTGAACCGTCTCTCATACTTGGAGTTTTGACTATACATGCTGCAGCCAAACCAAGCCAATACACATGGTCCTTAAAGAACAAATTATTATGCTTCAAAATAAGTCCAAACAATTGACTAAAAACAATTACAATGGGAGTGTTTAACCATGATAAATGATGTACTATGACCGTGCATCGCTCCCCTTGCACATAGAGCTAGTTGTGATCTAGCAAGGTGGAAAGCAGCATATGAAACATCCACATCCATCTTCAAGGTTCCATATATTATATGAAATCATCATATTACTCCAATCATGATGCAGAATAGCCCCACCACTTTGATCAACCATATGCCATAACTTTACATGTAGGTACAAAATTACTTTTTAAATTTCTTGGATGTACACACAACATGCAAAAGAGAGTGTTTGACCTCCTACCAATGCATCAAGCTTAAACCTATAATATAGACTAGCACTATTTCATACCACTTCACCCATATGAGATTCATGCTAACAATTATGACACAAAAGGAAAGTCGTTTTATGCAAAATTGTCCATCCCATACAGTTTGAGTTGGCTACCATACATCCATACATTAGTTTATGGACATAAAATACATGAAATCAAATCACTAAAACACGCCAAAAAATATTTATAAACATTTTATCAAACCCACAACTCTATATGGCCCTCCCCTTGGTAGCACCCATACATATATAGGTGATTCCATACAAAGAACGATTAATAACTCACACTCATGAGGTGACAACAGTGATCTATATACATGTATCCGTATGCTTAGTCAAGATCTTGACTTAGTTAAGTATGTTTCTTCATCCGACAAGTCCATATAGTGGCTCTCCAAGGAGCTTGGGGTCCAAAATATTGACTACTAAGTGCAACGGGCAGCAGGTTGTATTTTGACCATAACTCTTTACTGTTGGAATTAGGGTTGCAGAGAAACACACACAGCTTGGAGAAGACGAAGGAAGCTCAAGGCACACAATAGAGAGTATGTTACTTAGTGTGCAATGGAAAGATAGATAGCCCTAGAGTGATGGGCGTATATACAATGCACGGGGGAAAAAACCTCCTAAAGAGGGAAAAAATGCCCCGGCGGTCCTAGTGTGTTCACACACATCACTACCACATGTATATGGTAACAAATCCCCCCTGGAGTGATGCGGTGAACGAGAGCTGGCACATGAGTAAAGGGAAGTGCCATGCCCTGAGGACAGGATCAGTCCACAAAGGGGAGTAAGCCCAAAGCTTTGCGGAAAGCTTCAAGCTTCTCACGAGACAATGCCTTTGTGAAAAGATCTGCAAGGTTGTCCTGTGTTGGCACATAAGCCAAGCTGATCTCTCCTGCTGAGAGCCTCTCCCTGACATAGTGGTAATGCACCTCAATGTGCTTTGTGCGAGCATGAAAAACTGGGTTCCTCGCAACTGCCAATGCGCTCTGACTGTCAGTGTAGATAGTGTTGGCAGTGTCCTGTCCAACACCCAAGTCAGCCATAAGGCGTCTGAGCCATACACACTCAACCGTAGCTGTGAAGACTGCCCTGTACTCAGCCTCACAACTCGAAGTGGCCACAGTAGGTTGCTTCTTGCTCAACCATGATATACATGAACTGCCAAGCATGAAACAAAAACCACTTGTGGACACTCGCGTGTCAAAACAACCAGCCCAATCTGAGTCCGAAAAAGCATGTAAGTCTGGCAGCAATGATCCCCCCTTGGGATAAAACAAGCCAAGATGTAAAGTGCCACTAAGGTAGCGGAAAATCCTCTTGACAGCCTGCCAATGCTTAGACCCTGGGCTATGCATAAATCTGCTGACCTGCGAGACTGCAAACTGAATATCTGGCCTCGTGTTGCATACATAAATGAGGCAGCCAACAGCAGTTTGGTAAAGAGTGACATCAGCAGGATCGCCAGCATCATGTAGACTCAACTTCAAACCTGTTTCCATGGGAGTGGCAATAGGTTTGCAATCCTCAAGTCCAAATTTACATAGCAATGTCTCTATGTAACTTTTCTGACACAAGGCAATACCACCATCACACTGCTTAAACTGTATACCCAAGTAATGATGCAACAGCCCCAAATCTTTCATCTTGAAAGTAGCATTCAAATCAGCCTTAAATTCAGCAATATGTCTCTCATTTGGTCCAGTGATCAGCAAATCATCAACATAAAGAACCACAATGAGAAATACATCATCCTCAAGCTTTACATACAATGTGCTTTCTGTTGGACTGTTACGAAAGCCTCGTTTAACCAAATGAGTGTCAGCTTTCTCATACCAAGCACGAGGAGATTGCTTCAACCCATACAAAGCCTTCTTACATTTGCACACTTTGTCCTCTTGTCCTTTTATGACAAAACCCCGAGGCTGCGTTACATAAACTTCCTCAAATATGTCACCATTCAAGAAAGCAGTAACAATGTCTGATTGATGTACATCCCAACCAAAATGAGCTGCCAATGCACATAGAAAACGCACAGTAGTCATACGACAAGTGGGATCAAAAGTCTCTTCATAATCTATGCCTTTTTGTTGTGCATAACCCTTTGCAACAAGTCGAGCCTTATGGCGATCGATCTCACCATCCGGCTTGCGTTTCAAATTGTAAACCCACTTCGTACCAATGGCCTTTTTGCCAGGAGGCAAATCACATAAAGTCCATGTGTCATTTTGTATAAGTGCATCATATTCTGATTTCATGGCAGCAATCCAATTTTCTGAATTTTGTGCTTCATCAAAAGACAGAGGCTCCTCAACATCATGTAAACTAGACACAGCCAAAGCATAACAATCTGATGCATAAGATGCATGGCGAGAGCCTGAACGAGTATGACTAGATAAAGGTGCATCCAATTTACTGTCACGCAAAGTGTGCACCAGCCATTTTGGCATACCTCTAGCCTGCTCATTTTCAGCCCTTTCCTCATCAAGTACATCATGTACATCTACATCAGTAATAGGCTGTTCTAAAACATTTTCAGAAACCCCCATAGGCTGTACATTTGCCTCATTGGAACTTACATTCGTATTTCCACCACTGAAAAGAGGCAACAAAGTGTCATAAATGTCCTGTGAGCTTACATTACTGTCTCTAGTACATGACAGCAAGGGCTGAACAGAATCTTCCACAAACACTACATCCCGTGAAACCAGAATACGTTTTGTTTGCGGATGATACAACCTGTAACCTTTGCTTTCAGCACTATAACCAACAAAAATACATTTGACAGCCTTATCATCCAATTTTCTGCGCTGCACTTGTGGCACCAAAGCATATGCCAAACAGCCAAAAACACGCATGTGCTCAATAGAAGGCTTTCTATCATGCCATGCTTCATATGGAGTAATAGACTGCAAAGCTTTCGTAGGACACCTGTTAAGTACATAAGTGGCACACATGATGGCCTCAAGCCAAAAAGAATGCGGCAAAGCTTGACTTTTGACCATACATCGTGCCATTTCCGTTAGTGACCTGTTTTTCCTCTCAGCAACACCATTTTGCTGAGGTGTATAAGGCACTGTACATTGGTGTTTTATCCCACGACTAGCCAGAAATGCATTAAATTCATGAGACATATACTCCCCCCCTCGATCGGAACGGAGGGTGCCCATAGTACATTTTGAGACATTTTCAGCCATAGCCAAAAATTGTTTGAAGCACATAAAAACTTCGGACTTCGCTTTAAGCGGAAATACCCATGCATGCCTGGAGTAATCATCAATGAAAGTCATGAAGTACAGGTAATTGCCCAAGGACGGAGTTTGCATGGGCCCACAAACATCACTATGCACAAGTTGCAACCTGCATGTGGCCCTAACTGAACCATCCTTTGGAAACTTAGAACGCTGCATTTTACCCAGAATACAGCCTTCACAAACATGTTTGATAGGTGCTTCAAGAGGCGGCAAAGAAGCAACCATATCAGATTTCTGCAAACGCAGCAAACTGGCAAAATTCAGATGACCAAAACGTGCATGCCAAAGTTTTGCATCTGAAATAGCCCTTGAATCTGCAACAGCATTTGCAAAATTTTGTCCACACTTGTCATACAAAGTGAGCTTATACAACCCACGGCACAAAAGCCCAGATGCAACAATTTCATCACCAAAACTGAGATCATGAACTGTACATCTGTCATCCACAAATTTGACTACAAGTCCAAGTCTAGCAAGTGCGGATACAGACAAGAGATTCTTCTTGATCCCAGGTACATAAAGTGCATCAACAAGTGTGAAGGAACTGCCATTAGCAGCAGTGAGCACAATCTTTCCAACTCCCTGAACTGGATAAGAGGCGTTGTTGGCACAAGTGACTGAATTCCCATGAGGGACAGACTCGAGAGAGGTAAACAATTCACGATGTGAGGTAATGTGCTTTGTAGCACCACTGTCGAAATACCACACATGTGAATCTGCAGCAACTGACAAGCATGCATCATGGACAGCAGGATTGTAAGTGCACTCTGCGCTAAAAGCCCATTCTGCATCAACATCAGCATCACAATCTCCTTTCACAGAAGACTTAACAATGGCTGCATTTGTAGTGGAACCAGCATTTGCAGTGGAACCACCCTCTTTCTTCTTAGCCTCTTTGGCCTTCAACTTAGGACACGACTTGATCAAGTGATCATTGGCTTTACAATAATGGCAACGCATCGTCTTTTTGCCCTTATCACCAGAATTGCCAGACGAAGTGCTTCCAGCAGAAGCATTAGGAACAGAATTTTTGCCACTCGCAGCAGAACCATAAGAAGTGGCTCCATTACTGTTACCACCCTTTCTTTGAGAAGCAATAAAAGCCTGTTCAACTGCACGCTGCCTAGTCCTGTTTTTTCTAGAAAGTGACTCTTGCAACAGCAATGTGCATAATGCATCAAACTTGACAACTTCAGGATTTCCTTGGGTCATCAGTCTCCAAGTACTAGCAAAAGTTTGGTAGGAATCTGGTAAGGCATTAAGAACAGTCTGCACAAGGGAACTGTCCGAAATGACTTCACCTGCAGAAATGAGTTGCTCATTGATATCCTTGACACTAGCAAGGAAAGTGTCCATATCATCTTCCTCATGCATAATCTTTGACTCTAGCTCTTTACGCAGCAAAGCAATTTTAGCCTCATTGCGGCTTGCATAAAGACCTGCTAGAATATCCCAAGCCTGTTTTGCAGATTTTGCTGAACGGATGTGAGGAATAATGGTGCGCTTCACAGACAAGGCAATCAATGCATGAGCCTGCGCATCCTTAACATCCCAACGAGCTTGTTCTGCCGTAGGCAAAACAACTCTAACAACTGCAATCCTTGCAGCAAGACCTGCAACATCCTCAACATCGCCTACATCTTCAGAACCACGACGTACATCAATGCCCTGCACAATGTTCCAGACACCTTTTGACACAAGAACATGTTGCATCATATAAGCCCACATAGGGTAGTTGTCCCCATCCAACCTGTCCTCAGCAGCAAACATCTTGAACACATCTGTGTTGTTGTTGTCAGCCATGGTAAATGCTGCACCTGATGTGAAAACTGCCCGAAAATAGGAGAAATGGAGCGGGAACAACTTGTGCTATATAGCACAAACCGTAGAAGACTATAAGGCACCTACTATGCAGAAAACGGTACTGACAGAAAATCTGCACAAAATGACGAAATAGCCTGTGCAGTACTGCCTGCGAACGCTCGCCAAAGCTCACTGAAATCGGAGAAAGTGAGCAGACCTGTGCTGGAGCAGCTGGCGACTAAGCCCGGGAGGACGTGACCTGCTCTGATACCAATTGTTGGAATTAGGGTTGCAGAGAAACACACACAGCTTGGAGAAGACGAAGGAAGCTCAAGGCACACAATAGAGAGTATGTTACTTAGTGTGCAATGGAAAGATAGATAGCCCTAGAGTGATGGGCGTATATACAATGCACGGGGAAAAAACCTCCTAAAGAGGGAAAAAATGCCCCGGCGGTCCTAGTGTGTTCACACACATCACTACCACATGTATATGGTAACATTTACTCGAGTGAAATTTTCACATGAAAAATACAAGAGACAACACTTTGATTATGTGTTTGATCTTTGATTCAAAGGGTTCCGTGTGATTCATAAAAATTTAGGAGATACGGTCAAAACAATATCCCTACTGCCTACGTGATATGAAAGCAAAGAGTGCTTTAAATTATGTGTTTGATCTTTTATTCAAAGAGTTCGATGTGATTCACAACAATTTAGGAGATATTACCAAAATAGTGTCCCTACCGCCTACTGATATGAAAGCAAAGAGTGCTTTTTATGCATCTATGTGATCATAAACACACCATATGCATATATCAGTGTACTAAACATAATGAAACAAGCATGGAGCATCCTCATACACGTCGACAAGCCCATACATGCCTATGTATGCAAAAAAGTAACCACCGAGAGAGTAGTTTCCCGAAGAAGAAAGTAGAGAGAAAGAGATGAAGGCTATAGAGTTTAGAGCTTCTGACCCTAATCAAGAAGTGATTATCGGTGATCGAAAGGCTTCTTGCTTTGCCATAAGACAGTGGTGATGAGTGCCACGTAGAGGATTTCGCCATAAAGTTGGTATAGAGCACACGTACACCGTGAAAAGAGAAGAGAATATAGTAAGCAAGTGGAGAGAGATGGTTCTTCTTCTTCTTCTTCTTCCCACGAACGAGACGGAGATCCTTATCGAGATGGTGATTGAGAGCTTCCACCACTTGGCATAATACATATGTAGAGTTTCATAGTATTCTATGCAACTGACGGCACTGAAAATTGAGCACTAATGTCCCTTATATGTTAATTTTGCTATCTAGAGTGCTCCCCAAGGCAAAACTAGGTACCCCCTCTTGTGCCAAGAATAGGCTCTACTTTTTGGAGCTTTTGCTAAAAGCATGGTATATCTTTCAGAAGTCAACTATGGCCAAAACCATCCAATTTTTCCTGTAGTAATTTAATATGTAAGCAGCATCCAGGCAACTAATGAGACAATGAGTGAAGTAGAGCGCACCATGGTGCCCCAATATTATCACGACACTTATCGTACCGCCCAAGTGTATTTACGGTGCCACTTTTTATAGTAATAATTTTCATAAAAATTTTGTTTAATCCAATTTCTTCGTCGTAGGTCCGTTTTTCATCCATACAGTGATAAAAAAACAATACTTTTTGGTTTAGACCATTCTTAAAAGCACATTGCTTTTCAAAATGCCAAAAAGCATGAAAAGGTAAGAATAGCACGCAAAAGCCAAAAAATAATGAACCACAGCTTCACCTAGCCTGTCTGAACTTGAAAACGGGCCCGCTTTTCACCAAAAAGCACGAAAAACACTCAAAAAATGGATTTTTACAAAACTGAACCCTACCTTCTTGAAACACGCAGATTAAAGATTTGGCTCGCTTTTTACAAAAAAGAAATGAAAAGCACAAAAAGAAAGAAAAAGTTTTATAAAAAAAATTCAAAAGTGAACCAAACGTCCGTCTAACCTACCAGAAACATGAAAATAGCCTTTCTTTCCACTTTAAACCCTACACGGCAAGCACTCTAAACCAAAATTAAAGTGATGTACACCGGAAATGTGTTTTTCATACTTTCAAAAGAGACCCAAAAATAAGGAATCTTACATTTACAACCCCCATTTTCATGTTTCAAGTTTAAAATGGCCACCTTGTTATATATCAATGGGTAGCTTTTTGAAAGTAGAATCTAAAACTATATACTTCGACAAATTTTAAGTGTGTTTACTAAACATTTACCAGACCCCACCTTTTATGAAAGAACCACCAAAAATTGCAAACGGTTATACCACCAATACATGCTTTCACCAAGGACATTCAAGGTTGTTTTCAATAGTAGTTGGGAATAATGTTGAGATATAAAGGGTATTCCTCAATGACTTCTTGCCTACATTTATGATTGGCACAAGGTTGTGGAAATTGGGATCATCCCCAATGTGGTATGCTTGCATGACTTCTTGCGCAAATTTATCATTGGCACAAGGTTGTCGACCAAGGAAATCATCACCAATGGTACAACAGCTCGATTTCAATGGCTTAGTCCACCTACCAAGAGTGATGGGCCCTTATCTTGCCAAATCACGCATAGCAATTTCACGTTGACCCCTACACATACTCTCTTATTATGTTATTTTTTCCGCTCATGTTTTGTAGACCTTATCATCATTTTAAGTAATGAAGATAAAATAGCAATTTTCAACCTCCATCTCCATTGTGTGCTCTCTTGGTTGTGTGTGTGTGCTTGAAAGAGTTGAAGCTATCTCCTTCTATATCTCTTTACATAGTATCAGAGACTCGATTAGCCAAGGAGCTATGAGTGGCAAGTAATCGTAGCGAAAGAAACAGCTAAGGATAAGGAATTCTCCATTGTCCTCCCTCATGGGTTGGTACTACGTCCATCCTTGGGAGTTTAGGGATGTGTTGGCAAAGATCTCGAGGTCCTCAATGACATTAATCCAAAGGTAAGAGAGAGTAACCATATCATTTTTTAAGCTCCATCTAGAGTCCTTGTTGTTTTCGTTGTCTACATTAGCAAAGTCTAGAGAAAGATGTTACCTAGTGTCATCATTGAGTCATCATGGATCGCTTCATCAAGTCATGGTGGGATTTCGAAGGATGGACTAAGAAGGCATCATGGGGGAAAAAATACACTTACAAGCTTTAAAAAACAATAATGCAATGTAGTCAAGGCACAAGAGAAAGGACTGAAAAAACTTGGAATAACTAGCCATAATCGCCACACATTGTGATGAGTAGAAGAAAGGGTTGTTTATAGGCAAAGGAGGTAGCTGGGTTACCTCAACTTGAGGGATACAACTAAGGTAAAGGGATGGAAACCTCATGTACTCCACACACCCATACATCCATGACATCCAAAGGAGGGATGCACACAAGCCTCCCCATAACAAAAAACCTTTGAACTAGCCAACAACATAGCATTTTTTAGCTACCCAAGACAACACAACATATGGACCACCCTTTACAAGGTTTGGATGGACTAGCCAACAAGAAACAAGGCTATCCATGACACATTATGCTGCCTAACTACAATGACAAACAAGCCACAAAATAGGGCTTTGTACCACATATCACCATTATCATCATCTAACTCATAACTGAAGTTGCTTTGAGATTCATGATCTTCTTGAGCCACATGAAGTTTACGTCTTTGTTCTTCCCTCAATCCTTGAATTAGCATGTATGTGGGGGGTGGTTTTCCCACAATGAGAACATGGGTTCCTTGCCCATGCTTGCCACATTTGTAACAGAACTTCCTCCCCTTGGAAGAGGCAACATAAGCACCACTAGTAGAGACTTCCTCATCATTAGAAGAACTTGGAGCTGAAACTGTCACTTTCTTCTTGGCTTTAGAGATCCTCATCTCCTTCTGCTGCAAGTGAAGGAGTGGGCTCCTTCTCCTTGAGCATTGTGACAGTGGAATCAAGGTCTTTGTTGTACAGCCACCTTGTCATCTTCATCAGGAGGACACTGAATGTAGAGCAGCTGGCCAAGCCAAAGGACATTTTCAAAGGAAAGTTTAGAATGCTTTGCTTTGGTCCAAAGAGCCTTTCCATTCTCCCCCATGCATCTCAAGCTATAGTGGCCTCATGAAGGTTGGAAAACGTTATCAATTGCATTCAGAATTGTTCCCATTGCTTTTCCATCCTTTTGTTGAAAGTTTGCTTGGGTGGCCCTTGTTTGGTTGATCTCTCTAACTGCCATTGGTTTGACCACACTCCATAGGTTCTTCATTCGATAATCTCTAGCCAAAGTGTAAAGCCATACCCCTTAAGTTTTCAGGTGCCTTCTCTTTAGTGGGATAGACATGGAGACTCAAAGGGCGTAGGAACAACGGGCACATGTTGTTCTGAGCCCTTGCAAAGACCTAACATTTTCGATGTGTTTAGTGAGATTGCATGTAAACATCAAAATAAAACCTTCCCTACATGTCAAACATCTGTTCCCAAATTGTAGAGATTCTGAAGGACAGACATTCCCTGCACGTGAAAAAACCCAGGCCACAGTTCTATTGGATAAAATCAGGCATTAGTAAGACTGAATACTGGCACCATCAACATAGCCTTGGTCAATTTTACATGAGCATTGAAGAAGCAAAAAGAACTGGTGTGTGTGTGTGTGTGTGTGTGTGTGAGAGAGAGAGAGAGAGAGAGAGAGAGAGTTGACATAGTCATCAATACAACCAATGCGATCAGTCCATGCACCTAACATTCTGATGTATTGTACTACTTTTGGGAGCTGCAGAAAAACACGCCCACAGATTTTAAACAACACTATCATTCTCCAATCCGGCAGTTGCAACATCATCACTCTGTTAAACCTCTCATAGAGGAAAAACCACCTAACTCCTCTAAGCATAACCTTTGAGGCATCAAGTGCCACATTGAGCATTTATAGGCAGGCGCACCAAAGAAAGCTCAAGAACTTCGGGACCCTGTGCCCCTATCCTCACAAATCAGAACAATGCAAGTCTAGAAAAACCACAATTCCTGAATGCCAGGACCATAAATAGGTACACATCCCGGAAAGACCCATTCAGCAACAGAAGGAAATAGTATCAACAGCAGGCATTCACAGGCCGTAAGCTCCACATTGCCCTTTCAAATGAAAGACATTTTGACTAACAGGAGAAAAAAAAAGCTTACGCCCACCTTACACTTCAGCATTACAGAAAGACCAAACTAAGTCTACAGTTTTGCAACCTCAAAATCAAAATAGAGGCATTGTGATTGCCACCAACTGTTGAAGGTATTTTTGAACCCCAAAACAACAGCGTTCACAATCACCTCTTCAAACCCCATTGACACATAATTGTTGAAGAAGTAAGCTTATAAAAAACAGTAAAAAAGCCAAGAAAATTTGATAAGTCTGAATAAGGCTTTTCTCGCGGATCCACTGGTTGAATGATACAATATCACATGATTGAGTTTGGCAGAGCATCCAAAAAGTGGGATTCAATCAGAAGGGAGCATATATTACTGTGTTTATCGATAGGACTTTGCTTGCAATTACAGCCCAAGGTAGCCTCTTCTGAGATGGCATGCCGTTGGAGAAGATTCTCACGACAAAATTTGCAAAGAATGGTGCACATGACAGCAGGAATGTATGATCAGACCATTTAGAAGTCCAAGCCATGCTCCCGAGCTGAATCCGCGAGTGCTTTGATACGACCATGGTACACAAAACCGCCTCGATCAAAAGCTACTTTTGATATGCCTTTGGCCAGACAGGATTTTGCAATCTCCTCGCCTATTTTCTTGGCAGCATCCTAATGCATTGAGCAGACAGAACAAATTACCAGAAAAGAACCTTGTACAAATTCATCAAAATGGACTCGTTCTTGCAACTTTTCAACACTCAGGCGATTGAGCACTTACAACTGTAGGTCCTGCCGTAAGGTTAAGTTCATCTCGAAGAGACTTGTGGATGGTAGAGGCAGAGACTAGGGTACAGCCCTTGGTGTCGTCAATGACCTGGGCATACATGTGCTGGTTCGACCGAAACACTGCAAGGCGGGGCCTCTCTGTCGTTCCACTAAGCTTCACAATGCAAAAGTTTCTCCAACATAGTTAGCCAAACGCATGCCCATCACCGACCAGAATCGCCTTCTCATGTTCGGCTCACACGATAGCACATTGAGCAGACATACGGGCATAGGCATTTTTCAAGTAGATTCACTGTGAGCGTCTCTCTCTCTCTCTCTCTCTCTCTCTCTCTCTCTCTCTCTCTCTCTCTCTCTCTCTCTCTCTCTCTCTCTGACTTAGACTTACCTTCTTGCGAATACGGATGTGACGAAGCTCAATAGTGTCTCTGCGAGTCTGCAACTTCTTAGCCTCGATAGTGGGCCTCTGCAGAAGTGACGGAGCTGCAAATAACAGAGAGAAAATTAAAGAGACCGCACCACACAAACCACCTTCCACACCCGAGAGAGAGAGAGAGAGAGAGAGAGAGAGAGAGAGAGAGACCCCGCAAGGAAGAGGATGGAAGCAGCGACGGCGACGAAGCCTTGAGTGCCGGATCGGAGAGCACTGATGCGAAGCTCAGGTTTCGCGCTGTAGCCATTGGCTCCTCTGTGAGCTTGCAAATGGGTGGAGAGATAAGCTAACGAGGTGTTGTAGAGGGAGGCATGAGAATTGCTAATTTGTGATCAGAGCAAACCAAGCATTAAGTGAAGGGTATTTTTTGGCCCGCCGCAAAGGCTTAGAATAAATCCAATATCTTCTGGTGTGAAATCATGAAACACCAACTCATTAAATACGCTCTTGTGTGAGTGATGCTCCAAGCCCCTAGCACACCCACAGGACTATTTGACACCACCTTGTCGGGTGAGATCTACGGTCCAGCATCTTCGAACGATGTGGACCGCCCATTTATTCTCAAGAATAAAAGGATTTCGGCCGGTTGAGCCCCTGCGACTCGAACCCACCACCTACACAATCGGAGGCCACAACTCTCCCATGAAGCTATCGCGCGCCACTTGAAATGGAGGCGTGAACATAGAATCATACAGCAAAAATGACGGGGTGGAGATTACATGGTGTTCACTTGGAGATCATTTTGGGATGGACGGGGTCACACTGCAATCACTTTGGGATAGTCGGGGTCACACCGTAATCACTTGGTAATGGGTGGGGTCACAAGGTGATCACGTGTCGATTGGGATTCACATGGGGATCACTTGGCGGTCACTTGATGTTCACATCAAATTTACTTGGGGTTCACTTTAATTGTGATCACATGGTGATCATTTGGAGATTAAACCGCCATCGGACGGTGCAAAACGGATCCCGTCACCCCCAATTAATAGGGACCGTAGATCCCACCTGACAGAAGTGGTGTCAATTAGTCAGGAGGCTAACACACTACGCAAGGTTGATGAGCCGATTGGTCGGAATATGGCTAATGCCACCACATCATATATGAAGAGTGGGTCTTTATGGCATCCAATGCTTGAAGATGGTCTACTGCAAAGATGAGTAAAGCACGAGGCAATCATCCGACAAAGTCCAACTTGACTTGTTTGAGGTTGTCCAAGCAGAGGTGCTATAGAGGGGGATGTGGGGGTAATTGAGGCAATCAGTGTCACCTCCTCACCTTATCCTCCAAATGTTTTGCCTTCTATTAGGTACTCTCAACATGTCTCTTCCCTTTAATTAAGCCCCCTCTAAACGTCTAGTTACAGTTTACTCCTCTTAACCCTATGCAAGACCAGGCGAGAGCAATAAAGCCTAACTCTCAGCATTGGACAAGGTGGCGGAGGCAAGTGTCACACTAGGGCTAGCGGATCATGAAGTATAGGGTGAGTTGCTAGGACGACGGAGAGAAGCACATAGCACGGTGAAATATAGAGGATTACGACGTGGGAGTATAAGCATGTGAGAGGGCAAATTACTGCAAGGGACTAACACCTGGTAGTAGCAGGGATGCTAGGACGACGGAGAGAAGCACATAGCATGGTGAAACATAGAGGATTATGTCGCGGCAGTACAAGCATGTGAGAGGGTAGATTACTGTGAGGGACTAACAGCAAGCTAGAGGGCAGAGTGTGAGGATGAGGTTAAAGGATGTGTCCTCTCCATGCCCACAACCACAAAATCGAGCTAGTTTGTGTTATTTCGAAAGAAGAGCATTCGACATTTCTGAATGCTCTAAGCTTATTTCTCTTCACAATTGTAGGGGTTTGCGCATCTCTTATGCAGCTGGAGAACGCACGGTTCTCTCTCTCACTCCTTGTTTCTTTGATTTGAAGCTCTCTCTCTCTCTCATCCGTTCAATTGGGATCCTCATTGGTCGTTTCGTAATGGAATTGGTGTTTTGTTATTTACTGCAGGTGACAAGTGGAAAAAGCATGGTCGAACATCACATTTATGTATATTTCATTATTCTAGTGTTATTTATGAGCTTTGGCCATTTATGTCCGGTCGGCCAGTTTGTACTCATTTTGAGCATTCAAGAAATCTATAAGTAAATACGTGCAAGAGGAAAATGCTCACTCTTGCATGTGGAGAGATTGCACCCAGTGCTTGTGTCTTTCGTCTCTCCTCTCCTCTCCTCTCTCTCGTCGTGCAAATGTAGCACTCCTCTCGTGGAGGTGCATCCGCAAGCGCTCTTATGCTCTATCTCGCTCTGTTTGCGTATAGGTTCGATTATATGACGCGGGATTAGTGAGGTACGCAGATCTGTTATTTTATGTCGTTGTAGTATGTTGTTTTTGGTATTTTGCAGGGCTATCCGCGCCTCCATTTGTAGCAGTGGTATCACAGCTAAGGTTCTTTTCTTGGTAACAAACAAGCTCCCAAAGTGCAAGATTTACCTCTAAGCAACATGGGTCTTCACAATTGTACATCACAGATAAGTGCAATTGTATCATTCTATTTTGTTTTCTACAAAATTGTTGTTAATCCTTTCGGAATGCTATAAATCCGTGGCAAATTTTAGGATACGTTAATGGTTATCTCTATTGTGTATGTGATGAGAACAAGCATCATAGAAACAACAAGAATAATGATGCTTTACGTAGTTAGAAAAGCTTAAATACCATTAGCATAGGAATTAATTCCTCTCATCGTATTGATGTTATATGGTAGTGAGGATGCAAGCGAGTACGGAAATCACTCAATTAGATTTTATCTATATAGATTTTTGTATGTTTGTGTAGACATGTGTAGGAGAAGAAGTAGCATTAGAGAAGTTTTAATATCCTAGGAAAAATTCCAAGTGTATGTCGGTGTCTGACAAATGAAGAAGGAGAAGGTGGAGATAGAGAAAATCGATATTTTTGCTACCCTCAATGTGCCTAATCTCGTGATCCTAACTATAGTAAGGAAATCCGTCATGACGAGCAAAGGCATCACATCGCACATGAGCAGCATGACGAAGCTTGCGAGTAGCAAGGTGGACTATTGGTGCTGCCTGTGGTAGACGATGGCAGTATCCGCCCACTCAGACTCTTAGGCAACACCACTACCTCTCTCTCTCTCTCTCTCTCTCTCTCTCTCTCTCTCTCTCTCTCTCTCTCTCTCTCTCTCTCTCTCTCTCTCTCTACGACAACCATCGAAAGCCCTCTCTTTCTCTCTCTTTGGCCAACCACCGGCCCGCCAGCAACCACCCTCTCTCTCTATCTCTCTTTTTCCATCCCGTCTGCAACTCATGACGCTCCAATTCACCATGCAACCAAACCCCCCGCCTCCCCCCCCCCCCCCCACTCATCACCATGTGACTGGCAATGGACTGCACTCATTAGAAACTCTCTTTTTCTCTCTCAAACTCTACTTCACCCCTTTTTTTTGCGCATGGTGTTGGCCAGCTACATGAATCACACACACAAAGTCTGTCTCATCCCTCACCACCAACTGCGCATGCAGTGGCAAACTCCTCAGTAAACTTGTGGTGCAACATCATTCCAATAGCAACCACCACAGCAATGTAGGGCCGCCCACCCATACACTCACTCCCTTTTTTCCTCTACCTACCACCGCACACTATGAGGTTCGCATGCAGCCGCCAATAGAGTTAGCTCCAGGAGTCGTCGCTTTAGGACTCACACACACACACACACACACACACACACACACACACACACACACACACACATGCAAATTCATCTAATTACCTACCCCAAGCATGGCAACTGTGGGGCCAGGCATCTCCAACACGCTACTTGCCGCTTGCTGAAATCTTTCTCGAGTTTGCTCCAGGCTTGCTTTATGATCCATGACCAAGTGCTGCTTTTGGTTTATCTGGTCTTTCATTTCCACAACACTGCTATCGATCTGTACCAGCCTGCTCTAAGATGCCACACATGTTCTGTGGATTCACTTCATTAATCTTGGTGTCACACACAATTGAAAGCTCAACTATTATCGAAGGGCTGCCAGCACCATCAACACCGATCATTGCATGAACATAATCCTGCTTACTTTCTCCATGAACTTTCAATATTGATGTCTAGAGGCTTCTCGCCATCGTTGTTGATTTTTGCATCATGGACCAAAATTGCATCCAAGAGGCCCACAATGTCATCAACACAGACAATGGAGTCATTCATAGCAGGGTCCGTATTGCCATCAAGGGAGATGGCATGGAAGCCTGCTCCTGCTAGCCCGACCATCTTATGCCTCCATGGATACCAAATATCGAGAAACCCATTAGGTAGCAGAACCACAAGGCTTGATCCAAGCTCTGCAATGTGCATGTCAATGCCATTTGTATGCACCCATTGCTGAAACTCCACATTCATAAGAAGCTGATGTTGGCCGTCTTTACCAATCACATCTTGCACTGTGATGGCCTTATATTGAGCCTTTAAAAATGGCCAAATTTGTTCAAGAGGGGCTCAAGGGGAAGAGAGGAGGCCCGGGTAGCTTCAGCCAAGCGAGATCCCTCATGCAAATTGCCCAAAACTACACCATTTTTATTGTTTGATTTTGATCCATACAGGTAGT